>NC_091075.1:99256904-99560000 GCF_032405125.1 Capricornis sumatraensis | reverse complement strand
CTAATTGGAAATGACTTAATGTAGTTAATTTGTTTGTTGGATGTTTTAAAACTACTTCCATATGTAGCCATTAAGCTTTATAATACTTTCCCAGTTTTTGCTTAATATGTATTGTGCTTTTTAGAACAAATCTGGATAAACGTGCAAGAACCCTTTTGCACAGATAGTTAATGTTTTGTGCTTCCATTAAATAAAAAATCTGGTAATCAATACAAATGCAGCTAGTTTAGAGATTTTTAGGGTTGTGGTGGGTTTACATTTGGTAGATATCCAAGTGTTGAGGGAGGATTAAAGAAATGTATATTGTGTTGATGTGTGTGTGCTCATTTGTTTGGATGATTTTTATTGCCATTTCTTAAAGTCTTAATTTTTTGGCAGGGGAGGGGGGTGTTTAGGGCTTTAAAACATCCCAGACTGGGATTTGAAGACACAGCAGTTCTGAGTCATTCTAAGAAAGTAACTGGAGGTTTAGTTGATGGCTTTAGATTAAGTTGGAAGGTTTCTTTTTTTCTGTCATTTGTAAAATGTAGAAATAGGTAAACTTTCAGTTGGAAGGCTTTTGGTATATGTTAATAGCATTCAGGGAATTGATACATATCAACTTGGAAAGTCTTTGCAGTTACTACTCAAGTGAATGGTGGTAGCTTATCCTGACTAGTCAGCTGAGTCAAGCCAGGCTGCTGAGAACAGATAGAAAAAAAGTACACTATAGCTGAGAAATCTGATAATTTTGCAGGAGAGTGAAGTGATTTTTATAGTCTTCCCCCTTGATCCTGTTAATGGTGTTGAATCCTCTGATGTTAAGAATTGACCTGCAACTGGGCAGGCGTTTAGTGAACAGAAGTTTGTGTTAGTAAGTTAAACTTACTTGATAGATGTCTAAATTGGGGGCGTGGAGCCTGTTTTTGTTAATAGTATTACAACACAGCACAGCTATGATAATTTGTTTCTGTATGGCTGTTTTTGCACCATAACAGTTGAATCGTTATGGCAGACTGTAAAGCCTGAAATGTTTACTACCTGGCCCTTTATTGAAAAACTTGTGCAGACCCCTGATCTAACTCGGTGAATTTGTTTTGGAATTGTTAAACAGTACTATATTTTATGAAAGTGTTATGCGTCAAAATCTTTTTTTAAAAGGGGGGTTAAGACACAATTAAAAGCTAGGTTTTAAAAAGTGAGGTTTGTTTGTAAATGTTCCAGATCAAAACCATTTTCTGCAAAAAGGTTGGAACCGGTTGAATAAAAAGTAGGTTTTTAAAAGTGACTTTTGTTTGTGCTGGATAATGTAAAGCTATCAACTTCATTTTGAGTTTTTGTTATATTAAAATGTTATAGTGCCCCATGATTCGGGAGATTTAAATAGATGTGCTCAGGTGTAATTCTTTGCCCCCAGCAGTTCAGTGTTTTAATTTTAGGGGATGATTTATTCCTACTGCTGACATTTTATAAAAGTTACAGTTGGATACAGCATTAGGGTAAACTTTATACCATTTGTTTCCATATATTTGATACCACATTTAAAGTGCTATTCCCAGATCCTTTCAGGTGTTGTTTCTTGACCGAGATGAATATTTTCCTGTGCACTGGGCTCTGATTTGCTTCCAAACTTGCACAGAATTGAAAAACTCCCTTAATATAAATCTATTAATCAGTTTCATGTTTTTCTTAGGTCTTTTATATTGCATGGCTTTGCTGTTATTCGGAGAGGGGTGGTGGTGGTGGTGGTTACCCTTTCTTTACCTATCAGTTTAGGTTCTCTGTTTCCCTGAATCCCATCTTCCTGCTTAGGCCTTTCCATCTATAAAGGTCGATTCCATCCTTTTAACTGAATTATCAGTGCTAGTTTGACTCAATAGAAAAGGTTTCGTTAAGAGATTTGATGCGTTTCGAATCTTCATTCATATGAAATGCTGAGTGTGTGACCACTCTCATCAGTGTCCTCCAGTTTCACGACGGTCTTGAGTTTGATCCGTTGTGCTGAGCACCCAGTGGGTCCTGCCATTGTGTAAACATGCTCTTCAATTCTGGGAGATGTTCCTGAGCTAGTCCTTCCACATGCCCTTCACCACCCCGGTTTTTCTGTTCTCTGGAATTGTTGTTTGAGTGTGAGCCCTGCACATGAATTGCAGGTTGTTAATTATACTTTGAGTGATTTTACAACTTTCAGCTTTTATTTTTTAAGGTTTTAAATTACAGTCAATTTCTAAGGCCACCCCTTCCGACCTGTTATTCCATGGGTTATCTTCATCTCTAAGATTATTTGTAACTTTAAAAGTTTTGTTTCCTGCAAGGTGCTTTTCTTTCCTGTTGCTTTGGCCTCTGCCCTTCATCTTCGTCAAATATTTGATGATCCTTAGCTCATATTTAGGAGTGTAGCATTTTAAAAGCTGCTTGGGTGTTGTGTGTGGGGCTGAGGGATGGGGAGGATAGGGACTTGTCAACCACGGGGTTCACTGCTAGGCAGTCAGGCTGTCGCATTGAGGAACCTCTTGATGCACTTCTCCTCTGCTTTGAGGTGATCAGGTTCCCCAGAGAAGTTTTTTTTTTTTTTCCATTCTGCTGCCTGGAAGGTAAAAAAGTTGGCTGCCAATGTTCTGAGATTCCAGTGTGGAGAGAAACCTGAGGTATCTGAACAAGTAACGTGCTTTTTAACTCCTTTGTTTTCATCACAGTATGCCTGTTCAAAGACCACCCTCCCTTACCTGCTCAGACAAGTTTCTGCCAGGATGGGGAAGTTCAGTTGTCCTCTAGTACAGAGAGGATATGGAGGTTTAATTGCTTGTCAACCAATCCTCCCCTTTACCTCTATTTCCAGAGAGATCAGGGCTGCCAGTTGCTTAATAAGCCTTTGGAGGTTCTGTGATACAATTTGAAATACCCTCACTGCTGATGGAAAATTCCTTTCTTATCTGCTTAGTTGATTGCCATTCGTTCAAAAGCTTTCGGCTTATATCATTCAGTAGTTTCTTTTTTATGCTATTTGTTTGTTTTGGTTTTTGACTATACCTTGTGGAAACTTAGTTCCCTGACCAGGGATCAAACCCATGCCCACTGACAGTGAAAGTTGGATTGCCAGTGGTTTGCTGGGGGATTGCCTCCTGTCCATTTTTTTTTTTTTTCCTTAACATGGGTTATTTTTAAACAACCAGTTTTTGCCAAGGACTGTTGCCAGCCCACTCTCCCCCTACCCCGTTTTTTTAAGCACTGGGTTTTAGTAAGATTTCAGAAGAGACTAGAAGTGACAAGTAGCCTTTGTGTGTGTGTGGTGAAAGGATTGGGGGAACCAAGTGAGGCACACAAAGCACGCACCACGTTCCTCTTTCTGCCTTGGTATGGCGACTGCTTCATTGTTCCTTTGTTGTATACAAGTTAGAATATAGTGTGTGGACACCTCTCCAGGTTCCATTTATGCTGAGATAATTTTGAAAGGTAATCTTACTAAAAAGAGAATCTGATTATCAGTTCTTTGTGTTCTGTAGTTTATGTGCTTTGTTTTACTGCCTGGAAAAGTTCTTCGAAGTTGTTACCTTGCACTTTAAAAGTGCTGTATGTGTGCGGCCTTGAGGTATTGGAATTTTAAAACAAGGACTGATAGCACTGTCCATCACGGTGTTTGCTTTTTCCTGAATTGTATAATGAGTATTTGGTTTAGAGTCCGATTAACCAGAAATTTAAAAATCTGGATCCATGCATAATGGATACACTGACATCTCAGTAAATTTATTTGGGTGCAGTTTATGTAATAGTGCAATTTATCAGTGCACTAATACTTAAGGATAACTCTAGATTTCATAAAGACTGATTGTTACTACCTGCCTATGAAACAGTTGAGAAGAATGCATACTGACTTACCCTTTCTTCACTACTGGCCATATTTAGGAGTCTAACCTGAAATTTTGCATATGTAACCTGATTCTAGCAAGATGAATATCCAGCTGTGTAAAATGAGTTGGCTTGGGCTATATATTGCTGTCAGTTGCCTATAATCTGAAAAGTTGGGGGAAATTTATTATAATCTGTTGGTATTTGAAAAGAAGCTTGCAAGCTGGTTATACCAGAATCAGTATTTGGAGATGTTGCCTGGAATTCTGTATTTCACATACACCCAGTGATCTTAGCTGCACTAGAGTTGTAAGGACTTGCTTTAAGATGGTTAGTTAAGCTTGCTGTTTTCATAAGAAATTTTTATTTTTACTGCTTTCTTGTGTAAAGACAAAGGTTCATGTTTCATAAAACTTAACACCACTCAAGGATTTTAATCACAGACCCAAGGTCGAGCTTGAAAGAAAACCAGACTTGGCATTCTAAAGAGTACGAGATGACAGCAGCAGTGTACAAGCTGGGGAAGGAGTAGAGGTGGTGAGAGGAGGCAGTTCCTGAATTCCTCGAGACAGTACATTCTCTTGCCTGCATATTCCCCCCTTGGCTTGTCACTGATCTCACTCATCGATCGCATTTTTACAAATTGTTAATCAGCAACTCTTTAAAATTGAGTGTTGTCTTGAGTTGGGCTAATTACATGTCGCCTTATTTGTTCATAAGCATATTTTAGAATCTAATGAATGAGATGTAATTCCAACAGCCTCTGGTTATAAATGACTATAGTATAGTGCGTGCTAAGTTGCTTGAGTCATTTCCAACTGTACTACCCTATGGACTGTAGCCCGCCAGGCTCCTCTGTCCATGGGATTCTCCAGGCATGAGTACTGGCAGTGGGTTGCCATGCCCTTCTAGGGGATCTTCCCGACCCAGGGATTGAACCCACATCTCTTTCGTTTCCTGCATTGGCAGGCGAGTTCTTCAGCACCAGCACTACCTGTAGCTTTGGATAAAGACAAGGATCCAAGGGACTGTAATTTAGAAGACAGCACTGGGGTAAGTGCTAAGTGTTAATTTTCCCCACTAAGCCCTATAAAGGCGGATAATTTTGGAGGGACAGAAAGCATGAAGAGGACTAGGTAAAACCATTTTACTACTTAAAAAGGGTGAGAAGATCCTAAGTGAGCAAGGTGTTCTTGTTACAGCAGTCCAAGTCAGTTATCTTAGTTGTCATGGGAGGAATTCTTTACAGTCTTTAAAGAAAGTACAGACAGCAGGAAAGGTTCTATTCATTAAACATGGATATGAGGGTTACTGGATTCTATTTTGAGAAACTTGGATAAGTTGCTTGGGAAGATAGTTTACTTTTCAAGGTATACGTTTTATTTGTGTAGGCATATTTATTTTAGAATTTGAAGGCAAGTTTACTTTCCTGAATTTTTAAAAATTTCTCTTAAAACACTAGAAACTTAAGAGGTCTGTTAGTGCCAGTACCTAAATGTGACGTTTAATATATCATGGAAAGCTATGCTTTGAATAAATACTTGAGAAAAGTAATTATAATTGCCCCCTTTTGTTGTATGGATAGTCCTGATTACATGCAGCTTTATCAGATATTTAGAAAACATTTGCCAATCTCAGACTGGTGAAGTGGAACCCTTTTTAAAAGAAATTGGAAGAATGGTTTAGTTACGAGATTGGCTATGGCAATAAAGAAAACTTCGGAATGCTCAGAAATTTGTTGTAAATTGCTTCTCCAATCATTGATAAAACATGCTACTACTAATTACGTGTATTAAGACCAATCAGCATGTCATTTTTTGAGAACTTGGTTGATTTGATTTTAAACCCGACATGATGTTCTCTGTACCATCTGACCTTTCCAGGCATACTTTCCCTAAGCAAATTCTGTTGGAACCAAGTGTTTCCAATTCTAGGAGTCTATTTCTAGAGTCTTCATATAAAGTTTATAGTGGGCTTTAATGGGGTTTTGATTTGCACTAAACTTCCTTTTCTGAAAAGATTACTCATGTTCAAATTACAATGTAGTGCTTTTGTTTTACAATTAAACTCTTAACAGCAGTCATGCATTTTTTGCACTGTCTTTTTTCTTTTTCTTTTTTTTTTTAAGCTTACCCCTCTTGGGTGAATTTCTTGAAATAACATAGGTCTTATTAGTTGAAAAAGTAAGGCAACTATTGTCAAGTCAAAAAAAGGACATAATTTTAAATGATGGGATTTTATGCATAATTGGTTAAATAATATTAAAAGTTGAGACTGTGGTGGATGAAAAAAGGGCAATTTCCAGTTTTCTTCAGGCTGTTCTGAGAAAGGATGCCTGCAATAGGAGTAATGTTATGGGGATGTTCAGTCTTTGCCCTCAACTGGGCTTGCTGTCAGATTGTGGTGAAACCACCAGAAGGCCTGGGAATGCATTTAATATCTTTGCAGACTTAACACATTTTTCAAAAAATGGCAAATTAGAGTTGTGCAATAGCAGTAATGCTAACCAAGGTACTTGTAGTCAATGTAAATACAGAAAAAGCCTATTATTTCATTATATTCCTATGTTTGTGTCCTTTGAGAACTCCTTTCAAGAGGTGTGGGGGTCTCATTGTGCTGGCCTGGAAGGAGGTTGCCATTACTGGGTGGGTCATAGTACTGAACAGGTCCTTCCCCTCAAATGAACTCTTTCTTTAACCAGCTTGTGATTTGTCTAAATGCAGGCTGGAATTAAATCATGCATTCTGTAGTTGTAGGTTCTGCTAACATTCTGAAAAGAGATAATGAACTTTGAAAAGTTAAAATAATTCTCAGATTTATTAGAATGTGTGGGACATTCTGTCTAGTAGATTATTTTTTAAATTCTTGTTTAGTATATTCAGTGGAACAGATGGTATCAAATGAATGATTCTGAGGTTCTGCTGTCATTTGTCCTGTGATGTTGGGCAAATAAAATTTTAACTCCTCCAACAAGCATCAGTTTTTCCAGCTGTAAAATTTGATGTTCTTTAGGAGGTATGTGCAATGTTTTGATGGTGGTTCTCCGCTTCATACAGAAAGTGTGATGTGGCCAGGCTTGAGGGGAGTAGACACGTAATTGTCCACTGTGATGGGAATGAGTGTCCTTTGCGAAGCTTGCCTGGGCACTTGCAGGGACTCCCTGCTTTTGCTTCTGTCACTCTTGTGGAGTTTCTTGCTATGAGGTTCCATGTAGTAGCCCCGTGATTTTCGTGAGTGATGCGGAAAGATGAGAAGCAGGAGGGAGGAGTTAGGGATGGACGGCTAAAGACAGTCCTAGGTTATGGAATAGCTGTGATCCCCTTTTGAAATAAACTCAAGCAGTTTCCAGGGGAAAAGAAAAAGATGTAGTTAAGAGTTTCAGGATTTAACATTAGAGGTGTTTGCATGATACCCAAGTGAGTGTGTCTCGTAGAAAATCATTTGTGATTCAGAAGGAAGGTTATTGCCAGAGAAGCCAATGCTGTGGGAGTGAATAAAAACACCCCGGATAGTGTGGAAAATGAAGAGACCTGAAGGCTGAGCTCTCTGCTGGTCCTCTGAATGGATGCTTGTGTGCATGATTGAACTCCCCAGGACTAGTCCACTTCCTCCACCCCCACAGCCAGCGGTGTGTTCATTTGTTTATCCTCATTCCTCTTAACTATGTTAGCCGAGTGGAGCCTGGCAAGTTATCTAACTTGTGCTTCAGTTTTCTTACCTGTAAGATGGGAAGAATATTATGTACCTCAAGGTTGTGAGGATTAAATAAAAAAGTATTTAAACAGTACTGGCACATCAGTGGTCAGTAACATTAATGGGACTGCCTTTACCTGTTGAGATAACTTTGATTTCCAGTAGGGTCCAATTCCCATCCCTCTTAATGACTGGAGCCAGTGATTATCATTATCTTTCTTGTATTTATTTCCTGCCACACAACCACCATTTAAGTAGATGGTATTTTAGCGTGTTAGGATCTTTATGGGTCTTGCCTTCTCAACTGAAACGTAAGCTTCCCTAAACATCAGGACTGCTTCTTAAAGTTGTGTGTACAGCCAGTCATTTCTTAAATATTGGTTATCTCTCAGTATGGTGAAGTCGCTCAGTCGTTTCTGTCTCTTTGCCTAACTTAGAATAAATCCTAACGTTCTAGGACTGTTTGGTGCCGAGTAGGAACTCTGTTTGAACCCACAGATGAAAAATCTAAGATTGTCTAAGTATTTGTTTCTTTCTGCTTGGGTATATTGTGACAGATGCAGCACAGATAGCAGGGAAACACTCCTTACTAAACGAGTGCTTTCCTTCCTGGCAGCTTTCAAGAGTTGGTAAAAAATACACATCATCTGGAAAACAAACTCTCAGACTGCCTGGGAAAACAGGCTTTCTGTGAGACTTGCTTCCTGGAACCAGAGTGATGGCTTGTGCTTTCAACAGTGCAGTGGAGAGGAGGTTGCAAAGACATGCAGTAACATAATAACATGTAGCATAATGTTCAGGCTTCTGGGTCTTGGCATCTCAGTATGTAAAACTGAGGGCGGGGTGGTGGTTAGATGAGGTGATCTTTTAAGTTCCATGGCTTCAAGCGATAAGTATGCTAGTATTCACTGGTGATCAGTGAAGCATTGTTTTATGAAATGGCAACCCACTCCAGTACTCTTGCCTGGAAAATTCCATGGAGAGAGGAGCCTGGTAGGCTACAGTCTATGGGGTAGCAAAGAGTTGGACACGACTGAGCGACTTCACTTAACTATACATTGTTTTATACATAATTATTATAAGTTGCAGAAATATTAAGTAAATTTTATAGGGCTTTAAAAATAATGCTAGCAAAACTCATGACAATATCTCTTCTTACAAAACTTCAGAATCCTATTTCTACCCTCCAGAAACAACTACTAACCTGGCCCAAAGCAAAATAGTACTGATATGCTGTCTGGCCCACAATTAAGCAGTCAGATAATACACTCTGAGTTAAATGTGGGTTTTGTGGCTATATACTTCAGTCAGTACTTGAATCAGTAAAATCTCAGCTGTCTAACTATGTGATCTTGAATTTAACTTTGCTATTTTCTCATCTGCAAAGTAAAGCTATGTCTAAGCCTAGACAGCATATTTAAAAGCAGAGACATTACTTTGCTGACAAAGATTCATATAGACAAAGCTATGGTTTTTCTAGTAGTCATGTACTGATGTGAGAGTTGGACCATAAAGAAGTCTGAGGGCTGAGGAACTGATGCTTTTGAACTGTGGTGCTGGAGAAGACTCTTGAGAGTCCCTTGGACAGCAAGGAGATCAAAGCTGTCAAATCTTAAATAAACCTAGAATATCATTGGAAGGACTGATGCTGAAGATGAAGCTCCAATACTTCGGCCACCTGATGTGAAGAGCCGACTCCCTGGAAAAGACTTCGGTACTGGGAAAGATTGAAGGCAGGAGAAGAAGGGCATGACAGAGGATGAGATGGCTGGATGGCATCACCGATTCAGTGGACATGAGTTCTGAGCAAACTCTAGGAGATAGTGAAGGACAAGGAAGCCTGGCATGCTGCAAGTCCATGGGGTTGCAAAGAGTTGGATATGACTTAGCAACTGAACAACAACATTAACGTAGCACTTATGTGCTTAGAACTACTGTTTAATGTGCTTTACGTTATACTCACAATATAATCATTTTTACCCCTTCATGTCATTGAAACACCTCTCCCCCAAAGCACTTACTACATTATGTTGGACTGTATTCCGCCCCCGCCCCCCCCCCCCCCCCCCCCCGCGCCGGGTATAAATTACAGAAACTCCAAAAATTTCTAACATTGAAAATGCTTTAATAAAAAAATTTGGTGAATGGAAATGTGATACTGTGCTGGAGGAATTGGGACCTATTTAAAATGCTGAAATTAGATCATTACTAGGATTAAAATGAGTTCTCTAGTAGTCAGGAACTTCTGATCTTTTTGTTCTTCCTCATGGGTCACTATGATTTTTATGATTTTAAAGCTGACTTTATGAGACTTATGTGGCCATTCAGTGGTTAAGACTCCACACTTCCACTGCAGGGCGCATGGGTTTGATCCCTGGTCAGGGGACCAAGATCCTGCATGTCGTTCAAACAAACCAACAACAGAAACCTATCAGACCTCATGATCCCAGTTAGCACGAAACCTTGTTAACCAACTGTAAAGAAGTTGAATGTTTTGTTTTTTTAGAAATCTTAGTGATTCATGGTTATTGAATGAGTGTATCACTCAAAAAAAAAAAAAGCTGTTGGTGTGGTAAAAATAAAAGACGTGACCTGTGATTTATTTGAGAAATGACAAAGTTTTCTATTTTTTTTAAACTTTACCTCCCAAAAATGCCTAGTATAAAACACAATGGTTTGATTTTCATTTCAACGAAAAAGTGTAAAAGAGGTGATGTATATCTGGACTGTACTCATGTAAAGATTCCCATTAAAAAAAAATTGCTTGGCTGCGCCAGGTCTTAGCTGCAGCATGCAGGACCTTTGGTCTTTGTTGCAGCATGCGAGATCTTTAGTTGTGACGTGCAAACTCTTAGTTGTGTCATGTGGGATCTAGTTCCCTGACCAGGGGTCAAGCCCGGACCCCCTGTATTGAGAGTCCAGTCTTAGCCACTGGACTACCAGGGAAGTCCCAAGATCAGGAAATTTTAAGGTCAAGGTCATTTCTGAGTAGAGTAAGACGATGGGAATTTAGTCAATGCCATAAATGGAATCATCTTTCCTATTAAGTAATAATTAACACTTAAATAACATTTACTATGGGGTAGACAACTGTGTGGTATTATTAGCTCCATTTTAAAGACGAAAACAGCACCAAACATAACCCACTTTAAAAGTCACCTGTGGTACATGGCAGAGTGCAGAACTGAAACTTGGCAGTCTGATTCCAGGGTTCGTGCTTGTAATAGTAACAGGAAAGCAGTGGAGCAATGGTAAGAACAGAAACAACCCCCCACCCCTCAAACCAAATGGGGTTACAGACGTGGAAGAGATACAAAGACAAGTCCAGAGATACCAAAGAGACAGGGAAATACTTCAACCCCCTCTTCCTCCATTCCTTCTATCACTTTGTCATATGAGTCACTAGGGAAGCTCTCCTGCCACTAGAGAATGCTTTTGTAATTGTTGGTGGTAGAACTCTATAATTACATATAACAATTTATTGGTACCCGCTGGGGATGGGGAGAAGGGTCAAGTCGGAATAATGTTTGTACTTAAAAGAATGATGATGATTGAAAGAAGAGCTGCCATGCTGATGATTATGATCTTTTTGCAGTGTTTCCGCCATATCCTAAGAATCTTCATTGTTTGGGGGGATTCTTTGGCCTGAAATAAAACAAATTTCATGATTTCTTCTCATTTCTGGATTAATGTGTGCCCTACAATACATATTAGAACTATTTAGAAGAATGGATTTAATTTGATTTTGATCAGTCACAAAGTCTCAATAGGTCTGAGCAGCTGTTCTAAAACGGTGCACCAAGATTCCTTATGGTGTTCAGCTGTAGTTTTATTGGCTTTAAAAATTTTTGATCTTGAAAAGTTACTCTCTGAACTCGTTTCCTCATCTTCATGATTTTACAAGTGTCACTCTCCCTTACAACCTTATTTAAGATTGCTAACCCATCTCCATCCCAGCAACCCTTTTCCCTTTCAATACATTATTTTTCCCGAAGTACTTCCCTCTCCTCTAACAATATGTAAATTTTACTTTTATTGTTTGTTGAGAATGTAAGCTCTGTGAAGGCAGGGATTTTTGTTTCATTCACTGCTATAGTCCCAACAGTGAACCAATGATATAGAGCAGGTATTTAGTTAATATTTGTTGGAAAAAAATGAATTATTAAATCTGCTTATTAAATGAGGATAATAGTACCTGCCACAGAGTAGCCCAGATTCTGAGAATTAGCCAAGATAGTGAATATATATCAAGACTGGATATAAGAATTATGTCATTATAAAGTATGCCATTAATATTTCGATGAATAATGAGATGGATTTCCTTAAGTATGAAACAAAAAGTTTCATATCTTCACTTAATTAAAATAGCTCACTTTTATTAAATATTATTAAAATTATTGAAGTAATTCAAGGAGCAATGAAGAGAAATGAAACGTGGCCACACAAATTTATACAATCCTTCTGCCCACCCCCTTGAAGTAAGCTTTATTTTCATTCGGTCCACTCCTTTTTGTTTTTAAAATACATGTAAGTACTTTTCATCTAGTCATGATACGAGTGAGCTGCTTGATGCTCACATGGATTTCTGCTGTCTGCCACCTGGATAAGGAAACTGTCATTTCATTATCTTCATGCACCGGTCTGCTGCTTTAGTCTCAGTGTTTGGTGATTTTCCAAGAACAAAGGCACGGTAGATGCTTACAGCGCTTACTCAAAGTGGCATGAGTCCCGGCATGCCACTCAGGTGGCCTCATGACTCTAGTTTATGACAAGTTACGGGAGCCCAGGTTTGTATATCCAGGATGATGCTGATTATTCCCAAGGATTTGGAGTACGGAAGCTAGCGACCAGGTGTACTTTCCAATGTGTTATAATGCTTTAAGTGCAGGTACTATAGGACGTGCATTCTATGTATTTCTGCACAATACTATGTAATACTCATAATAACCTTAGGTTGATATTCCTGTTTTACAGTGTTGGAGAAAAATGAGGCTCAGAAAGGTTGAAGTTACTTGCCTCAGATTTAGAGAAAGTGACGGAGCTGGAATTCAGATCTAGAATTGTGTGACTCTATACTGCCTTGTGTAGAAATACTGAATTAAGGTATAAATGGGCTTTACATTCTTCTCAGATTATTTATTTTTAATGTAACATGCATGTACAGTTTGGGCAGTCAGAATTCTATAAGGCATGTGAGTAAAAAGTGCCTTCTCCTGTCCTGCTCCTTTCCCTCCCAATCCTATTTTTCAGAGGTAATTGCTTTCAGCTCTTGTTTGTGTGTTTTGTTAGCTGATATATCCCTATTGGCTGGAACAGTGGTTCTCACCTGGGGATGCTTGTGCTTCCCCGATAGCATTGGGCAATATCAGGAGATATTTTTGCCTGTCATGAATGTAGGGGGTGCTCAGTTCAGTTCAGTCACTACTGGGTGTCTAATGGCTAGGAGCCAGGAATGCTGTTGAACATCCAACAAGGCCTAGGGCAGTCCCAAGCGTGCCACAGTCGAGAAACCCTGACCTAGAACAGTGTCTGATGTATAGTGGGTGATCAGTAAATACTTGCTCAATCCATCTCATTTAGCTGTTTTATTTTTTCCTCGTGTTTGTTTTCCTTTGGATTACTAGAAATATTTACATATTATTATACACATATATTACTAGAAATACATATATATAGTTCTTGATTTTTTTCTGTTTCCAACTATAGAAAAGTGGATATAATAACTCCTACCATACCTACCCCCCCAAAAAAAATCCTTCCTTTGATGGCTCCTGTGTTGGATCATTTTATCTATTAAAAAAAATTTTTTTTAATTATTTCTTAATTGAAGGATAATTGTTTAACAGAATTTTGTTGTTTTCTGTCAAACTTCAATATGAGTCAGCCATGCTGCTGCTGCTGCTGCTGCTGCTGCTGTCACTTCAGTTGTGTCCGACTCTGTGCGACCCCATAGACGGCAGCCCACCAGGCTCCCCCGTCCCTGGGATCTTCCAGGCAAGAACACTGGAGTGGGTTGCCATTTCTTTCTCCAATGCATGCAAGTGAAAAGTGAAAGTGAAGTCGCTCAGTTGTGTCTGACTCTTAGTGACCCCATGCACTGCAGCCCACCAGGCTCCTCCGTCCATGGGATTCTCTAGGCAAGAGTACTGGAGTGGGGTGCCATTGCCTTCTCCGATGAATCAGCCATAAATATACATATATTTATTTTTGACTGCGCTGGCTCTTCTTTGCTGCCTGAGGACTTTCTCTAGCTGTGGACAGTGTGGGCTACTCTTTGTTGCAGTGTGTGGACTCATTGCAGTGGCTTCTCATTGCAGAGCATGGACTCTAGGGTGCATGGGCTTCAGTAGTTGCAGCCTGAGGGCTCTGTATTTGTGGCGCATGGGCTTAGTTGCTCTGAGGCACATGGGATCTTCCTGGACTAGGGATTGAACCCATGTCCCCTGCAGTGCCAGGCAGATTGTTAACCACTGGACCACCGGGGAAGTCCCTTCTGCTTTATCTTGGAAGTTCCACACAGAATCTTTTGTTCTGCTCGAGTGGGTTTTGGTTGGGGGTCCAGGTTTGCTGTACCTAAAGCTTTAATCTTCAGATCTTTCTTCACCAGTATTCTGGGCATGCCCTTCTCTTGTGTTTGCCTCCTGTTTTTTCAATCTCATTTCATTTCTTGATTTATTCCCTCTTGTTGGTGAAAAATTTCTTCTGAAAATTTCTTAGAGTCACTGGGAGGTAAGTTTCTGAAAATTTATATGCCTAGAAATGATTTTATTCTACCCTTACATTGAGTTGGCAATTTGGTTATAGAAATCTAGTGTGGAAATAATTTTCTTTCAGAATTTTGAAAGCATTCCTTTTTTCTTTAGCACACCTATACTGTTTTTGCAAAATCTGTTGTTACTCTAATTGCCAAGTCTTTGTTTTTCTTTCTCCATCTGAAAGACTTCAGAATCCTCTCTTCCTTTTTAACATTCTATAATTTCAAGATTATATGCTCTGCTATGGTCCTTTTTTGTTGTTCATTGCATCTATAAATTCATGTTATTTGTTTTAGGAATTTTTCTTATATTAATCTGGTTTTCTCTCCTCTGATTCCTTCATTTCCTTTTTCTGAAACTCCGGTTATTCATATGTTGAATCTCTTAGACTGTCCTCTGTCTTGCTTCTCTTTTTTTGCTCTACTCTCTGAGAGAATATCTCAACTTTATATTTCAATAATTCTATTTAATTAAAAAATTTTACTACTGTTTTAATTTCCTAAAGACCTTTTTGTTTTATGAATAAGTTTTTACATAGTTTTCCATTCTGTTTTCAGAGTTGTATTATATTCTGTTATTTGTCCCAGGACATTAGAGAGGCTTTTTTTTTTTTTTAAGTACAGTTGATTTACAATATTGTGTTAGTTTCAGGTATATACCACAGTGATTCAGTCATATATATATATATATATATATCTTTTTTTTTTTTTCAGATTCTTTTCCCTTATAGGGTATTACAAAATTGAGTATAGTTTGTCCTTTTTCCCTAGAAAGGATTATTATTAACAGTTTGTTTTTTTTCTCATGCCATGCAGCATGTGGGATCTTAGTTCCCCAACCAAAGATCTAATCTGTGTCCCCTGCACTGGAAGTACAGTCTTAGGCACTGGACCACCAGGAAGTTAGAGGGTTTTTGTTTTATGATGAAGCTTTCTGTTGCTTCTGCATCATCTGTTTTGTCTGAGTTTCTTTTTTTCCTGTTTATTTTTATTTATTTTTTTATTATAGAGATTTTTCTCAAATATCTCATGATTTGTGTTGTTGATTAAAGTGATGGTTGGAAACTCAGTATGAGTGAGTGAGGGCTATCATTTGGTGAGTTTCACTATAGGGTAATCTGGTGCACACCTGACTGTTTCATTGGGGGAATGCCTCAATACCTGTAGGTTAGTATCTGTAGGTCTTTTTTCCTTGTTCTAGTCAGTTTTCTTAGGGAGGAATCCTCTAATCTCTCGCTGAGTGAAGTTGACTGGGAGACAGGTTGGAGAGTGGTCACCATATTCTGGATTTCACTAAGTTCACATAATTTTAATATGATGGTCACTCTGGCCTTAACTGCACCTGGTATCTGAATTTAAAATCTCTTAGATCCGTTGTCTTTAGATAATACAATTTATTATCCTTTGTCAGTGATAAGGAGAGGAAGCAGCGTGGTTGTAAAAAGAAGGGAAGGGACTCGACAGGTAACTTGTTCCTTTTAAAAACTTTATACTCCAGTCACTTCTTTCTAGACCCATACTGGTTTTAGAAGTACTGTGTGTCTACTTTTAGAAGTACCATGCATGTCCAGTTGCTGATCCTTTCCAAAGTTTTATGGCCTGGATCAGTTTGCATCTTAACATCTTCTGCTACTGTAAGCGTGTGTTTTGAGCTTTCACTGGTTGAATTGAAACTATTAAATACAAAGAACCTAAATTTTTTCTAGCTTCCAAAATTTTGAGATTTTTTTCCTGTTATTCTTTTTCTAAAAAATCCTAGTGGTTTATACATTAAAATTTGTAACTGTTGTTTTACTTATCATTTTATAGAGTTTTGAGAGCATACCAAGAAAAATGTATATGTTTCATCTGCTAGGTTCAAATCCATGACCCATATTTATCTATAGGCAGACTGACAGAAAGCTTATTGTCCTAGTTTTTTTTAAAAAAGAAATCTGCTTTTTAAGTACATTCAGTAGAGTCTTTTACAAAAAGATCAAGAGAAAAGAGAGAGAAGATTAATTTAGATAGGCAAAATTGGAGGATTTAGTGAGAATGATTATACGATATCTGTGTGAAAATAACATGAGAACAATTATAAAATACTTCAGTGAAATTTTATCTTGTTTTGAGCTGCTTCTACTCAACTGGCTTCAAGGAGAAAGTAATTTTCCCCATGTAATCATGAAAATACAATGTGTACATAAAAGTGGAATTTTCTTGAAAGGCAAAAAATCTCAACTTTTTTTGCTATAACTTTCTGGGATTTAGATGTTGCTCCTTTTCTGACAGGAAAGATACATGATATAATCTAATAAAGTAAAAGGCCCAGTGATATAGTGGATTGTGTAACTATAACCTTGCCACTTTGTGTGGGTGTGTTCAGTTGTATGATTCTTTGTGACCCATAGGCTGTAGCTCGTCAGGCTCCGCTGTCCATGGGATTCTCCAGGCAAGAATACTGGAGTGGGTTGCCATTTCCTCCTCCAGCGGATCTTTGCCACCCAGGGATCGAACCTGTGTCTCCTACATTGGCAGGTGGATTCTTTACCCCTGAGCCTCCTGGGAAGTCTGCCACTATTGCTACTCAAAAATGCTAGATAATATATCAAGTTGGCCTAAAAATGTCCCAACCTAGTATAACTTATTAACCAACAATAACTTATGGAAAAACCCAAATGAACTTTTTGGTCAACCCAATATAAGAAGCAAATTTAAATGCCTAGCTGAGCTTGGAAGAAAGTAAGAGAAAGGTCAAGAGCAGGAACCTAGGGAAGCAGCAAGAAGCTGCACTGATGGCACAGCTCCCCTGGATTTGGGAAGGTGATGATGCTGGCTTCTACCATGCAGGCAGGGCTTAGGGTTTTAGTGGTCACAGGGACAGTGGGCTAAGCCTTGGGCTCACATGAGAGCAATGAAGGTACTCAATTTCCATCCTTCCGGTTAACAAGGCTCAACATTCTCTCTCACCCCGTATCTAATCTGTCAGCAACTCTAATTCACGCCACCTTCAAAATATATCCAGAATCCAACCACTTCTCACCACCTATACTGAAATCAGTATTCCCTTGGTGTTACCTATACCTTTGAAGTGAAGTGAAGTTGCTCAGTTGTGTCTGACTCTTTGCGACCCCATGGACTGTAGCCTACCAGGCTCCTCTGTCCATGGGATTTTCCAGGCAATAGTACTGGAGTGGATTGCCATTTCCTTCTCCAGGGGATCTTCCCGACCAGGGATCGAACATGGGTCTCCCACATTGTGGACAGATGCTTAACCGTTTGAGCCACCAGGGAAGTACCTATACCTTTAGTACTTTACATACTTTAAAATGTTAATTTTATGTTTGTGAATTTTACATCAATTACAAAAAAAAAAAAGATTCTGCCCTGCATTAGAGATCAGATTAAAGGTATAAGCTTCCTATTTCAACCCAGATAAATGGCCTCAAGGTAGTTGGCCTTTTAACCTGAGAGGGAGGCATGAGGAAGAAAGCAAATAACCAGGCTTTAGAACTTCAGAAATATGTCTGGAAAAGAACTTTACATGTGTCTACAGGACCTTGGAAATGATTAGATGCAAAAAGATTAGAAGTCAACTAAGTTTTGAATGAAATTATAAATAAACCAAAAACTGGTCCTTTAAAAAGACCAAAAAAGAAAAAAACAAAAGCTTTGCAGTGTGGTTGCCGGAGAAAAGATGTGTGGAAGAATGGACAAAATACATAAAACCATTTTTACTAATTTTTCCATCAGGAACAAAAGTATTTTATACATTACCATTTCTATTCTATATATTACTGGAGGTCCTAGCTAATGTACTGATAGGAAAAAAAGAAGAAAGAAAGAACAAGAGAGAGAGAAAAAAAAGAAGAAAGGACGGACAGAAAGAAGGATGGAAAGAAAGAAAAAAAATATATATTGGAAAGGATGAAAAAATCCTGTCATTTTTTACATGTTATCAGTTCAGTTCAGTCACTCAGTCAGGCCTGACTCTTTGTAATCCTATGGATTGCGACACCAGGATTTCCTGTCCATCACCATCCACCAGAGCTTGCTCAAACTCATGTCCATCGAGTCGGTGATGCCATCCAACCATCTCAACCTCTGTCGTCCCCTCTCTTCTGCCTTCAATCTTTCCCAGCATCAGGGTCTTTTGCAATGAGTCAGTTCTTCGCATCAGGTGGTCAAAGTACTGGAGCTTCAGCTTCAGCATCAGTCCTTCCAATGAATATTCAGGACTGATTTCCTTTAGGATTCTCTAGTTTGATCTCCTTGCAGTCCAAGAGTCTTCTCCAACACCACAGTTCAAATGCATCAATTCTTGGGCACTCAACTTTCTTTATGGTGCAACTATCACTTCCATACATGACTACTGAAAAAATCATAACTTTGACTACATGGAGCTTTGTCAGCAAAGTAATGTCTCTGCTTTTTAATATTCTGTCTAGATTTGTCATAGCTTTTCTTCCAAGGAGCAAGTGTCTTTTAATTTCATGACTGCAGTCACCATCTGTGGTGATTTTGGAGCTGCCAAAAATACAGTCTGTCACTGATTCCATCATTTCCCTATCTATTTGCCATGAAGCAATGGGACTGGATGCCATGATCTTAGTTTTTTATAGAACTGCTATATAGAAAATGAAAATAATTTTTTTAGACAAACAATATTACCACAAAAAAAGTTCAGCAAGACTTGGGATATAAACAACTCCAGTACTTTGGCCATCTCATGCGAAGAGTTGACTCATTGGAAAAGACTCTGATGCTGGGAGGGACTGGGGCAGGAAGAGAGGGGACGACAGAGGATGAGATGGCTGGATGGCATCACCGACTCGATGGACGTGAGTTTGAGTGAACTCCGGGAGTTGGTGATGGACAGGGAGGCCTGGCGTGCTGCAGTTCATGGGGTTGCGGAGAGTCAGACACGACTGAGCGACTGAACTGGACTGAACTGAACTGATACAAAAATTGACTGTGTTCCTATTAACCAAAATTTTTTGAAAATGTTTAAAAATATCATATAAAATAACAACAAAAACAGATATCAAGAAATAAATCTCACAAAAGTTGTACAAGATCTTTATGGGAAAAATTGTAAAACTTGAAAGATTTTGAAAGACTTAGGGAAAGAGACATAGCATGTTCAGAGATGGGAAAACAGTATTTTAAAGGTGTTAGTTCTCCCCATACTACTGTCACTCCAACTAATATACCAACACTTCTTTTGTGTGTAACTTGAGATGTCGATTCTACAATTCCCTGAAAGAGAAAGAAGCGTAACCAATGTAATTTCTGAAAAGGAGAAAGTAGATGAACTTGCCCTATAAGATATAAAGGCTTCTCCTAAAGTCATAATAATTAAAATGGTGTAATATTGGCCCAAGGATGTAGAAATAGACCAGAAGAATATAATATGAGAGTTGGACTGTGAAGAAGGCTGAGTGCCGAAGAATTGATGCGTTTGAACTGTGGTGTTGGAGAAGACTCTTGAGAGTCCCTTGGACTGCAAGGAGATCCAACCAGTCCATTCTGAAGGAGATCAGCCCTGGGATTTCTTTGGAAAGGAGGATGCTAAAGCTGAAACTCCAGTACTTTGGCCACCTCATGCGAAGAGTTGACTCATTGGAAAAGACTTTGATGCTGGGAGGGATTGGGGGCAGGAGGAGAAAGGGACAACCGAGGATGAGATGGCTGGATGGCATCAAGGACTCGATGGACGTGAGTCTGAGTTAACTCCGGGAGTTGGTGATGGACAGGGAGGCCTGGCGATTCACGGGGTCGCAAAGAGTCGGACACGAGTGAGTGACTGAACTGAACTGAGATGTCGATTCTGAACGTAATTTCAACGTAATTTCTGAAAAGGAGAAAGTAGATGAACTTGCCCTATAAGATAAAAAGGCTTCTCCTAAAGTTATAATAATTAAAATGGTGTAATATTGGCCCAAGGATGTAGAAATAGACCAGAATATAATATATACAAATCAAAAGAATGAAAGTTGTTTGCATATGAAAGCATTATGTGGCAAGGTTGGCATTACAAAACAAATGGGGAAGGCTGAGCTAGTCAACAAATGGCTGTTGGGCAACTGCCTATTTATATAGAAAATAATGAAATTTGATTCCTACCTCATGTGTGCTCGGTCGTTTCAGTCATGTCTGACTTTTTGCCACTCTCCAGCCTGTAGCCCTCCCTCCAGGCTCCTCTGTCCATAGGATCCTCCAGGCAAGAATACTGGAGTGGGTTGCCATATGTTCCTCCAGGGAATCTTCCTGACTCAGGGATTGAACCCGTATCTCCTGCATCTCCTTCACTGCAGGCGGATTATTTACCCACTTAGTCACCTGAGAAGCCCTCCTACCTTATACTTTACACAAAAATAAAATGCCCCCTGTTTTAATGATCCATGTTTAAGAAGCAGAATTAAAATTTTTTGGGAGACAATGTAAGACTATCTTTGTAACCTGGGGAAAGTCATCTGGGAAGGCCTAAGTAAGACACAGAAAGCATAAATCAGAAAGAGCAAGACAGATACATTTGCCGACATGGAAGTTAAAGACTTCTGTCCTGATAAATGGATAAAGAGATGTGGTACATATATACAATGGAATACTACTCAGCCATTAAAAAGAATGGAATAATCCCATTTGTAGCAACATTGATGCAACTAGAGATTATCATACTACATAAGTTGGAAGGAGAAAAATACCCTATGATATGACTTATATGTGGAATCTAAACTATGATACAAAATAACCTATCTATGAAACAGAATCATGGACAGAGAGAAGAGACTGGTGGTTGCCAAGGGGGAGGAGGAGGTTAGCGGAAGGTTGGAGTGGAGGCTGGGGTTAGCAGATGTAAATTTTTACATGTCAGATAGATAAACAACAAAGTCCTACTGTATAGCACAGAGAATTATATTCTATAACGTATGACAAACCACATGTAAAAGAGTATAAAAAAGGATATTCATATGTATATGTATAACTGAGTCACTGCTATACAGCAGAGATTAGCCCAACACTGTAAGTCAACTATACTTCAATTAAAAAACCAGTAAAAAAAAAAATGACTTCTGTCCTAAAAAGGATACTATACACAAAGCTAAAATCAAGCCACATATTGGGAGAACATATGTAAACTCTATACAACTGCCTAAGTACTAGGATGAAGAATTATATGCTCATTCTTTATTCTAATAGTTATAAAATCATTGTTTTATACATGAATATATGTTAAAAACTATTAAAAAGATAAGCACCCCCTTAGCAAAATGGTCGAAGGATATCAACGAACAGTTCACCGAAGAAATTCTAATGGTTAATAAACATAAAAATTGCTCACTGTCATCCAAAATGCAAATTTAGACAATATTTTCTTTCCCCTGTCAGATTGTTAAAAATTATAATCTAATAATCCCAAGTATTGGAAAGATACAGAACCTTTCATACAGTACTGATGGAAGTGTAAATTAGCACAATCTTTGGAAAGCAATTTTAAATTATTTGCTTAATTCAAGGGTGCATATATTTTAAGATCCAGAAATTCAATTTCTATGTATATATTCTAGATGGTTTAAAATAGGATCAAGCGTCCCAAGGGGTTCAGATGACCCACTGGAGAGCAGGAAAGTAATATTAGAACCTCTATTTGTTTTAATCTAAAAAACAAGAAGGAAATTAAAATATTTAAATTTTAACATATGGATAGCCACTGACATCTTCCCTAGGTATGATGTAAAATAATTAAATCATGAAAGTTAAGGTGTTTTGAGAATAGGGTGGAAATTCCACAGTGATGAAGAGTTGGCCACTGCATACTCCTTTATCCATTCTCTTGTAGTGTATTGCAACACCTATGATACATCTAGGTAAGTGAATGTATGGGTAATATTATTTAGTTTTAACTAAGCAACGACAACCCACTCCAGTACTCTTGCCTGGAAAATTCCATGGATGGAGGAGCCTGGTGGGCTGCAGTCCATGGGGTCGTGAAGAGTTGGACGCAACTGAACGACTTCACTTTTACTTTTCACTTTCATGCACTGGAGAAGGAAATGGCAACCCACTCCAGTATTCTTGCCTGGAGAATCCCAGGGACAGGGGAACCTGATGGGCTGCCATCTATGGGGTCGCAGAGAGTTGGACACGACTGAAGTGACTTAGCAGCAGCAGCAAGCTAAAGAATAGACGTGGCTTAATTATATTAATACTAATAAGGCACTCCTAAACAACAAGAAAATGACAAACAGAATATATCTCTGCTTCTAGTTTGAATAGTCCACCTTCCATATGTAGAGACTTTAAGGTCATTTGTAATCAGATCTGACTTTTAATTGCATTGCTATTATTAAAATACATTATTAAAATGTTTCTTAATTAGAGTTTTATTTTCTTAAGAAAACAAACTATTTAATTTTATTTCATCTTTGTCTCATTCTTTAAATTTCTACTTTTCTGTATGTTTTATATAATATAAGATTATTATAGGATAATACATATAATTTATATATATTTAAATGCATTCTCAACAATACAAATAAATGTGCATGATCAAAAAATTCTGTAGACTGCTCTTAGAAACATTTTGCAAGCATGTACCAAAAGACATGTACAAGAGTGTTCGATGCAGTGTTGTTGATAATAAAGTTGGAACTACATTAATGTTGATAAAAGGGGAAAGGACAAGAATACTCTATTTCTTCAAACAGTAATGAGGTGCTGTCAGAAGCTAAATTGATAAATTAGAGCTAAGCGTATCAAAATTAATACATTTCAAAAAATAATAATGTTGAACTAAAAACAGATTGCAGAAGGATAAGCTCATTAGAATGTCATACATAACAAAGTTTAAAAATACAAACCAACTATAGATACATATTATAGCAAAGGAATGAAAACATGCATATAAATGATTCATATCAAATTCATAATAGTGTTTCTTCTAGTGAGGGAGTGGAATGAGCTTGGGAAAGATTCAGAGGTGACTTTAATTACATTTATAATTTCTTTGAAAACCAAAGGCCCATATCCAATGTGGCAAAATGCTAAGGCTATATGAGACTGGCTGATGATTACAAGGGTATTAGATATATCATTCACAAAAAGTTTTCACATACCTGAAATAAATGTTGAATGATATAATACTGATTTTCAAATTTAATGATTGTGATTTCAAAATTCATTGTAAAAATGTAGACACTATCAGTTATACACTCTTTGGCTCTTACGCTTTATCCATCTTTTATGAACTTAACACATACTTATATTGCAGCTAGGTTTATACTAATATGTCTCCTGCAATAGATTAAACTTTGAAAAGTATCTCATTCATTTTTTTAAATCCCTGAAGACGACAAGCATAATACCCTCTACATAATAGGCCCCCAAAGAATGTTTATTAATGAATGAGTCTAAATGGCTCGAACAGTTTTATCTGAACTCTTTTGTTATAATTCTCATAAAGTACAACTGAATCCTAGACAATGATTTTCTTTATTAATTCTTCTTTGTAGATTATATAAACCAATGTGACCTATTCTTTTTCCTGCTAGAAAAATAATGTAGAGGGTTGCCCCTGGAGAAAGAAATGGGAACCCACTCCAGTATTCTTGCCTGGGAAATCCCATGGACAGAGGAGCGTGGCAGGCTACAGTCCATGGGGTCTCAAAGAGTCAGACACAGCTTAGCAACTGAATGCGCACATACCGGTTTCTGTCAACAAACTCCCCTTGTTTTCTACGGCGGCTATAGCAAAGCTCTACAAACTGGGGGGCTCAGAACAACAGGACACGTATTGTCTCAGAGCCCTGGAGAACACAAGTCTGTAAAGTGTCAACACAGTTTAAGGGATGGTCCTTTCTTCTCTTCCAGCTTCTAGTGGCCCCAGGAAATCCATGAATTTCCTTAACATGTAGATATAACACTCCAAAAAAAAAAAAAAATTAGAGGATTGCTTTAAGTAAGTAGTGTTTAACTTAACTAACATCGAGTGCTTGTTTGCTGCAATTCTTATTATCTTAGTGCCTAACATAGAGTTTGGTAGACAGCAGATCTTCAAGAGATATTTGTCAAATTAATCAATAAATAAAAGATTCAGGGACTGCACAGATGAGAGAGGGATAGATTCAGCCTGGGAAATGGATGAGGAGATGATTCTTGAGTTGGGTTTTGATGGATGAGTAGAAGTTTTCCAAAGCAAGGAAAAAGAAGGAACAGTATGCATACAGGTATGAAATAATACAACATGTATTTGGGAGAAGTATAAGCAGTCTGATAATTTTTGAGATTTATAAACTATAAGACCATGACCTCTGGGTGATGTGACTGGCAATATAGTCAGAAGAAAGCTCATTAAGTTAGGGAGGTTGGACCCTACCTCGCTTGGACAGAGGTGCACCACAGGGGGGTTTCAAGAAGGCTATAGATAGGGACTTCCCTGGTAGTCCAGTGGTTACGAATCCACCTGCTAATGCAGGGGACATGGGTTTGCTCCCTGGTTGGGGAGCTAAGAGCTCACAGGCTGTAGGACAACTGAGTCCATGGGACTCAACTAGAGAGAAGCCCCTGTGCTGCAATAAAAGATACCACATGCTGCAACTAAGACCCAGCACAGCCAAAAAAAAATAGTAATTTAAAAAGAGGGCTGTAGATAGTGCTCACTACTTGCATTTTGAAAGAATACTCTAGTGTCACTGTGGAGGATGAATGGAGCAGAGCGGGACCAAAACTAGGGAGAACAATTAAATCTGGGAATTACCATATTCAGACAAGAGGTAACTGACCTCAGAGTGAGACAGTGAACAGCACTGAAGTGGGCAGAAGTGAAGTGAAGTGAAGTCCGACTCTTTGCGATCCCATGGACTGTAGTCTACCAGGCTCCTCCATCCATGGGATTCTCCAGGCAAGAGTACTGGAGTGGGTTGCCATTTCCTTCTCCAGGGGATCTTCCTGACCCAGGGATCGAACCCAGGTCTCCTGCATTGCAGGCAGACGCTTTACCCTCTGAGCCACCAGGGAAGCCAGAAGGTGGGTTCAAAAGAGATCTAGCCATTCTGTGGAATACTATATAGCAATGATAAGGAAGAAAACATTAACATGTAACAACATGAATATCAAAAACATTAAGAAGTCAGACACAAAATGCTATACACTGTATGACTGTATTTATAAGACATTCCAGAAAAGGCAACACTATAGTGACAGAAAGCAGATTAGTAGTTGGTTGGGGTCAGGGGTGGGGGGAGAGTCAACTACAGAGGAGGGCAGATTTTAGGATGGAAGAGCGTCTACAACTTGACTGTGGTCACACAGTTGTTCACAATTATCACAGTTCATCATACTCCATACTTAAGAGTATGTGACTATTATATATGAATAATACCTTGTAAATTGTTTTGAAAGGTGAAAAAAATGAAGTTTATAATAAAAAAGATTTAGGAGGTTGAACCAACAGAACTTGATGAGTAAAAAGTATGTATATACTTTGCTTTATATGGTATCTGTGTTTCTAGAAAAGCTCTGTAAAAATAAAATTTTAAATGCTCACCACAGGGAATTCTGTGGCGGTTTAGTGGTTAGGACTCTGTGCTTCATTGCAGGGGGCACAGGATTGGTCCCTGGTCAGGGAACTAACATCCCACAAGCCATGAAGCCTGGCCAAGAAAAAAAAAATGTTCAGAGGGAACTCTTCAGACTTTAGTGATTGTTTTAAAACTGTTCTCTAACATAATTTCAGACATATAACAAAAGTTGACAGGATGGTATAATGAATCCCTATATACTCAACATCAAAATTCAACCATTGTTAATTTATGGCCAATTTTTGTTTAATTTATACTCTATTATACTCACCCACTCCTGAACTATTTTGAAGCAAATCTTAGATGTTACATAATTTCATTCATATATATTTTAGTATATATCTCTAATAAGTAAAGACTCTTCAAAAACATACCCAGAATGCCATTATCACACCTAAAAATTACTAACATTTCTTAATCTCATCAATCTCCAGCCAGAGTTCAAATATCTGTTTCATGATACTGTAAATGTTCATTTTTATAGTTAATTTGAATCAAAATCCAATAATGACTACATATTGCAACTGATAACTCTTCTAAGTCCTTTTTTTGGTAATTTTCCCTCTCCTTTTCCTATTGGAATTTACTTGTTGACTAACATGTGTGTTTCTTAATACAGGAAATCCTTCAGTTACACAAATAACCATTTTCTCCTTTAATAGGCTTTAAAATTTGAGTTGTTTTAGAATTATTCTTGTACTATTTTAGTTACACTGCAATAATCTTTAATAAAGAGATAGTCTGGTGATATAGGATCATCTCACCTAGTGTCCCAGTATGTTTTTGCTTTGGGCAGTTTGTCTCCAGAGCAGGGATCCTATGACTTAGAGCATTGTTTGGGTATCAAGACAGCGGAACACTCACAGTTGTTTGCGGATCATCCGTTCTACCAGTGAAGATATTCAGTCTGTCTTCACTTTCCAAAATTTTATCAATATTTTGGGTCATAACATTTTTTACATCAGTTACTTGACTCTTCAGTGTGGATACTGAGCTGTCAACTTGATTTGTATTGTATTTCATCTATAGAGAAGTGAAATATAATATACATTTAATTTTCTATAAGTGAAATCTATTGTAACACATTGTACAAATCAGAACAAAGGTGTCAGAGGGACATCTCACTGGTATTTCAGCATAGAGAATCAACTGAGCCTCAAATTGTCCTACCTTAATCTTGCAGAAAAAAAATGGAGAGTGGTGAGAGAGGGAATATATCAATGTATTCAATCAGCAATGTTCTGAAGTGTTTTTTTAATTTAAATTACTTATTTGTATAGACTTTTTAAAAGACCAGTTACGCTTCCCTGGTGGCTCAGGCTGTACAGAAACTGCTTGGAATGTGGGAGAACTGAGTTCAGTCCTTGGGTTGGGAAGATTCCCTGCAGAAGGGACTGGCTACCCACTCCAGTATTCTGACCTGGAGAATTCCATGGACAGAGGAACCTGGCAGGCTACAGTCCATAGGGTCACAAAGAGTTGGACATGGCTAAGCAACTTTCACTTCACTTTTTAGGTTGACAATAAAATTGAGTGGAAATTTCAGAGTTCCTGCATATTCCTTACCCCACCCCTCACACAGCCTCCCTCACCAGCAACATCCTGTGTCTGAGCGGTCCATTTGTTGCAATGGATGACCCTACAGTGATGTATCATTATCATCCAAAGTCTATAGTTTAAACTTAGGGTTCACTGTTAATAGTGTACATTCTGTGGATTTGGACAAATGTCTAATGACATACATTTGTCACAACAGAATCATACAGAACAGTTTCATAATGGCCCTTAAAATCCTCTGTGTTCCACCTATTCTTGCTTCCCTTCTCCCTAAGCCCTAGCGACAACCGGTCTTTTTTTTTTTTACTGTCGCCATAGTTTTGCTTTCTCTAGAATACCATATAGAGTCATACAGTATGGAGCCTTTTCAGATTGGCTTCCTTCACTTGGCAATATGTATTTAAGGTTCCTTCATGTCTTTTCATGGTTTAATAGCTCATTTCTTTATAGTGCTGAATAATAGCCCATTGTCTGAATACACTGTAGTTTATTTATCCATTCACCTATGGAAAGACATCTTGATTGCTGCCATGTTTCTGCAATTATGAAGAACACTTCTATAATATCCACATACAGGTTTCTGTATGGATATGATTTTTAACTCCTTTGGGTAAATACTGAGAAACACAATTGCTGGGTCATATGGTAAGAGGATGTTAGTTGTATAAGAAAGTGCCAAATTGTCTACCAAAGTGACTGTACCATTTTGCATTCCCACCACCAGTAAATAAGAGTTCCTCCTGCTCCACATTGCCAGCATTTGGTATTGTCAGTGTTTTGAATTTTAGCCATTCTAACAGGTAAGTTAGGGGTATTTCATTGTTGCTCTAATTTGCAATTCCCTAATACATATGATATCAGGCCTTTTCATATGCTTATTTGTCATCTGCATGTCTTCTTTGGTGAGACATCTATTCAAATATCTGTCCCACTTTTATTATTTTTCTTTTTTAAAATAAATTTATTCATTTTAATTGGAGGCTAATTACTTTGCCATACATTGCCATGAATCAGCCACGGGTGTACATGTGTTCCCCATCCTGAATCCCGCTCCCACCTCCCTCCCCATCCCATCCCTCTGGGTCCACTTTTAAAACTGGGTTGTTTATTTTCTTTTTGTAGACTTTTAATAGTTCTTTGTATATTTTGGATTACAGTCCTTTAACAGATTTGTCTTTTGCAAACATTGTCTCTCAGTCTGTGTCTTTCTCACGACAGTTTCTTGATCCAGTTTGACAATCTCTGTCTTTAATTGGTATATTTACACCATTAACTTTTAAAGTGATTATTGACATAGCTGGATTAATAACTACCACAGTTGTTACTGCTTCCTATTCATTGCTCTTGTTCGCTGTTCCTATTTTTCTCATCCACTCTATCCATATTAAAAATATATCTATATCTGGAGAAAATTGTAATTTAAAGAGATAACTGCACCCAATGTTCACTGCAGCACTATTTATAATAGCCAAGATGTGGAAGCAACCCAAGTGTCCATCAATGGATGAATGGGTAAAGATGTGGTATATATATATATATATAACTGAATATTACTCAGCCACAAAAAGAATGAAATAATGCCATTTGCAGCAACATGCATAAACCTAGAGATTATCACACTAAGTGAAGTATCCAAAGACAAATACCATACGATATCACTTAAATGTGGAGTCTAAGAAAAAAGATACAAATGAACATATTTACAAAACAGAAATAGAAAACGAATTTATGATTACTAAATGGGGATGTAGGGGCAGGGATAAATTAGGAGTTTGGGATTAACATATACACACTACTGTATATAACAATAGATGACCAACAAAGCCCTAGTATACAGCACAGGGAACGATACTCAGCAATATTTCACTATACTCAAAGTACTCAATACTTTGTAGCAACTTATAAGGGACAAGAATCTGAAAGAGAATACATGTATATAACTGAATCACTGTGTTGTACACCTGAAACTAACATAACATTGTAAGTCAACTGTATTTAAGTTAAAAAACAGATCTTTAAGATATAGTATATTTAAAAAATAAGCTGCAGCTGTAGTAGAGTATTAAATAATAACTTATTAAGCACTTTGTGTGTGCCAGGGACTGTTTCAAGCACTTTACATTTATTCAGTTCAGTTCAGTTCAGTTCAGTTCAGTCGCTCAGTCGTTTCCGACTCTTTGAGACCCCATGAATCGCAGCACGCCAGACCTTCCTGTCCATCACCATCTCCCGGAGTTCACTCAAACTCACGTCCATTGAGTCGGTGATGCCATCCAGCCATCTCATCCTCTGTCGTCTCTTCTTCCTCCTGCCCCCAATCCCTCCCAGCATCAGAGTCTTTTCCAATGAGTCAACTCTTCGCGTGAGGTGGCCAAAGTACTGGAGTTTCAGCTTTAGCATCATTCCTTCCAAAGAACACCTCATTTAATTCCCTATCGATAAGTCATCTTATCGTCTTTTATTTTCTAAATAAGAAAACTTAGACTGAGAGAAGTAAATATATTGCCCAGTGTTACACAGTCATTGACTCAATGGACATGAGTTTGACCAAACTCTGGGAGACAGTGAAGGACAGGGAAGCCTGGTGTGCCGCAGCCCCTGGGGTTGCAAAGAGCTGGACGTGACTTAATGACTGAACGACAACACAACTAGAAGTAAAACTAGGATTTAGATCAAGAAGCTCTAGAGGTTAAACCTTTACCTGCTGAATTAATGATCCCAGTTTTGTAAATTTACATATATATGTACATAAAATTCTGGAAGGTTCACCCCAAACTGTTGAGTGCTCACCTCAAGAGAGTCTGTTGGACAGTGTAAGAAATACTTATATTTCACTTTCTATACCTTTGCATTATCTCATCTTATTACTGAGCATTATTTTTTAAATAAAAATGATATTAAAATCCCCTACACTTTGGTAAGGGATCACATCCACCTTAAACAGAACTCTCATCTTGGTCACTGGACCATGCAACTTACGACTGACATTCTGTGAGGAGCTCACCAGTTGGATTTAGCAAAGAGGGAATTGCTAGTTGAACTGTGTCCCCCTAAAAGCATGCTTTCAAGTCCTGATTCTGGATACTTATGAATGTGACCTTGTTTGGAAATAAGGTTTTGGTGGCTTCTGTTAAGAAATGTTAGGTAGATGCCTCTATGGCTCACAGGTTAAAAATTTTTATTAAGACACAGTCAAGTTAAGATAAATGGTGAATCTTTGATTTTTCTTTTTATTGCTTTTCCCTTTTTCTGTCCTTTTAAAAATGTTTAATCTTTTTAATCTAAGCTGCTGCTGCTGCTAAGTCACTTCAGTCGTGTCCAACTCTGTGCGACCCCATAGACGGCAGCCTACCAGGTTCCTCTGTCCTCTGTCTCCAAGCAAGAATACTGGAGTGGGTTGCCATTTCCTTCTCCAAGGCATGAAAGGGAAAAGTGAAAGTGAAGTCGCTCAGTCCTAGTTTTAGCGACCCCATGGACTGTAGCCTACCAGGCTCCTCCGTTCATGGGATTCTCCAGGCAAGAATACTGGACTGGGTTGCCATTTCCTTTATTCTAAGAGACTCATCTAAATTTTGTTAAGATAATGTATTCATAGTCCATTCAATGTCATTTGGCACACATACACACACACATATACACACACACACACACATATATATATAAATATTTAAAACTCCCTCAAAACTACTTTTTTCCCGTGTGCATTTGTTAATTATAGCATTAAAAATTCAACAACTTTCAGAAAAATTTTCTACAGATTTAAAGCTCATTGGGTTAGTTTATAAATGTTAAACAGAAATTTCTTTGATGTCAATTGTGTTAACTGCTTAACATGTGCATATTTTTGCAGGGTAACTGGTTTTCAGGGAGCATGGTAATAATAGATTTTGGCTGTGATGAATACTGCAGAATTCTCCATAGAACAGTATGTAAATTTGATATATCTATCCTTCATTATTTTTCAGGCATTGTGGTGGACACACGCTATGGGGACACTCACTGAGTCACATCTTTGTAACATGCTCTCCCTTCAGTGTGATTTGCCCTTAGTGAACGGATGAAAGATGATGGATGTCACTCCTGTGATTATCATATTATGTCACATTCAGCAGACTGGAATGAGAGATTCCTCTGCTGGCCTTGAAGAAGCAAGCATGTGTGCTGAGGATGCCCTGGTGATAAAGAACTGCTGTCAGTCTTAGGACCGAGGGTGTCTTCCAGCCAACAGCCAGCAAAAAGCTGCAGCCCTCATGCAGTTCTTAGGAAATCAATTCTGCAACAACCTGAATGAGGCTGGAGGCAGATTCTTCCCCAGCACTAACAGATGAGAACACAGCTGGACTGACACACTGACTGCAGCCTGGTGAGACCCTGAGCAGAAAATCCCAGTTAAACCATTCGTGACCCGCAGAAATGGTGAGGTAATGAATGTGTGCTGTTTGGGGCTGCTGACTCGTGGTGATTTGTTATACATAAACAGAAAACGAACCGTTTTAAAACATTTTATTATGGGGCATACTTAAAATATTTTATTATGGGGAATTCCCTGGTGGTCCAATGGTTTGGACTCTGAGCTTCCACTGCAGGAGGCAAGGGTTTGATCCGTGGTTGGGGAACTAAGATCCCACAAGCTGCAAGGTGTGGCCAATTTTTTTTTTTTCATTATGGAAAAGTTCAAACATATACAGAAAGAGTGAATTGTTTAGTGTACCCATCACCTAGTTTCAGCAGTTATCAACACATGGCCAATCTTATTTCTATCTGTCTTACTACTGATTGAAAAGTCAAAGTGTTAGTTGCTCAGTTGCATCTGACTCTTTGTGACCCCATGGACTGTAGCCCGCCAGGCTCCTCTGTTGGGATTCTCCAGGCAAGAAGACTGGAGGGGGTAGCCTTTCCTTTCTCCAGGGGATCTTCTCAACTCAAGGACTGAACCCAGGTCTCCCACACTACAGGCAGGTTCTTTACTGTCTGAACCACGAGGGAAGACCCTACTACTGATTACCCCTTCCCCAAATGTATTATTTTAAAGAAAATCCTAGGCAGTCTATTATTTTAATCTGTAAATGCTTGAGTTCATACCTCTAAAAGCTATGGCCTTGTTTTTTCTTAAAAACAAAACCATGGGGCTTCCCTAGTGGTCCAGAGGTTGGGAGTCTGCCTGCCAATGCAGGGCACACAGGTTCAATCCCTGGTCCAGGAAGAATCCCACATGCCACAACCGCAACTAAGCTCCTGTGCCACAACTACTGAGCCCATGCTCGAGCGCCCGTGAGCTGGAATTACTGAGCCCTCGTGTTGCAATTACTGAAGTTCGTGCACTCTAGAGTCCGTGCTCTGCAACAAGAGAAGCCACTGCAATAAGTCCGTGCACCACGAGGAAGAGTAGCCCCCGCACATGGTTACTAGAGAAAGCTCTTGTGCAGCAATGAAGACCCTGCACAGCCAAAAATAAATAAATACAATTTTTAAAAAAGAATAAAATATTGCCACTTGCAGCAGCATGAATGGACTTGGAGTGTGATATGCTAAGTGAAATAAGTCAGCTAGAGAAAGAGAAATCCTATATGATATCACTCATATGTGGAATTTAAAAAATACAACAAACTAGTGTATAAAACATAAAAGAAGCAGACTAACAGATAGAACGCACAAACTAGTGGCTCCCAGTGGGGACAGGAAAGGCAGGAGGGGAGGTAGGTATAGGAGATTAAGAGGTACAAATTATTAAGCATAAAATAAGCTACAAGGACATATTGTACAACATAGGAAATACAGCCAATATTTTATAATAACTAAAATGGAGTATAACCTTTAAAAATTGTGAATCACTATCTTGTACCACAGTAATTTACACAATATTATATAGCAACTATACTTCAAGAAAAGAAAAAACTTTATAAAATATACAATTTTAACCATTTTAACTGTATGGTTCAGTGCATTAAGTATATTCAGATTGCTGTACAACTGTCACCACCATCTATCTCCAGGATTTTTTATTTTCCTAAACTGAAACTCTGTATCCATTAAACACAATTCTTCCTGCTCCCTTCCACCCAGGCTCTGGCAACCAAACTTCTGTTTACTGTCTCTAAATCTGGTCTATGTACCTCACGTAAGTCGAACCACACATCATTTGTCTTCTTGTCACTGTTTTATTTCACTTATTAGGAACTACTTTTATTTTTTTAATATTTGCCTGTGGCATGTGGTATCTTAGGTCCCAGACCAGGGATCGAACCCACACCTCTGCAGTGGAAGTGTGGAACCTTAATCAGTGGACTGCCAGGGAAGTCCCAGGACTCCTTTTTAAAACAAATTTTATTGAAGTATAGTTGATTTACAATGTTAATTTCTGCTGAGGGCCTACTTTTAAAATATTTAATAATTTTATATTTATGTAAAATATGTACAGAATGATTGTGTACATATTTTATAATTTTTAAAACTGCGTAAAATGTTTATGTGTTTCCAAGTCAAATTTGCAAGACAGGTTTCATTCACAGAGGTCTAATTTCTATTCTCATCCTTATAGAAGCATGTTTTCAGTTTATCCTTCCCTTGTCTCTCCATCCTCCCCTTTTTCACTATAAGCAAAACATATATTTGTATTTATTCCTCTTGCTTAAAATGGTTGTATATCAGGATGGTAAGTAAATAATAGTAATGCCATATATATTTTCTCTATCTTGCTTTATTCATTTACCAATATGTCGTGGATATCTTTCCTTACCATTATAGAAAGATAAAAGTTCTTAGTTCTCATTCATCTTAACAGCTCTTAAACTCCTAACTGATTTGTCAGAAGTGATACTGACAAGTTTTTTTTGGCCACGCTGCATGGCTTGGAGAATCATAGCTCCCTGACCAGGGACTGAACCTGGGCCCCTTGGAGTGGAGGCTGGAGTCCTACCCAGAGTCGACCACCGGGGAAGTCTCCCTGACAATGTTTAGGAATACAGTTAGAGGTTACATACCATAAACTTTCCTAATACTTGTTGAAAATCTGCAGCAACTGCATTTGAAGGAGAAAAGTGTTCCTGTGACATCAAAGGATTTTTCAGAAAAGTCTCACTAACCTGGAGAAATCAATGGAAATATTTAAACTGTATAGATAATTTCAACCGGAGAATTACAAAACAAGTGTTAATTTGAAGCAAAGTTTGGTAGAAACTTGCAATAAGAGAAAACAGAACAGTTCTAGATTTTTGGTGGCGGGGTATGTTTCTATTTTAAAGATGCAGTATAATGAAAACTGCTCATATCTCATATCATGAGATATGATTCTTTGGTGTTGATATTTCTCAGGACTTGCGGGGACCCACAGATGTTACCTCTGGCAGACAAGGAAAGATAGGGGGTCTATGATATTCTCTAAATAAGTGCCTTTCATTTTTCCCTCTTGCCTTACTTTCAAAATCCATTCAATGATAACAAAACAAACCCACCCAAATGTTAACCCTATAGGGTTGTTAAATGACATTTCAAAGCTTCAAGAAGGAATTCTGACAGCTGTTTGTACTTAATGTTGTATCATCTCAGAAGCAGTGGTAAAAATCATGCAGTTGAGCAGTTATGTGTTACCTGATTTTCAAAAGTTGGTAAAGTTGGGATGTTTTTCCATAATGGCAGAGAGGGGGAAAAATTTAAGTCAGTTAAACGGCTAACAGTGTTTATCATGTAGGTGCTAACAACTGTCTAGGCATAAAGATAGAGTGAATTACAATATTAGGCCTTATACTCCTTAATTCTATGTGGTTATGATTTGGGTTGTGTTAAAACAAGTTGGTAAACTAAGCAAATAAAATCTATAAATGACTCATGAATATGACTGGAGAATAAGTATAGTATACTTGACTGATTTTCCATTAATATTTCTTTGTTAAAATATTTATCCTAAATTATATACTTGTGAATAAAATTGAAGATTAGTATTATTTACTTTTTAAAATAAGAAACAAGCATACTCTCTGGATTATAAAATTACTAGAATAATGGTTTATTCCTAGTCTGTCTCTGAGACTGCCTTTCACAATCTTGTTCTTGTTGTTGCTAAGTTGCTCAGTTGTGTCCGACTCTTTTCAACCCCATGGACTGCAGTTATCAAATTCTGGGTAATCGTCAGTAACAGATGATAGCTATTAGAGATGTTAATTACCTTTTAAGAAATTTATAAAATCCCATGTATCTACATAAGTACACACACACAATTACTCTATTTATATTTGTTGGTAACTTTTACATAAAACATTCCCTGAAGGTAGTGTAGGGCTTCCCAGGTAGCTCAGTGATAAAAGAATCTATCTGCAGTGCAGGAGATTCAGGTTTGATTTCTGGGTCAGGAAGATCCCCTGGAGAAGGAAATGGCAACCCACTCCAGTATTCTTGCCTGGAGAATTCCATGGACAAGAGGAGCCTGGTGGGCTACAGCAGATAGGGTTGAAAAAGAGTCAGATACGACTTAGTGACTAAAACAACAACAAAGGTAGTATGAATGATTAAAAACATTTTTTTAACTCTTGTAATTGATTGACATTTTCTGCCAGAAGTATCTTACATGTGTTTCAAAATTAAATACATATGTTATTGAGAAAGCATCCTAAATATTATTGATTCTAAAGCTTTTTTTATTTTGAAAGGACAAAAGAAATATAAAGAGAGATTCTGATAGATCTGGGTTGATTGTCTTTGCAGATCTTGCTTTAGAGTCGGGGGACATGTGGAGGCAGGAGATAGGTGAAGGGTGAGGGTGAGAAATCTCTGAAGGTCATTAACGGCTCTGCTATATGGACAGATGGCTGATCTGCTCTTGGCTAGGGACATTACTACTAATAAACTATAAATCAGTCCTCATAATTTCAGTAATTGAAAAAGTCAAAGTAGTATAAGAAATTACTTACATTTTTAAGAAATGCAGATGGTGTTAAAATATCTAAGGCATTGTCTGAGGCACAAAGGTAAGTGATTCCATCAATAAAGAGAGTATGGTAAACAAAGCTTTGAAAAGAATACATTCATTTACATATAATATTAAAGAAATTAAGTACTGATATAGAGAATTGAATTTTGTTTTCAAGCTTTCATTAATAGTATAAAAACTATTTAGGTATTTTTTTATAATCAGAATAATTGAAAATCTTTCATACATTTGAAGAATTATGTTAGATAAAAACTCTCTAAAATGTGAATATCTATTTAACATTGCATCAAGAACAATAAATTACAACAGAGAAAAGTGTAATAATTTAATCATATATATGTATATTTGACATGCCTTTGATGGAAGTCACATTCCAAGGTTACATCTAGATTCTGATCAAACAGAAAATTCTATTTGTTCACTGATTTTTAGTATTCTTATATTTTTAGGTAGACATATTTAATTTTGGCAGTTCTTGGCTTTCTATCATGACAGATTAGAATTTAAGTCATAAACTGCAAAGATCAAATATTCTGGAGAACATGAGTTGGGGGGCGGTGGAATTAAACTTCCCCATAGTAATCCAATTGGAGAAGGAAATGGCAATCCACTCCAGTGTTCTTAACTGGAGAATCCCAGGGACGGGGGAGCCTGGTGGGCTGCCGTCTATGGGGTCGCACAGGGTCGGACATGACTGAAGCGACTTAGCAGCAGCAGCAGCAGCAGCATAGTAATCCGAAGTGTACTTTTTTTAGACCACTTAGCTTCTAGGTACCTTTTGTACCTTCTCAGACATTTTAGGAAGATATAAGATTTTTGGAGAGTGTCACCATCTTTACTGCCCAGCAATCCAGAAAATTTAGGGATGTAGCAAAATAGTTGCTGGTGCCTAGGCTTTAATCTAGTCATTTTTGAATACTCTATATCCAAGTGGTTATATAGGCAACAGACATGTTCAAATGCTAAACTGGATATATATGAGAATGAGGAATTGCAAAACATGTAGAAAAGATAATCCCAGAGGTAGAAAATTTAAAATATGCACGCTTTCAAAACAAATCCTTCATATTATATCATGAATACAATATAGTACAAATATTTTTAATGATGGTATTAGTTGACATGCATAATATACACTAGGGCTTCCCAGGTGGCTCAGTGGTAAAGAATCCACCTGCCAAGTAGGAGATATGGGTTCGATCCCTGGGTCAGGAAAATCCCCTGCAGAAGGAAATGGCAACTCACTCCAGTATTCTTGCCTGGAGAATTCCATGGACAGAAAAGCCTGGTAGTCCATGGGGTCACAAAGAGTCAGACATGACTTAGTGATTTAAAAAATATTTATTTTTATTTTTAAATTGGGGAGAGTCTTTATAGGAAAAGAGTTTCTAATTCTATCATCTCTTCAAAAATTACATATGTGATTTGAAGTAAATTGATACTGGATGTGATTTTAAATTTATGTTTAGTATGCTTAGTGAATAACATTCAGAAATGTCCTTAAAGATTAAAAAACCTGAATACATGATGTCTAGGATATACTGTTAACTGACAAATGCAAGGCGGAGAAAAGTGCTTATGATGTACTACCATTTATCTGTCATTCTCGTATGCTACCATAAAGGAAATACAAATATATGGACGCATCTCTTATAGGAAAGAAAAAAAAGAAAATGATAAACTAAAAACTTAGTCAAAATAGTTACCTACACAGAGGGAGAGAGAGTAGTATGAAGAAACGAACAAAAATGAGACTGCTTGAAGGAAACTAGTTTTGTAGATTTGACTTTGGAACCGTATAAATTTTATCATTTTACATAATGACAAAATGTCATTAAGTCAGACTTTAAGAGTGCAACCCTTAAAAATAAAAAACAAAAAGAAGAAGAAGAAAAAAAGAATCTAACTTGATGTCAAGTAACCCCAGCAAGAGATGGTGGTGGAGGCAGTCAGACTGTGGATATATTTGGAAGGGAAAGACAACAGAAGTTGCTGATGGGTTAGATTTGGAAGTAAAAGAGATAAAAATCAAGGATCATAGAAGTTTTAGAGCTGAGGAACTGGAGAGGTGATGTGGGGACAACTCCAAGAGGAGGCTTGACTTCGAACCTAAGTGGGAGATGCCTATTAGACATCCTCTAGAGATATGGAAATGGCAACCCACTCCAGTGTTCTTGCCTAGAGAATCCCAGGGATGGGGGAGCCTGGTGGGCTGCCATCTATGGGGTCGCACAGAGTCGGACACGACTGAAGCGACTTAGCAGCAGCAGCAGCAGCAGCAGAGATATGGAATGAATGGTTGGGTATACAAGTCTGGAGACCAGGGAAGAGGTCCTCAAAAGATTCAAATTATAATGTTTGATATAGGTAGGCAAATAGAGGAGAGAATCCCTTTTTCAAATCATTCCAGCTAGTAAGTAAAACAAAACTAGAATATCACTATTTTGCAGCCCGCAATAAATTAATGGCTCTACGGTGTAGGCCATGAATATCAATGGCTTCTAGTATGCCAGAAGGCAGAATTATGCACCCTCAGATCAAAAACTGATGAAAAACCTACAGTCTTGCCAAAGGGATCAAGTCACTGGATCCAACTGCTTTGATCAGGATGAACTTCATTTTGAATATGCAATCAGCAAAACCAGACTGTGGGAAACTCTGTAGGTTCTTCAACAATAAATTGTAAGGAAAGGAAAGGGATGTAAGGGCAATATGTGGATTAAAGAGACTTAAAAGACATCAAACTAAAAAATGGGCGGGACTAGGCTCTTTTGCCTGAAGATGCATATTCAGGTACTGAGGTGATGAAGAAATAGGATAAGTGACTGCTGCAGAAGTTGGAATGGTTGTTGATTTGGGGGAGAGGGAGGAAGTTGTGAATGGGGTATCATGGTGGGGAATTTTTGGGGTAGTTGGCAGAGATCTATTCTTTGGCTTAGTTGGCAGTTGCAGCTGGTTGCTGGGAGTGAGTCCTTTGAGAAACCTCATAAAACTGTGCATTCATTTAATGTGTCTTTACATTAAGTGTAAGCTAAAACAAATCTCCTCTTTAAAAAACAATGATGAGTCTAAAAAAAAAAAGAAATTGGACTTCCTTGGTGGCTCAGATGGTAAAGAGCCTTCCACCTGAAATGCGGGAGACCTGGTTTTGATTCCTGGGTTGGGAAGATCCCCTGGAGAAGGGAATGGCTACCCACTCCAGTATTCTGGCCTGGAGAATTCCATGGACAGAGGAGCCTGGCAGGCTACAGTTCACGGGGTCACAAAGAGTCGGATACAACTGAGTGACTTTCACTTTCACTATTTCCCACTTGTTCTTTTACTAGCAAAATATTTACTTGGGACATTACATGGTTTAAGCCACATCATGTAATGTCTCACGTAAAGTAGAATGATCTTATTAAAGATATTTTAAGGAGTATGTCAAGGCTGTATATTGTCACCCTGCTTATTTAACTTCTATGCAGAGTACACCATGAGAAATGCTGGGCTGGAAGAAGCACAAGCTGGAATCAAGATTGCCGGGAGAAATACCAATAACCTCAGATATGCAGATGACACCACCCTTATGGCAGAAAGTGAAGAGGAACTAAAAAGCCTCTTGATGAAAGTGAAAGAGAAGAGTGAAAAGGTTGGCTTAAAGCTCAACATTCAGAAAATGAAGATCATGGCATTTGGTCCCATCACTTCATGGGAAATAGATGGGGAAACAGTGGAAACAGTGTCTGACTTTATTTTTTGGGGCTCCAAAATCACTGCAGATGGTGACTGCAGCCATGAAATTAAAAGATGCTTACTCCTTGGAAGAAAAGTGATGACCAACCTAGATAGCATATTCAAAAGCAGAGACATTACTTTGCCAACAAAGGTCCGTCTAGTTAAGGCTATGGTTTTTCCAGTGGTCATGTATGGATGTGAGAGTTGGACTGTGAAGAAAGCTGAGCACTGAAGAATTGATGCTTTTGAACTGTGGTGTTGGAGAAGACTCTTGAGAGTCCCTTGGACTGCAAGGAGATCCAACCAATCCATTCTGAAGGAGATCAGCCCTGGGATTTCTTTGGAAGGACTGATGCTAAAGCTGAGACTCTAGGAATTTGGCCACCTCATGCGAAGAGTTGACTCATTGGAAAAGACCCTGATGCTGGGAGGGATTCGGGGCAGGAGGAAGAGGGGATGACAGAGGATGAGATGGCTGGATGGCATCACCGACTCGATGGACGTGAGTCTGGGTGAACTCCGGGAGTTGGTGATGGACAGGGAGGCCTGGCGTGCTGCGATCCATGGGATCGCAGAGTTGGACATGACTGAGCGACTGAACTGAACTGAACTGAACTCAAGTGGAATATTGCCCTTTTTATTAATTAAATATTTTGGTATACCAAAAAAGGTACAGAGAATAAGATAAGAAGAACATTTGTAGCCCTACTGTCTAGTCAAAATGTTACAGATACAATTAATGTCCCCCATATACTGTTTCTCAATTTCTTCTCCCTTCTCTTTGTAGAGGTAACCACTTTCTTGAATTTAATGTCATCCTTACCATTCATAATTTCATACCTTCATTTCTGAGGATTCAATCAAGAGCCCGTGTGATAAATATTCCCCCCCATGTCATTATCATTATAATTATCAGTTTGTGGTGGTTGTTGTTTAGTCGCTAGTTCAAAAGAGTTGAACCTCATGGACTGTTGGCTGTCAGGCTCCTCTGTCCATGGGATTTCCCAGGCAAGAATATTGGAGTGGGCTGCCATTTCCTTCTCCAGGGGATCCTCTTGACCCAGGGATTGAACCTGCATCTTCTGCATTGGCAAGTGGATTCTTTACCACTGAGCCACCAGGGAAACCCAGCCCAGTTATCAGCTGGTAATGATTAAAAAGTAGACTTTATTAGAATATAACTTACCTTCCGATTTGAATTATGCTCTTCGGTTCAGCTCTAAGAAGTACTAGCTTAAGCACTGCTGCTGCTGCTTCCTAAAAAAAATTGTTAGCATTTATATAGAAGATTGTAGTGCCGTTCATTATTCATCTCCTTAATTTACAAACGTTTTTTTAAATTAAGGAACAACTGTTTACTAGGAGAACTAATGGGTAGTTATTCATAATGCATGGTAAGAGACAAGTTATCATGAAATATTCATATGAATCTGAAGGAATATATTAAAATTACATCCCTGGTTTGGGAAGATCCCCTGGAGAAGGGAATGGCAACCCACTCCAGTAGTCTTGCCTGGAGAATTCCATAGACAGAGGAGCCTGGTGGGCTACAGTCCGTGGGGTCCAAAGAGTCAGACACGACTGAGCACCTGACATTACTACTACTAAATACACATATACTTTGTTTATATACATTCAAGTGTGCAGATATAAGATGCACTAGTCATTTTTATAACACATTATTAATATGACTGGTTATTATTAATATAGTCAACAAAAGAGTCTGAAATGCAGTACTTGGGTGCAGTCTCAAAAATGACAGAATGATCTCTATTCATTTCCAAGGCAAACCATTCAATATCACAGTAACCCAAGCTTATGCCCCAACCAATAATGCTGAAGAAGCTGAAGTTGAATGATTCTATGAAGACCTACAAGACCTTCTAGAACTAACACCCCCAAAATATGTCCTTTTCATTATAGGGGACTGAAATGCAAAAGTAGAAAGTCAAGAGATACCTGGCTGCTACTGCTAAGTTGCCCCAGTCGTGTCCGATTCTGTGCGACCCCAGAGACGGCAGCCCACCAGGATCCCCCGTCCCTGGGATTCTCCAGGCAAGAACACTGGACTGGGTTGCCATTTCCTTCTCCAATGCATGAAAGTGAAAAGTAAAACTCCTAGCGACCCCATGGACTGTAGCCTACGAGGCTCCTCCATCCATGGGATTTTCCAGGCAAAAGTACTGGAGTGGGATGCCATTGCCTTCTCCGAGAGATACCTGGAGTAACAGGCAAATTTGGCCTTGGATTACAGAATGAAGCAGGGCAAAGGCTAAGAGAGTTTTGCCAAGAGAATGCACTGGTCATAGCTAACACCCTTTTCCAACAACACAAGAGAAGACTCTACACATGGACATCACAAGATGGTAAATACCGAAATCAGATTGATTATATTCTTTGCAGCCAAAGAAGGAGAAGCTCCATACAGTCAGCAAAAACAAGACCAGGAGCTGACTGTGGCTCAGATCATGAACTCCTTATTGCCAAAATCAGACTTAAATTGAAGAAAGTAGGGTAAACCACTAGACCATTCAGGTATGACCTAAATAAAATCCCTTATACTATACAGTGGAAGTGACAAATAGATTCAAGGGATTAAATCTGATAGAATGCCTGAAGAACTATGAACAGAGGTTCATGACATTGTACAGAAGCAGTGATTGAGACCATCCCCAAGAAAAAGAAATGCAAAAAAGGCAAAATGGTTGTCTGAGGAGGCCTTACAAACAGCTATGAAAAGAAGAGAAGTGAAAGGCAAAGGAGAAAAGGAAAGATATACCCATTTGAATGCAGAGTTCCAAAGACTAGCAAGGAGAGATAAAAAAGTCTTCCTCAGTGATCAGTGCAAAGAGAGGAAAACAATAGAATGGGAAAGACTAGAGATCTCTTCAAGAAAATTAGAGATACCAAGGGAACATTTCATGCAAAGATGGGCTCAATAAAGGACAGAAATGGTATGGACATAACAGAAGCAGAAGATATTAAGAAGAGGTAGCAAGAATACACAGAAGAACTATACAAAAAAGATCTTCATGACCCAGATAATCATGATGGTGTGATCACTTACCTAGAGCCAGACATCCTGGAATGTGAAGTCAAGTGGGCCTTAGGAAGCATCACTACAAACACAGCTAGTGGAGGTGATGGAATTCCAGTTGAGCTATTTCAAATCCTGAAAGATGATGTTGTGAAAGTGCTGCACTCAATATGTCAGCAAATCTAGAAAACTCAGCAGTAGCCACAGGACTGGAAAAGGTCAGTTTTCAATCCCCAAGAAAGGCAATGCCAAAGAATGCTCAAACTACCACACAGTTGCATTCATCTCACACACTAGCAAAGTGATTCTCAAAATTCTCAACAGTTCATGAACCGTGAACTTCCAGATGTTCAAGCTCAATTTAGAAAAGGCACAGGAATCAGAGATCAAATGGCCAATATCTGTTGGATCATTGAAAAAGCAAGAGAGCTCCAGAAAAACATCTACTTCTGCTTTATTGACTATGCCAAAGCCTTTGACTGTGTGGATCACAACAAACTGTGGAAAATTCTTCAAGAGATGGGAATACCAGACCAGCTGACCTGCCTCCTGAGAAATCTGTATCCAGGTCAAGAAGCAACAGTTAGAACTGAACATGGAACAACAGACTGCTTCCAAATTGGGAAAGGAGTATGTCAAGGCTGTATATTGTCACCCTGTTTATTTATCTTATATGCAGACTTTGTCATGAGAAATGCTGGACTGGATGAAGCACAAGCTGGAATCAAGACTGCTGAGAGAAATAGCAATAACCTCAGATATGCAGATGACACCACCCTTATGGCAGAAAACAAAGAAGAACTAAAGAGCCTCTTGAGGAAAGTGAAAGAGGAGAGTGAAAAAGTTGGCTTAAAACTCAACATTCAGAAAACTAAGTGGCATCCAGTCCCATTGCTTCATGGGAAATAGATGGGGAAACAGTGGAAACAGTGAGTATATCTTGGGGCTTTAAAACCACTGCAGATGGTGACTGCAGCCATGAAATTAAAAGATGCTTGCTCCTTGGAAGAAAAGCTATGACCAACCTAGACAGCATATTAACAAGCAGACATTACTTTGCCGACAAAGGTCCATCTAGTCAAAGCAATGGTTTTTCCAGTAGTCATGTATGGATGTGAGAGTTGGACTATAAAGAAAGCTGAGTGCTAAAGAACTGATGCTTTTGAACTGTGGTGTTGGAGAAGACTCTTGAGAGTCCCTTGAACTCCAAGGAGAGCCAATGGGTCCATCCTCAAGCAAATCAGTCCTGAATATTCATTGGAAGGACTGATGCTGAAGCTGAAACTGCAATCCTTTGGCCATCTGATATGAAAAACTGACTCCTTGGAAAAGACCCTGATGCTGGGAAAGACTGAAGATGGGAGGAGAAGGGGAGGACAGAGGATGAGATGGTTGGATGGCATCACCGATTCAAGGGACATGAGTTTGAGTGAACTCAGGGAGTTGGTGATGGGTAGGGTGGCCTGGTGTGCTGCACTCCATGGAGTCACAAAGAGCTGGACATGACTTAGCGACTGAACTGAATTGAAATGAATATGACTGAGGATTGGACTATCTAATCAAACATCTTTTCAGTGACCTCTGTGAAGCTATATGTAAAATGTTAATCAATTAAAAGAATTCAGCTTTTAGTCTCTGATAAACTACGCAGTCTTCTTTTTTTTTGATTAAGATAAAAATTGTATTCATTATTATGCACTGATGTATTTGTATAAAAATAATTGTTAAGATTTCTTCTATCTGTTTATTATAAGGCTCATTCTTTGGGGAAAATTTGCAAGGTATTATGATTATTCAGGGAGGAGGGCATGGCAACCCACTCCAGTATTCTTGCCTGGATAATCCCATGAAGAGAGGAGGCTGGCGGGCTACACTCCATGCAAAGAGTCAGACACGACTGAAGAGACTTAGCAAGCAAGCACACACATGATTATCCAGAATATCTTAACTATATCTAATTATATGGAATCCCATTAATTGACTTTAGAAGCATGAAAGGAACCCGAAAAAGACCTAAGAAGACTTGAATAGGCATGTTCCTGATTAACTTCCATTTGCAGAAAATGATGCTTGAAATAAAAACTTTTGGGGAGAGAAGAGCTTATTATTAATGATCTGGGAGAGAGTAAAACTTGAAATTTTTGGTATTACCTTAAAAATCCAAGTGTTTTCTCTAGAAAATGATTTCCTAAGAAACATTAAGGGAATTAAGAGAATACATAATCTTTCAGTTACTCTGTTCTCATCACTGGAACATATTCCCCTAGCTTTTTCAAAGTGTCTCTTTTAGAGTATGTAAACTACGAAATCAGAAAAATGTGAAACAAAGCAAGTGACAACATGAGGCAATAAAATAACTGACACATGAGGCTGTAGTGCTGTTTCTGGGATTGAAGTGCTCACAATTTAAGAAAATGACTTGTCTGGGTCTGTTTCCTTGTGTGAAGAATGATGGGATTGGGCAAGATGAGCTCTACAAGAAGAAACAGAGACACAAACATAGAGAGATTACTATGTACAAAATGGGCTTCCAAGGTGGCGCAGTGGTAAAGAATCCACCGGCCAACACAGGAGACGCAAGAGTCATGGGTTTGATCCCTGGGTCAAGAAGATCCCCTGGAGAAGGAAATGGCAACCTACTCCAATGTTCTTGCATGAAAAAATTCCATGGACAGAGGGGCCTGGCAGGCTACAGTCCATGGGGTTGCAAAGCTCTAGTATTCTTGGGCTTCACTGGTGACTGAGAGGGTAAAGAATTTGCCTGCAATGCAGGAGATCTGGGTTCGATCTCTGGGCTGGAACCATCCCCTGGAGGAGGGCATGGCATGTATTCTTGCCTGGAAAATCCCCACGGACAGAGGGCTACAGTCTATGGGGTCACAAAGAGTCGGACACAACTGAGTGACTAAGTACTGGAATGAGAACCTACTGTATAGCACATGGAACTCGACTCAACGCTCTGTGGTGACCTAAATGGATGGGAAGGAAATCTGCAAAAGGGGATATATGTACACGTATGGGCTTCCCAGGTGGCGCTAGTGGTAAAGAGCCTGCCTGCCAATGCAGGAGACCTAAGAGACAGGTTTGGTCCCTGGGTCGGAAAGATCCCCTGGAGAAGGAAATGGCAACTCACTCCAGTATTCCTGCCTGGGGAATCCCATGGACAGCAGAGCCTGGGGAGCTAGTCTACAGGTTTGCACAGAATCGGACACAACTGGAGCAACTTAGCACGTATGTGCTCACGTATACATAGAGCTAATTCACTTTGCTGTACAGTAGAAGCTGTTAATGTGCTGTACGTTCAGTTGTGTCCAACTCTTTGCGATCCCACAGACCACAGCCCACCAGGCTCCTCTGTCCATGGAATTCTCCAGGCAAGAATACAGGAGTAGGTTGCCATTTCCTTTGTGAAGAAGCTATTAATAACACAACATTATTGTTGTGTGGTGGCCAGGATGTTAGGGGACTTTGAGGGAAAAGGGATACATGTGGTATACATGGCTGGGTCCTTTTGTAGCTCACTTGAAATTGTCACAATATTGTTTGTTTATCGGCAATCCCCCAGTTCAAAGGAAAAGTTGAAAAAAGAAACTAATACAGCATTATAAAGCAATTGTACTCCATTAAAATTTAAAACAAAACAAAAAGATAATCTCTACAGTCCTGTCCAGCTCTATTTGATTTCATGATTAAGCTTTGGTTGGTACTAGTATTTTCTAATGAGTATAAAACATTTGTGACATCAATATTTAGCACGGAAGGAATATATGACAGAACTGGCCCATAAAGTGCCTTCTTCTCCCTGGTCAGCCTTCCACACAGCACTCATTTCAGACCTTTAATCCTGTCCTCCACTACCTTCCACTTTCTTATCTCTCTGCGTGTTTCATACAGAGAGTCCATTGGGCTTATAAACTCCTTCAACCTTCTGACCCTGTATCTTCAGAACGAATCAAATGGTTATTGAGAATCTACTATGTCTAGGCATCATACACTGTTAAGGGCAGAGATGAAAACAGTCCCTGTCCTGAAGCAATACAATGGCAGAGACCCGGTAAAAGAAGATTCCAGTTCAGCCTGGCAAGTAGTTTGTTAAAGGGATGTAAATTATCCTGGGCATTGAAGAAGCTTCGAGGAGGAATGCAGAAACATCTCAAGCACAGAAGAGGTGATATCATTAAAAACTGGAGACCAGTGGGTTCTAGGGAGCAGGGACAGGAGATGTGAATGGAGACCTTGGTCAGACTGGAGAGCGGGGTGAAGTTCAGGGTGGGTGGAGCACCGGGGGTGGGGAAGAGGAGATAGTCATGGAGAAGCCCTACCAGGAGGGCCGTGAATGCCAGTCCGAGGACAGCGAACTTTATGATGAAAGTAATCAGTTGCCACCCAATGATTTGGAGCAAGGGAGTGACATGATCATATTTGCTTTTAGGAACAATCTCCTGAGTAGCAATGTGGAGGCTGGTTTTGAGAGGAACAAGGCTAAGGTCTGGGAGATGAGTTAGGGGGCATTTTCAATGACCCTGATGAGAAGGAATGAGGGCCATGACGAGATGTGGTTCTGACACAAGGAGGCGGATTCGAGATATACTCACAAGACAGAAATGATAGAACTTGGCAGCAAAGAACAGATGTGAGGGTATAGAAGAGGGAAAAATGGAAAGCGACTCCCAGTTTCCAGCTTCAATGGTTTGGCAGAGCTGTTCAGCAGCATTAGAAATACAGGAGGAGAAAAAAAAAAAAAGAAATACAGGAGGAGGAATCTGCTAGGAAAGAATGAATTTAGTGCTGGACATCATATGCTTGAACCTCTATTAGACAATCTGATGGTGGAGAGAGGTGAATACTTTGGAAGTGGATCTGGCAGTGATCAAAGCAAAAGTAATCCAAGGGTGTGAATGAATGTGTCAAGTTAAAAAGAGGACTGAAGTTAGAACCCTGAGGAACACAGCGTTTAAGGGACTGGCACAGAGGCAAGCCTCAGAAGGAGACTAAGTTCCACGCCTACATCCACACCCATCCTTTCCCCAAGAGAAACACCGCATTCCTCTAATCCAAGGCTCACTTCTCTACTGCCACATTGGATTCCAACCCTTCATGCTCCTTCAGGTCTTACTCTCTCGATAACAACCCTCTCCACAAAATTCTCCCTCTTCTCTCCATTAGCCTACAAACGTGAAAGTTCTCCCTATATTAACAAATGAAACCTTTTCTGGACCAAGCTTCTTCTAGCTGTTGGCCTTTCTCATTCCCTTTCCAAATTCTTGAAAGAACAGTCTAACTTCATTCTCCCTGCTTCCATCTCCCATTCACTTGTTCAGTTGCTAAGTCTTGCCTGACTCTTTGCAACCCCATGGAGTGCAGCACGGCAGGCTTCCCTGTCCTTCACTATTTCCCAGAGTTTGCTCAAACTCATGTCCATTGAGTTTGTGATGCCATCCAATCATCTCATCCTTGGTCTCCTCCCACCCTCAATCATTCCCAGCAACAAGGTCTTTTTCAGTGAGTTGGCTCTTCACATCAGATGGCCAAAGTATTGGAGTTTCAGCTTCAGTATCAATCCTTCCAATGAATATTCAGGACTGATTTCCTTTAGGATTGACTGGTTCGATCTCCCTGCTGTCTAAGGGACTCTCGAGAGTCTTCTCCAGAGCCACAATTAGAAAGCATCAATTCTTCAGCCCTCAGCCTTCTTTATGGTCCAACTCTCACATCTGTACATGACTCCTGGAGAAACCATAGCTTTGACTTTATGTCAGCAAACTGATATCTCTGCTTTTTAATATGCTGTCATAACTTTTCTTCCAAGAGGCAAATGTCTTTTAATTTCATGGCTGCAGTTACTATCTGCAGTGATTTTGGAGCCCAAGAAAATAAAACCTGTCACTGTCTCCACTTTTTCCCCCACTTAGCCTAAAGCAATGTCTTCTTCCTCCACCTCTACCACTATCAGTAAGATCACTTATCATCTCCTAACTGTCCAAGTTGGCTCTTATTCAACTTCTCTGGGGCACAAAACATTCATGTAACTTTTTTCTCTTGGCTTTCAGAATACCATTGCTCCTGTTTGGTAACCCAACTCTCTATTCTATTAAAAATTTTTTATTACATTTATATTTATTGAATTATTTATTTGCCCATGTTGGGTCTTTGTTGTGACATGCAGGATCTAGTTCCCTGATCAGGCATCGAACTCGGGCCCCCTGCATTGGGAACATGGGAGTCTTAGCCACTGGACCAGGAGGGAAGTCTCTCTATTCTATTCTTAATAGTGTCCTGCCTTCTGGTGCTCTTCTCGTCTCACTCTCTTTCCTTGTCTTGGGCAGTCTCACCCACTTCTACCATCTTTATCTCTGACCCGTTGGACATGTTTACAACTTAAATCTTTTGGGAATAAGATGGAGGAATAAATACACAAACAGATGGACTGTTTTCCAACTGGCCACAAAATTCTAGTTTGCAAAGTCTGTTTAGTATCTGTCCATTCCTTTCCTTCTGCACTGTCTTTGCCTTGGCTCAGGCTCTTTGATCGTCTAGATAAACTATACCATCCTAACTGGCTCTCTTTCCTCTAAACCATCTTCTATGTTGTAACCATACCAAATTTTCCAGAAAATGGATCAGATTGTGTCATTTCTCTATAAATCTTGTCCCGCTCCCTGGTATCTCTAGGATAAGAGAACCAGCCTAATCTAGGACCTTTCATTAACTAGTCTCTGTTCACTTTTCTGACCTCGTCGTTAGCCCCTCATATATTGCGACCCTGCGCTCAAGCCACACCTGAGGTTCTTGAGGTTTCCCCAAGCCCACCATGCTGTTCCAGGCTACGGCGAACTCTTGTAATGCTTTTAAGCCAAGTACCCCACCATCATCTCTTTGGTTCCCAAGCAGTCATCCATCCTGAGTGCTACCGTGGCAATCTCTATCTACGTCCACTGAAATACTTACTACACACTGCAGGAGGGCTGAACGCAGCCCTTGGGTATAAAAGGACAGCTCCAGGCGCCGTTTTCATTGTATCCCTTACACCATGACTCTGGGATTTTACAACTAAAACATGTTCAATAAACGTGTGTTGAACTGCAGGCCATTTCTCCGCAAGGGAGAGAAAATCTTTAAGGGGTCTCCGGAATTAAACGTGACAGCCAAGTCACCCTCAAGTACGTCGCGTGCAGCACCAACACTAACCCCTGGGCGGCGCACTTGCGGCTCGGCCGCCCGAGAGGGCGAGCGGCTCCCGCCAGGGATTCACCGCTCACCAGCCTGGCCGTTCACGGGGGCGGGGCCTCACGCCCCTCAGCCCGCTCGGGACCGCCCTTCAGAGCCGCGTCCTGAAGGGCGGGTCCGGTGGGCGCCACCCTCGAAAGGTGGAACCTGCGAAGGCCGAAGGCTGAGGAGCCGACGGAGGGGTACCTGATAAGACCCGCCGGTTAGGGCCAGCTCCGCTAGGACCGCTCGGCCATTTGCAATGCAGCTGTAGGTGATCGTCATAGTGGGCGAGCTAATGAAGAAAAAGCTCCCGCCACATCTAACCGCCCGCGACTGGGGCGGGGCTTCGGGAGAGGGCGATGTCTGCGCAGGCGCGAGGGCCGGTTGATTGGCAGGCAGGAAGGCGGGGCCATCTCTTGCCTGGGCTGAAACTGATGAATCCGGGCGAGGTCTCTGAAAATACTGTTTGGGTGAGTGAACCCTTTCTTCGTGGTCATTCTTAAAATCATTTAAGAGCCAGTTACTTCACAGTGTTTACGTACATATGATTCATTCACAATCTAGGACATATGAAATATCGACCTTGATTTAAAAGGAAATTCAATCATGAATTCAACAAGCACTTTTTGAACTCCCACTGTGCGCTCCCTAAGTACTTAGGTGAACAGATATGCAGAGGTAGGTTCCAGACCCTGATTTTGAGGAGTTCATGTTCTAGGAGTGGTCAAAGAGGCACATGCAGGCAAATGCCAATCTCAAGTGGTGGATGTGCGCTCTGATAGAAACATAAACTGATCACACATGCTGGAGTGGATGCAACTAATCCTCCTTGGGAGACGGAGCAAAGATTTCGAAGTCACTGTCCCATCGTGGAGGATGGGTTGGGGTTCTCTTAAATGGGAAAGAAAGGTAGGACAGTCTAAGCAGAGGGAACAGCTCTGTGAAGGCTTGGAGGAAGGCAAGTGGGTGTAGGAACGGATGTGAGTGTGTATCAGAGGGAAGGTGTGTGGTGGAGTGGGTAGGAGATGAGAGTGGGAGGAGTGGTGGAATGGCTGTTATTCTAGACCTAGAGTTTCTTGACAAGAATATTTTAAAGTATAAACTTCAGATGAGCTTAGGTATTTTCATTAGCAAGGTGTTGTGGTAGAGTGAAATATAGGGATTGCCATTTACTCTGTGCCTGTATTGTAACTTAGCCTTTCTGAGACTCAGTTTGCTAATCTGTAAAACAGGGATAGTTGTCAAGTTTAAATTAAGTGATTGTGCAGAATACTCAGCACACCGTAGATATGTAGTTGCAATCTTTACTGTGATAAACACATTAATGAGAATTACTGTCTTGCTTCTGATGGTATAACTTTAAAGGAAAAACAGTCGATGCCTCGCTGGACTTGAAGACAGGTAGTCGATTGAATTTATTTTAACCCAGTGCAATCAAATGGCATTTGACAAGCAAGCAGCAAAGCTGGTCTGGACTGTAACTATTAAAAAATGGCTCGTTGAATCCTTTATCCTTTTGTATAAAGGAAATCTTGAATCAATGTGTCTTACCAGCTTAGAGATAATGTCTTGTGTTATAGGTGGGATGCCTGAATCACAAGCACTGATCATGTTACTTACCTGTGGGAAAAAGAAATATGTTAATTCTGAGGTGATACATTGGTATATTCTTGCTTACTGTGAAAATAAGCTTCATAGGCTTCATAAGCTTGGCCACACTGCCTTGCTTCTTCTGTTTAGTAACTGGTGGTGCTGAAAGTGACTGGGCAATGAATCCTGAACTGTAGTAATGACAACAAGCATCTGATGGTTGGAGACATGTATATGGGACCTTCCCTATCATTGGTCTCATCTTCTCATATTAAAACAATCCTGTAAAACTAGTGTGGGGGGTTAACTTTGCACAGTCCACAAATTCAGGCCTCAGCAACATAAAGCATAATTTATAACACACCTCTGCCTTTCTTGTGAGCCTCATTTTACCGTGCTTCATCTAGTCACTGAGAGGTTTCCTCACTGAACTCAGAATTTCCCTTCTTTGGGCGTGTGTGAGGAACCTGGAGGAGCAGGAGGTCTCCTGATCGAGGATCTTCATTTCGCTCAGGTGGCATCTGCTGCTAATATTTGTTTCTGTTTGTCTCTGCTCATCAGTTCACTCACCCCACTTGGGACCTCCAGGTTCCCGCATGCACTTTGGGTCTCTCTCTACCTCTTCTGTGGCCCTCTGAGGGGCAGGGGAGACTTTCTGCTGCTCCCTCAGGCCATTCTGAGGCTTCGAGAGGTTCGAGAGGCTGTCTCAGGACTCTGGCCAACACACCGTGCTGCCTTCCCTCCTGTTGTGCTCCCACTGCGTTGTCTCGAGGGAGCAGCTCTTGGACCTTACCTCGCCTGGGGCCCCAGTGACTGAGCGTCTTCTCGTCCCACATGCTGTCACCCCTCACCTCCCAGCCGGGGCACTGTGGCTGAGTGGATTGCTTCCCGTGGACCCTCTATGCTCCTCCAGCCTGGAGAGACTCCAGTAAGCCCAGGTGGGGAGCTGCCCAGCTCTCAGGCAGTCTTCTCGGTTTGTGGCATCACTGTTGGCTTCCGTATCTCCAACCTTTTCTTTCTGCACACTCTCTCTTCAGGGAGTTTCCATAATCTATTTTGAAACCTTTAGGGAATCTTTTCCTTCTTTTCCTGCTTGTCCTCCTTTCATTTTCTTTGTTTTCTGTTTTTATGCCAGAAAAATAATAGAGCCTAAAAACCACAGCAGGCAACATAAAACAGCACAGATATTTCTGTCTTTCCGTAGATGGTTTTGCAAAACCTTGAGGGTGGAGTAGAAAGAGTGATGAGAAGATGGACCCATGAGAAGAAGAAATGAGACATTGTGCTCTTGTCCATTTCTTTTATTTATTTTTTTAAAATTAATTATTTTTAAATTGAAGGATAATTGCTTTACATGTCCATTTCTTTTAAAACAAGGCTTTTAGACCTTTCATGGACCAACAAATCTACTATCATTGCTTTTTTAAAGTTTATTTTTTCTGTTTTTTGGCCATGCTGTGTGGCATGTGGTATCTTATTCTATATATGTGTGTGTATACACACACACACACACACACACACACACACACCACATATGCCTTATCTATTTCCCTGTTGATGGATGTTAGGGTTGTTACCATGTCTTGGCTGTTGTAAACAGTGCTGCAGTGAACACTGGGGTGCATATATCCTTTTCAGATCATGTTTTTCTCTGGATATATGGGCAAAGAGAGAAAACCACAATCACAGAAAACTAATCAAATTGATCACATGGACCAGAGCCTTGTCTAACTCAATGAAACTGTGACCCATGCCGTGTAGGGCTACCCAAGACAGACGGGTCATGGTGGAGAGTTCTGACAAAATGTGGTCTACCGGAGAAGTTGAATGGCAAACCACTTCAGTATTCTTGCCTTGAGAATCCCATGAACAGTATGAAAAGGCAAAAAGATATGACACTGAAAGATGAACTCCCCAGGTTGGCAGGTGCTCAATATGCTACTGGAGGAGAGTGGAGAAATAACTCCAGAAAGAATGAAGAGATGGAGCCAAAGCAAAAACAACGTCTAATTGTGGATGTGACTATGATGAAAGTAAAGTCTGATGCTAGAAAGAACAATATTTTATAGGAACCTGGAATGTTAGGTCCATGAATCAAGGTAAATTGGAAGTGGTCAAACAGGAGATGGCAAGAGTAAACATTAACATTTTAGGAAATCATTGAACTAAAATGGGCAAATTTAATTCAGATGACCATTATATCTGCTACTATGGGCAAGAATCCCTTAGAAGAAATGGTGTAGGCCTCATAGTCAACAAAAGAGTCCGAAATGCAGTACTTGGGTGCATTTTGTCTCAAAAATGACAGAATGATCTCTGTTCATTTCCAAGGCAAACCATTCAATATCACAGTAATCCAACTCTATGCCCCAACCAGTAATCCTGAAGAAGCTGAAGCTGAATGGTTCTATGAAGTCCTACAAGACCTTCTAGAACTAACACCCAGAAAAGATGTACTTTTCATTATAGGGGACTGGAATGCAAAAGTAGGAAGTCAAAGAACTTAGAGTAACAGGCAATTTTGGCCTTGGAGTACAAAACAGAGCAGGTCAAAGGCTAACAGAGATTTGCCAAGAGAATGTGCTGGTCGTAGAAAACACCCTTTTCCAACAACACGAGAGAAAACTCTACACATGGACATCACAAGATGGTTAATAACGAAATCAGATTGATTATATTCTTTGCAGCCAAAGATGGAGAAGCTGTATACAGTCAGCAAAAACAAGACCAGCAGCTGACTGTGGCTCAGATCATGAACTCCTTATTGCCAAATTCAGACTTAAATTGAAGAAAGTCGGGAAAACCACTAGACCATTCAGGTATGACCTAAATCAAATCCCTTATGACTATACAGTGGAAGTGACAAATAGATTCAAGGGATTAGATCTGATAGAGTGCCTGAAGAACTATGGATGGAGGTTCATGACATTGTACAGAAGCATGATTGAGACCATCCCCAAGAAAAAGAAAAGCAAAAAGGCAAAATGGTTGTCTGAGGAGGTCTTACAAATAACTGAGAAAAGAAGAGAAGCTAAGGGCAAAGGAGAAAAGGAAAGATATATCCATTTGAATGCAGAATTCCAAAAAATAACAAGGAGAGATAAGAAAGCCTTCCTCAGTGATCAATGCAAAGAAATAGAGGAAAACAATAGAATGGAACAGACTGGAGATCTCTTCAAGAAAATTAGCCATACCAAGGGAACATTTCATACAAAGATGGGCTCAATAAAGGACAGAAATGGTATGGACCTAACAGAAGCAGAAGATATTAAGAAGAGGTGGCAAGAATACACAAAAGAACTGTACAAAAAAGACCTTCATGACCTAGATAACCACAATGGTGTGATCACTCATGAAGAGCCAGACATCCTGGAATGTGAAGTTAAGTGGGCCTTAGGAAGCATCACTACAAACAAAGCTAGGAGAGGTGATGGAATTTCAGCTGAGCTATTTCAAATCCCCAAAAATGATGGTGTGAAAGTGCTGCACTCAATATGCCAGCAAATTTGGAAAATGCAGCAGTAGCCACAGAACTGGAAAAGGTCAGTTTTCATTCCAATCCCAAAGAAGGGCAATGCCAAAGAATGTTCCGACTACCACACAATTGCCTTCATCTCACATGCTAGCAAAGTAATGCTCAAAATTCTCTAAGCCAGGCTTCAACAGTAGGTGAACCATGAACTTCCAGATGTTCAAGCTGGATTTAGAAAAGGCAGAGGAATTAGAGATCAAATGGCCAACATCCGTTGGATCATCGAAAAAGCAAGAGTTCCAGAAAAATATCTACTTCTGCTTTATTGACTATGCCAAAGCCTTTGACTGTGTGGATCACAATAAAATATGGAAACTTCTTCAAGAGATGGGAATACCGGACCACCTGACCTGCCTCCTGAGAAGTCTGTATGTAGGTCAAGAAGCAACAGTTAGAACTGGACATGGAACAACAGACTGGTTCCAAATTGGGCACGGAGTATGTCAAGGCTGTCTTGTTGTATTGTTGCCCTAGTTATTTAACTTATATGCAGAGTACATCATATGAAATGCCAGGCTGGATGAAGCACAAGCTGGAATCAAGATTGCTGGGAGAAATATCAATGACCTCAGATACACAGATGACGCCACCCTTATAGCAGAAAGTGAAGAACTAAAGAGCCTCTTGATGAAAGTGAAAGATAGATAGGGTGAAAATTTGGCTTAAAATTCAACATTCAAAAAATGAAGATCATGGCATCTGGTCCCATCACTTCATGGGAAATAGATGGGGAAACAGTGGAAACAGTGACAGAATTTATTTTCCTGGGCTTCAAAATCACTGCAGATGGTGACTGCAGCCGTGAAATTAAAAGACACTTGCTCCCTGGAAGAAAGACTATGACCAATCCAGAGAACATATTAAAAAGCAGAGACATTACTTTGCCAACAAATGTCCGTCATGTATGGATGTGAGAGTTGGACTATAAAGAAAGCTGAGAATCGAAGAAGTGATGTTTTTGAACTGTGGTGTCAGAGAAGACTCTTGAGAGTCCCTTGGACTGCAAGGAGATCCATCCAGTCCATCCTCAAGGAAATCAGTCCTGAATATTCATTGGAAGGACTAATGCTGAAACTGCAATCCTTTGGCCACCTGATGGGAAGAACTGACTCCTTGGAAAAGACCCTGATGCTGGGCAGGATTGAAGGCAGGAGGAGAAGGGGATGACAGAGGATGAGATGGTTGGATGGCATCACTGACCAAATGGACATGAGTTTGAGCAAGCTCCAGGAGTTGATGATGGACAGGGAGGCCTGGCGTGCTGCAGTCCTCGGTGTCACAGAGTTGGACACGACTGAGCAACTGAACTGAACTCATGAGAAAAGTGGATTCTTAACCATTGGACCATCAGGCAAGTCCCTGTCATTGCTTTTTATAGATTAGCTTCTCAGAAGGAGAAGTCACTAATTTTGAATCATCCTATTTCTTAGGTTACTAGAGCGTTTCCGAACATGCCACAAGATGGAGACTTTCAAGTACTCATTAATTCAAGATGCTGCTTGTTAAGTATCAAGGTCTCCTGTAAAGGACTGTTCTTTTACTGATTGTTGTTCTTCAGAAATGGAAATATTTTATGTTTTTTTTTTTCCTTGTAGCATGTGATCACTGTAGAAGTTCAAACAGTACAGCAGTAAAAGTCTATTTGAAAGTGAACGTGAAGTTGCTCAGTCCTGCTGGTCTTTGCAACCCCATGGACTGTAGCCTACCAGGCTTCTCCGTCCATGGGATTTTCCAAGCAAGGGTACTGGAGTGGGGTTTCCATTTCCTTCTCCAGGGGACCTTCCCAACCCAGGGATCGAACCCGGGTCTCCTGCATTGCAGGCAGATGCTTTACCGTCTGAGCCACCAGGAAGTCTCTTTACCATCCCATAAAAATAATGTAGTGATCTAATTTATATTTGTCTTTTCTTTTGTGCATTTTATATTTAACATTAGTGAAGACTTCCTGAACTCTGTTTTTTGTTGTTTTTAAAACTAATAATGCATTGTTTTCTCTCATATATATCTCGAATATTTTCCCCCTGAAGTTTGCCATTTTCTCTTTCTTTTTCATGTCTGTTCATTTCCAGACATTTTGTTTTTTACCTCATCAAACATATGAGAATTTTTTAATCATAGTGTTGGACCTGAGTGGCATTTTGGGCAAGGCTTTCTTTCCTATTTCCATATAGAAATATTGCCTTATTTTTCTTCTGTACTTTTATTTGTTTTAATGTTTAAATCCTTAATCCACCTAGAATTTGTTTTTATGTCTCTTGTAAGAGTAGGAATTTGTGTTTTCTCAAATGTACAGCCAGCTGTTACATACCACTTATTGACTATTTTCCCCACTAGTTTGAAATGCTACTTTTACCACAAACTAAGCTCCCCATATACATTGTTAGTTGAATTTTAGAGTTGATGTATAGGTCTGTTTCTGTGCTGATGTCACAGTGATTCAATAACCAAATCAATAAACCAAATTTACTTTTTACATTTAACAAATTGAAGAGAATGAATATATTTGCAATATTGAGTCTTCTCATCCGGGAACTGTGGTTGATTTTCTATTTATTCTACATTATATGTTTCTATAAAAGCTCTGTAAGTTTCTTCATAAAGACTTGACAAATGTTTAAATGTTTATTCTGGGGTATTTGGATCCCCTTGTTAGTGGAAGTTGTTTTCGATTATGTTTTCAAACTAGCTGTTTTTTTGCCATGTGGAAAAGCTATTGGCTACATTTAATTTATTTTGCATGTAGCCCCTGCTCCATTATATTGTACACTCCTTAATGCCAGGGCCTTCACACAGGGCTTTGCTCAGTATGAACATTAAATAGTATACTATTGTTAACCATTGCATGCATTAGCCTCAGTGGGCTTCCCAGATGGCGCTAGTGGTAAAGAACCCACCTGCCAATGCAGGAGACATGAGAGACGCGGGTTTGATCCCTGGGTTGGGAAGATCCCCTGGAGGGGAGCATGGCAACCCGCTCCAGTATTCTTGCCTGGAGAATCCCATAGACAGAGGAGCCTGGTGGGCTATAGTCCACAGGGTCGCAAAGAGTCAGACATGACTGAAGTGACTTAGCACACACATTATACTCAGTGACCAAGTGGAGGGAAACCTCAGGTAGCAGTGATATTTATGGAAACCGATAATGATCATGGTGGTGGGTGGAGATTAAAGGGACCTTGGAGTCAAGCAGGCCTTGGCTTGAACGCTGACTTGGCCACTTTCTGGTTGTGTAATCTTGGCATCTCTGAACCCAGTTCCTTCCTTGGGCTCATCTCTGAACCTAATTCATAAAATGAGCTAACATGCATAAAACTTGTAACTGGATCCCAACAAGTATTCATAATAGTTGGCTGTTATGATCATTGGCTGAGTCCATATTGTCGTGTAACCAAACATATCCAGTAAGATGCACATTTAAGAAGGCACGGCCTGCTCTGTTGAGTTGCTGCTTCTTGGTGTTTTTTTTTTGGCCATGCTGCATGGCATAGTATGTGGTAGTTTAGTTCCCTGACCAGGGATCAAACCCATGCCACCTGCATCGGAAGCTTGGAGTCTTAACCATGGGACTTCCAGTGAAGCCCTGAGTTGCTTCTTTATAGATTCAGTGAACTTACTGGAATCAGCGTTCAAGACACATGTTACAGAAATTTTCTGAAATTCTTCCTTTTGAGAAATGTGTTGTATGTTAGTCTCCTCTCTCTAACTTGCAAGTTCCTTGACAGTAGAGGCCAAGTATTACTAATTTTTTATTCTTCAGCACCTCACATGGTGGTGAACACAATTTAGGTGGACTGCATTTCTTTCTTTTTTTCTTTTAGGTGGACTGCATTTCATAGTATGAACTATAATAATTTTTTTTTACCATTCCCCCCTTTTTTTAATCCTTCCTTCCCTTACTTTTTGTTGCTGCTGATAGAAAAGAAGTTGAACCGTCATCTTTGCTAGGAAGCGTAGCCAAGTTTAAGAGCAAATGTGTAGATGGCAAAGATCTCTGCAGGCCACCCAAATGTAACTTTTATGCTGTAGTTGGTTTTATTTTTTAATTTTTAAAATTAAAGTATTTTATTTTTTTGACCGCACCACGGGGCATGAGAGGTCTTAGCTCCCACGCTAGGTATCGAACCCGATGCCCCTGCAGTGGAAACCTGGAGTCTCAACCAGGAAACTCCCCTATGCTGTGCTCAGTCGCTAAGTTGTGTCTGACTCTTTGCAAGTCCATGCACTGTAGCCCACCAGGCTGCTTTATCAGGGGGGTTTTCTAGAGAAGAATACTGGAGTGAGAGTCCATTTTCTGCTCCAGAGGGTTTTCTGGACCCAGGCATCGAACCTGTGTCTCCTACCTTGGCAGGCATATTATTTACGACTCAATCATCTGGGAAGCCCATGCTGCTCAGTTCAATTCAGTTCAGTCGCTCAGTCGCGTCCGACTCTTCGCGACCCTGTGAATCGCAGCACGCCAGGCCTCCCTGTCCATCACCTACTCCCGGAGTTCACTCAAATTCACGTCTATCGAGTCGGTGATGCCATCCAGCCATCTCATCCTCTGTCGTCCCCTTTTCCTCCTGTCCCCAATCTCTCCCAGCATCAGGGTCTTTTCCAATGAGTCAGCTCTTTCCATCAGGTGGCCAAAGTATTGGAGTTTCAGCTTCAGCATCAGTCCTTCCAATGAACACCCAGGACTGATCTCCTTTAGAATGGACTGGTTGGATCTCCTTGCAGTCCAAGGGACTCTCAAGAGTCTTCTCCAACATCACAGTTCAAGAGCATCACTTCTTCGGTGCTCAGCTTTCTTCACAGTCCAACTCTCACATCCATACATGACCACTGGAAAAACCATAGCCTTAACTAGACGGACCTTTGTTGGCAAAGTAATGTCTCTGCTTTTTAATATGCTGTCTAGGTTGGTCATAACTTTCTTTCCAAGGAGTAAGCGTCTTTTAATTTCATGGCTGCAGTTACCATCTGCAGTGATTTTGGAGCCCCCCAAAATAAAGTCTGTCACTATTTCCACTGTTTCCCCATCTATTTCCCATGAAGTGATGGGACCAGATGCCATGATCTTAGTTTTCTGAATGTGAGCCCATGCAGTAGTTGGTTTTAAACCTAGCTGCCAGCAGAGGGCGCCCAGAGCACAGTTTTGAAGGAGAAGTCTGACTACAGTAGTGGTGGGGAAGAGTTAAAAAGGCCACTCAGGGCGTTTGCAGAAGGAAATGAGAGCTAGGAAGACGGCCGTTCCTCGTTTTTATTCTCATCTACTTTTGTAACTCGTTCAGGCCCAGACAGGCCTGTTCTCTTTTGTTTCTTGCTCAGCAGCTTTTCCCAGCCCTTCCCGTTCCTCTAATTACACAGACGGGCACACAGGGTCATTAGGCCCTCCGGGCTGGTTTCTCCTTTAGCCAGCTCGGTTGCTGCTGCTGCTAACTCGCTTCAGTCGTTTCCGACTCTGTGCGACCCCATGGACAGCGGCCCATCAGGCTCCTCTGTCCACGGAATTCTCTAGGCAAGAATAGTGGAGTGGGTTGCCGTTTCCTTCTCCACCAGCTCGGTTACTTAGCCCGTATTCGGGGCGTGGACTTTGGTGAGGGTCTCAGAAAAACACTGAGGAACCCAGGAGCCTCACTTCATCATCCCCACTGAATAAAGCCCTCTGGAGGGTCTTACAGGGTAGGAAGGGAGGGCTTCAGGTGGTGAAGAATCTGCCTGCAATGCAGAAGACCCAGGTTTGATCCCTGGGTGGGAAAGATCCCCTGGAGTAGGGAATGGCAACCCACTCCAGTGTTCTTAGGGGGATAATCCCATGGACAGAGGAGCCTGGTGGGCTACAGTCCATGGGGTTGCAAAGAGTCAGGCAGGACTGAGCGACTAAAGCTTTCACTATTTTTTTTTCCCACTGGGTAGGAAGGAGGGCTGGAGTTGGGTTCTCTGCAAAAGGAACTGAAGAGGCAAATAGAAACAGACCGGAAGGGCTGTGGGAAGTAGGGTTTGTGGAGAGTAGGAGAAATGCCGCTTCCTGCTTTATTGTCTTGTGTAAGAAGATCTGGTGAGCACAGAACCACATGTGAGGTGCCCCAACCACATGGACGCTAATGTTGGCCAGTGTTTCTTAACTTTTTTTGTGGAGTGCTAGGATCTTAGTAGGTATTATGTGGGAATAAGATCTATGATCAAAGAAGTGTGTGGAAACTGGTGTAAAAAACGGAACAGGGAGTTCTACAGTTGGAGTTCTTAGATCCTTTAGTAGGCTAATTAATATGGTTCGTGAACTCCGACAGAAAGGGATGTGATACGAGATTTCCCAAACTTATGTGGACTGAACCTTTTTAACGAAAATCTATGGATTGAGTATTGTGTGAATTACTCTTGAAAAATACAGAAATAGTCTTGTCTAACGTTTAGGAAATTAGGTTATTACTCCATGAAACACTTTAAAAAGTAGCTGTGAAGCACGTTAGAAAGGACAGCATTTTTTTCAAAAGTCTCCTGTGGCTTCCCACGGCTACCTACTCCAGAATTCTTGCCTGGAGGATCCCCTGGACAGAGGAGCCTGGTGGGCTGCAGTCCAGGGGGGATCACAAAAGAGCTGAACACGGCTGAGCCACTTAGTGTGCAGGCAGGGATGAGTGGAGTGTTGAAGGAAGCAATATCAAAATGTCAAGTGGGTTTTTTAAAAACTTATTTATATTTTTGCTGTTAGGCTCTGCTGCTGCCTGTGTTAGGCTTTGTTGCTGCCTAGCTGGGCTTTTCTCTAGTTGAGGATGGTGGGGGCTCCCCTCTAGCTGCGGTCCGTGGGCTTCTCATTGCAGGGGCTTCTCTTGACGTAGAACATGGGCTCTAGGGCACTTGGGCTTCAGCAGCTGGGGCGTGTGGGCTGGCTAGTTGTGGCTCCCAGGCTCTGCAGCACAGGCTTAGTTGCTCCACGGCACGCGGGATTCCCTCCCCAGCCCCCCAGTCAGGGATTGAACCCATGTCTCTAGCATTGGCAGGCAGATTCTGCACCGCTGAGCCACCAGAGAAGCCCCTTCCTTAAGTGGAGTTTTTGAAATCTCTCATGTCCATTACCACTCCTCCTTCCTTCTGATATAGTCTGATATCATTCTCACTTCCTCATCCCTATAGTTGAGGATCTATTGAATTGTGGGCCATTGCTGGCTCTGGGAATAACTGTATCCCTCAAGCATGCTGGAAGAGAGGATATGGTTGTGAACCATTGTCCTGGAGTCCAAAATTCTCTGCCTGTTGCTTAAAGTTTTCTTTTGTCTTCTTATACCCCCCAAATCTCCCTGAATTTAACCTTCTTCTCTTTCCCACATTATTTACCGCTATATTCTGCTCACTGACCTCAAAGCATATTATGCTGATTCTGGGCTGGAAGCTCTTGGACATACAATCTTTCTCCGCATTCTCCTAAATTCTCTTCTATCCTGCAGAATTCCACTTAGATGTTACTTCCTTCAGAGGTCTCTAGTTATCCCCCAGCCTACACCACTTAGTTTTTACAGTATTGGTTTCAGCTCTTAACTGCAGACAGCTAATTTTTTGTTGACGAAACTGTTGAGTTTAAAATGTTTATAAAAGGACTGGAAGGTAGAGCACATTTCTCTGCAGAAATATTGTAACTGAGTCAAGGTGTATTTGAAATAGAAATAGTAGAATGCAATCTTTAGTAATTTAGCAAAACAGTAACTCTAGTGATTAAACAAAACAGGGAATCAATAAGATTGAATTAGTTTACTCTCATTTATCTTGGTGCTGGTGTTTAAGGGAGAGCAGGTTTAATTAAAGGCAGATGAACAGGTGCTGTAAATTAGTGGCTATTCTGAATGGGCCTTATGGGGCAATTTCACAGAAGACATAGGCTTTACCTTATGTCTTCATTCGGTTAAAACTCCTAACTCTCTCTCTCTCTCTCTTTTTTTTTTTAATTTTAAAATCTTTAATTCTTACATGCATTCCCAAACATGAACCCCCCTCCCACCTCCCTCCCCATAACATCTCTCTGAGTCATCCCCATGCACCAGCCCCAAGCATGCTGTATCCTGCGTCAGACATAGACTGGCGATTTGATTCTTACATGATAGTATACATGTTAGAATGCCATTCTCCCAAATCATCCCACCCTCTCCCTCTCCCTCTGAGTCCAAAAGTCCGTTATACACATCTGTGTCTTTTTTGCTGTCTTGCATACAGGGTCATCAAGTCCTTATTGAATTTGTTACAATACTACTTCTGTTTTGGTTTTTTGGCCCCCAGACATGTGGGATCTTAAGGGATTGAATGCACACCCCCTGCATTGGAAGACAAAGTCTTAAGTACTGGACTGCCAGGAAAGTCCCACAATTCCTAACTCCTTGTTCCCATGATGCTTGTGTCTGCTACTAGTGCTTTTGTATTTAGCTATAGTTCAAACTATTTTTGGCTTGACAAAGGTTATGGGTAAATATCAGGAAAAATGGCAGAAAATAAGACCTCCAAAGATTTTTCTGTCCTTAAAGAGCAATGAAAAAACTGGGAAAAATTTTCAGAATTAACTTCTTTAGAACTCTAGAAATTAATCAAAGGCTTGTTGTAACTCAGGAATTGTTTATTCATGAAAAATGGCTGAATCCTAGTGTGAACATTGAGCTCTGTGGCTTTTTAGCTTGCCCTAGTCCTTCTTGCCTCCACTTTCCAGTTATGCAATAGTCTTAAAAAATAATTGCCTACATTTCCAGGGCAGCTTGATAGCCACCAGAGAAGCCTGGAGGGCAAAATGTATTTGGAGTTTATTCAAAGCCTCTTTTTTAATAGAATTGTTGTGATCTGACTTATCTGGTGGTTCCCTGGAAGACTTCACTTACAAGACTGACTCAGAACTCACTCAGTGCTAAAAATCTTCTCTTTGCACAGAGGCAATTGTCAAGAACAATTAAAAGCAGGGATTTTAACTTTGCAGATGCTTTAGATGAATAGCAGTTGGGGCAAACAATAGACTAACAGCTTAAAAGGAATAGCTGGGGAATGCGCTGTCCATAGAAACTTTGAAAAACTCTAAAATATTCCGGGTAATCTAGAAGGCTGTGTACATGGATGAGCTATGATCATGCTTAGAAGAGACCTGAGAAGCCCCAAAGCTCTCATTCTTGATTGACCTCGAGGTTATTTGCAAGCAGGAAGTGAAGGCTAAGGTGGAGTTATAAACTGAGTTTTAAAGATATGCTCCAACACTCACACAAAGCCATTCACAGTAAAATCTGGGAGACTGATTGGTTCCAGTATTTAAGGAAATTTCTGTCTAATCATTAGCTCACCAATGAACTAGCCAAGTAGAGACACTATGTGATGAAGAATGTATACTTTACAGAATTAGTTAAGGAAAGTCTCTAAACAAATAGCAACAACTCTAAAAAGTGGTAATAATAACAAACATTATAGGTACGGTGAGCAAATCTGGTTCCCAGAGTTGTCATATTATTTTAAATGTTTAGTTTTTTCCCCATCAATATTTTTTAAAAATCTATTTTAAAATATTTATTTATGTTACTGTGCTGGGTCTTAGTTGTGGCATGCAGGATCTTTGATTTCTGTGGCAGCATGCGAAATCTTTAGTTGTGGCATGTGAACTCTTAGTTGTGACATGTGGAATCTAGTCTCCCTGACCGGTAATTGAACCTGGGCTGCCTGAATTGGGATTGTAGAATCTTAGCCACTTGACCACTGGACCACCTTTTTGTTGTTGTTGTTGTTGTTCAGTCACTAAGTCACATCTGACTCTTTGTGACCCCATGGACTATAGCACACCAGGTTCCTTTGTCCTCTGCTGTCTCCTGGAGTTTGCTCCAATTCATGTCCATTGTGTTGATGATGCTATCTATTAAAAAGTCTCTTTTTAATCTATTTTAAATATAGTAGTATGTACATGTCAATCCCAAAATCCCAGTCTATCCCTTCCCCCCTTGGTAATCATTAAAGTTCATTAAATGTTCAGCTTTTTACCAAAAATTATGAGACATAATTTAAAAACAGATTAAAAATATTGAGGCATAATTTAAGGCATAAATTATGAGGTATAGTTTAAAGAATAGAATTAAGAAAATATACTCCATATAAGGAAAAAATGCAATCAGTAGAAATTATACCTAAGGAACCCTGGACATTGAACTTATAAGACACTTTAAATCAACTGTTTTAAGTATTCCAAAGAGCTAAAGCAAACCAAGTCTAAAGAATTAATGTGTGATAACAGCATTATACAAAATAGAAAATATCAATAAAGAGGCATAAATTATGAAAAGAAATGGAAACTCTGGAGCTTAAAAGTACAAAAACAAAATGAAAGAAATCAGATGTGGAGCTAAACAGCAAATATGAACAGGCAAAAAGGAATCTGGGAACTTGAAGATGGGTGCATCGATATCCAGTCTGGGGAAGAGAAAAAAAAAAAAGATGAAAAATGAACAAAGCCTCACAGTCCAGTGGCACACCAAAAGATTTACCAATACAACCATACTGGAAGTTCTAGAGGAAAGGGGGGTGAGAAAAGGGCAGGTGAAAAGTAACTGAAGAAATAATGGCTGAAAATTTCACAAGTTTAATGGAAAACATTCACCTGCATATCCAAGATGTTCAAAAGCTCCACACGGGGTAGACTCATAGAGATTCACACCTAAACACATCATATAATCAAACTGTTAAAAGCCAAAGGAAAAGATAGAATCTTGAAAATAGCAAGAGAGGGGAACTCATTAGATATGTAGGAACCTCGATAGCATTAACAGCTGACTTCTCATCAAATGTCATGGAAACCAGAAGACAGAAGACATATTTAAAGCACTGAAAGGAAATATAAAACCTATCAACCAGGAACTGTTATCTGACAAGGAGGAATTAAGACCTTATCAGGTAAACAGAAACTGTGAGAATTCATCATTACTAGCAGATCTGCCCTGTATGAAAAATTAAACAGTGAGGACACTGCAGTGTGCCAGATCCACATGAAGACACTGATAAGCTGGCTAAACGTAGGTAAATATGAGAGCTAATATGAAGATAGCTTCTGTTTGTTACTCCTCCCCCCATATCTGATGTAAGATACCTGCATAAAGAATAGCTAAATATATGCTGATAAGTACATAATGTATACAGATGAAATTTACAGTAATCACGGTATAGAGGAGAGGTGGGGAATAGAGTTGTTTAGGGCTTTTTTTTTACATACTATTGAAATTATTAAGGAGTATTAATCACAACCAGATTATTATAAGTTAATATGTTAATTGTAATCACCAAGGCAGTTGGTAGGAAAATAAATAAAAAATACATAAGAATTGACAAGGGGACTTCCCTGGTGGTCTAGTGGTTAAGAATCTACCTTGTAATACAGGGGACATGGATTTGATCCCTGGTTGGAGAACTGAGATCCTGGAAGTTGCATGGCATGGCCCCCCCCCCCCAAAAAAAAGGTACCTATAAAGTAAGAGGACTTAAAAAAATAAGAATTGACAAGGGGACTAAATGGTACAGCAGAGGCAGAAACCAACACAGTACTGTAAGGCAATTATCCTTCAATTAAAAATAAAGAACAAAAAAATGAAAACCTGAAAAAGAATTATTGGGATGCTAAAAAAAAAATGGTACAGGAGAAAATATCTATTTAAAACAAAAGAAGGCAGAATTGGAGGAATCAAGAAACAAAAATAACATCAGATATGTAGAAAATAAATAACAAATGGCAGATATCAATCCTACCTTATCAGTAATTAAATTAAATATAAATGGATTATACTCTTCAATTAAAAGGTAAAGATTGATAGGATGAATTAAAAAAAGATGATACAACTGTATGCTGCCTGTACATATTAGATGAAAAAAACTCAATAGCTTTAAAATAAAAAGGATGGAAAAAAGATATACTATGCAAATAGTCACCAGTAGTCACCAGAGCACTGATGTAGCTGTACAAATATGAGACAAATAAACTTTAAGACAAAAATTCTAACTAGAGACAAAGAGGGCATTTTATAATGATTGAAGTGCCAGTTCATCAGAAAGACATGACTTATAAATATCGATGTACCTAACAACAGAGTTTCTAGTATAGGAACTAAAAGTTCATGGAACTGAAGGAAAAAATTGAAAATTAAAAAAAATAATACTTGGGACTTCAATGCCCCAGTTGCAATAATACATAGAATAAACAGGCAGAATATCAGCAAGGAAATCCAAGAACTGTATAATGCTGTATACCAGGTAGACTGATTGACAGCTGTAGAACAGTCCCCCCCCAAATGGCAGAGCCCACATTCTTCTCAAGTGCACATGAAACATTCTACAGGATAGACCATATACTGGGCCATAAAGCAAGCTTCAGTAAATTTGGAAGGATTGAAATAATTACAAAATATATTCTCTGATCACAGTTCAATAAAGTCAGAAATCAATAACAGAAGGGACTTTACAAAACTCAGAATATGTGAAAATTAAATAACATACTCCTAAAATAACCAATGGGTCAAAGAAGAAATCACCAGAGAGGTTCACTCGTACTTTGACATTCATGAAAACGAAAGCACAACATGCCAAGATATAGGATGCCACTGAAACAGTTCTTAGCGGGAAACTTAAAGGAATGAAAATCCTGAATACAAACAAGGAAGTACAGAAGGCATGTGTTCATGGTGATAGCAGGGGAACAAATCAACTCAAGCAAGCAAGCTCTTTCCAAGCCTCTGGTTGTGTTACGTTTGCTAATATCCTGCTCACCGAAATAAATTACATGACTGAGCCAGAGTGCAGGGGAGGGGCACAGCACGCTCCCCACAGTGGGAGGGCCCGGGTGTTCTTCACCATATAATATTTCTCTGTAATGTTGCTTGTTTCTGTTTCCCTGCTGTTTTGTTTTTTAAACAGGTGCATGAGTTATTTATTATGATATTTAGAAACTTTATTACTGATAAAACTATTTCTTAAAATTATCTACATCAAATTAGATCAATTGAATATAATTTTAAGGGCAAGTTTTTGTTGGAGTATAATTGCTTTATTTTTATTTTTTTATATATATTTTTTATATAATTGCTTGACAATGTTAAATGACAGCCATTTCTTCTGTCCAACAACGTGAATCAGCTATGTGTGTACCTATATTCCCCCTTCTTGAGCCTCCCTCTGCTCCCCATCTGGTCATCACAGAGCACCGAGCTGAGCTCCTTGTGCTATACAGCAGCTTCCCGCTAGCTATTTTACACATGGCAGCCTGTGTATGTCAGTGTTACTCTCTCAATTCATCCCACCCTCCCCTTCAAACAAATATTGTATGTTAATACATATATTGGAATCTAGAAAAAGGTACAGATGAACCTATTTGCAGGGCAGGAATAGAGACATAGTCAACGGACATATGTTTCTCTGCTTTTGAAGTAGGCATAGAATTATAAAAATGCAAAATAAAAGCAGGAAAAGACACATTGCTTTCCTTGTTGAAGATCCACTTAGCATGAGTTCATATGTTAGAAATTTGCTTCAGCTATGTATACTCCTCATTGATATATCCATAGGGGAGATATTTACCTGTTGGCATGCATTCCCTGATCAGCAGTGTCAGTTCTGCTCAGATGCCACCATTTAAATGGTCCTGGAAAATGATTCTTTCATCTGGTTTATCTTTTGAGATTGCCCATCTTCAAATAGTGAGTGCTACTGAGTTCTGTTAGTTAGTTCAGAATTAATAACCCTTCACTAACCTGTGCAGTTGAAGGATAGAATTGGAAAAAGCCTGAATACTGTATCATATAAACTGATTTTTGTATTGTCCACTTGGTGGTAGAGTTGTTTTTAGAAAGCAGTGCGAAGAGTAACGAGCCAAGTAAAAGAGAAATAGGATCTCATAAATTCCTAGCCACAAGAAAAATACAGCATGCATTTTTTAGTAGGTATTCTTTTAGGCAACATCATTACTTTTACTAGAGTAAAAGATTGTGTAATCCAGGATAGGTAGGTTCATGTTATAGGTTTTTCATTTTCTCTTTGCTAAGGAGGCATGATTATTTCATTTCCCAACATATCAGATGAAGCTGTTTGCTTACTGGTTAGAGTTCAGTGCTCAGAAATACAGATTTTAGAGATTGTCTTAATTTGGGTAATCCTCAACACTGTCTAATATGATAGCATCGTCATTATTATTTTTAATTTAGAAAAGTCATTGTGTAAAGTAACACTCCTCATGGTTTAAAGTCCTTCTTCCTCAAACGGAGGTTTCCTGATCAGCCACATTGACATCACTTTGGAGCTTGTTAAAAATGAAGCATCTTGGCCCTCACCCCAGACCTACTGAATCAGACGGCAGTTTCACAGAATGCTCAGGCTTCTTGCAGGCACGGTGCGATGCACTCTTCTGCACCAGTGAAATGCAAGCAGTGGATGATGTACAAAGGGAAGAGAAGTAGGGCAGATAGTAGGATTGGAATCATTTCACCATCTATATTATGGTATCTGTTTCAGTGGCTGTTGCTCATGCCCCACGGGTTGTCATATAGTGTGACTGATTATCAACACTGATTGTCATCAGTGACATATACTGTCAACTGATGATTTTAGGGGAGCTAAGTTCCAGGGACTGTTGTTCACAGATTTATCCTGAACCTTTAGCTGCTTATTTGAAACCATCCTGAAATAACCATGCACCAGCACTGGAGACTGTATACACAAAGCCATCTTGAGTTCTTTTAGATTCTTGAAGAAAAAGCAGGGTTCTGTCAGTCATTTGCAGACTCATCAATCAATGCTAAAACACAGGAGATTCTGGAGACAGGAGTTCTAGTCTGGCTCAGCCAGTGGCCGGTGGTGTGACATTTGGCAGGCTGTTAATCTCTTAGTCTTTAGCTTCTTTATCTGACAAACAGGGTGGTTGGGCAGGTTTATCCTTTTCAGCCTTTCTAAAATTGGTTTGATTTTAGGTACAGTCAGAGTTGAGGTTCAACTGGTAAACCCAGAGAGCAGTGTGACCTAGGAGTTATTTAGTGGTGTCCAACTCTTGTGACCCCACGGACTGTAGCCCACCAGGCTCCTCTGTCCATGGAATTATCCAGGCAAGAATACTGGAGTGGGTAGCCATTCCCTTCTCCAGGGGATCTTCCTGACCCAGGGACTGAACCCGAGTCTCCTGTATTACAGGTGGATTCTTTACCACCTGAGCCAGCAGGGAAGCCACCAGAGAGCTCTGTACCATCTATATTATGGTATCTGTTTCAGTGGCTGTTGCTCATGCCCCACAGGTTGTCATATAGTGTGACTGATTATCAACACTGATTGTCATCAGTGACATATACTGTCAACTGATGATTTTAGGGGAGCTAAGTGCCAGGGACTGTTGTTCAGTCGCTATATCCGATTCCTTGTTTCTTGTACGAAACTTTGGTTCAGTCAGAGTTAAAGTAGAAAGATGAATGATGTGGCATTTTCAACTTTGAAAGAGGAGCTTATGATAATGGATGTCAAGTTGCCATGATATTTAACTTGTTTTCATTAAACTTTTTTTTGGCGATGTGCCACAGCATGTCAGATCAATAGTGTACAATTGTGTACACTATTCACAGCATGCCAAGACTGTGTCATTTGAAAGTATTTCTGTTTTAATGAAAAATTTATATGTTTCACTTAAAACTATGTCAGATAAATAGTCTTCAAAACTCTGATGCTGTACTATGCTTAGTTGCTCGGTTGTGTCCACCTCTTTGCAGCCCTGTGGACTGTAGCCCACCAGGCTCCTCTGTCTAGGGGGATTCTCCAGACAAGAATACTGGAGGGGGTTGCCGTGATTTCCTCCAGGGGATCTTCCCAACTCAGGGATCGAACCCAGGTGTCCCGCACTGCAGGCAGATCCTTCACCAACTGAGCCACCAGGGAAGCCTTCAAAACTCTGATAGGTGAGATGAAAGCCCAGGAGTCTGGCATCTTGCTTTTAGGCTGGACATCATTATCTCTAGAATGTCCTTTGAGGTGAAGGACCATGATTTTTGGCTTCAGTCTTTAAAAAAGTTTGCTAACTTTTACAAATCATTTTTTGTTTGATTCCTTCCATGACAAAACATGTATTTAGTAAAACTTGCAGCACAGTACTGATATGATGGTCCTACCTACAACCACACTTCTATAGGTATTTGTACGTAGCAGATTTTTGTTTTGAGATCTTTCTCTGATGCAGGAGTTGTAGGAGAAATTTACTGGGTACATCGGATGACTTCTTGAGCTGCCTCCTAGCATCTGAGATTGAAATACAGATTTGGTGCCTTCAACTGGACTCTCTTGAGTTCCTAGCACTGTGCTCTCCCTTTGGTACTTATTGAATCTTTGTTGATGTCGACCTCTAGTTTAAGTGATTCAAATCCTTGAAAAGGAGCTAAAAAGTAGATCATCTAAGATGTTAGTCTGAAGCACACCTCTTTAAAGATCTTTTGCAAAGCTGGTGCTTTTTTTTTTTTGTAATTAAAGGCTATATTCACTTTTAAACAGTAGATAACTATCACAGAGAAATAACAAAGGTCTTTTTAGTCAAGTTTTACCTTCTTGATCTTCTCAAAATGCAGTGATTCCTCAGGCTATATCATTTCAGTAGAGGTAATACTGATAACTCTTGACATTTGCAGTTGCTTTGTGTTTTACAAAGCACTTTGAGATGTGTGTTATTTGAGCCTATTGGTGCAGACTTAGTAAGGACCATATGCATCTTCAGTTCAGTTCAGTTCAGTTCAGTTCAGTTCAGTGGCTCAGTCGTGTCCGACTCTTTGCGACCCCATGAATCGCAGCACGCCAGACCTCCCTGTCCATCACCACCTCCCGGAGTTTACTCAGACTCACGTCCATCGAGTCCGTGATGCCGTCCAGCCATCTCATCCTCTGTTGTCCCCTTCTCCTCCTGCCCCCAATCCCTCCCAGCATCAGAATCTTTTCCAATGAGTCAACTCTTCGCATGAGGTGGCCAAAGTACTTGGATGTTGACTGAGTTTCATTGACCTTCTCAAGGTTACATAGTTAATGGTAGAGCTTGAACTAAAACCTTCTCAAGGTTACATAGTTAATGGTAGAGCTTGAACTAAAACATTTTTACCGACACATAATGATTGCCTTTGTTAAATAATGATTTTTTAAATTAGTTTTTATTGGAGTGTAGTTGCTTTACAATGTTGTGTTAGTTTCAGCTATATAGCAAAGTGAATCAGTTATACATATACATATATCCACGCCCCACGGACAGTGGAGCCTGGTGGGCTACAGTCCATGGGGTCGCAAAAGGTAGAACACGACTGAAGCGACAGCAGACACTCTGGTTTGGATTTCCTTCCCATTTAGGTCACCACAGGGCATTGAGTAGAGTTCCCTGTGCTGTCCAGGAAGTTATCATTAGTCGTCTGTTTTATACGTAGTATCGATAACGTGTAAATATCAATCCCAGTCTCCCGGTCCATCCCACCTCCCTCTTCCCCCCTTGGTATCCATATGTTTGTGCTCTATGTCTGTGTCTCTATTTCTGCTTTGCAAATAAGATTATCTATATCACATTAAATGATAATTTGGATAAGATGACTTTGGGGGACAGTTATGGGATGGCTGGCGTATGCTTCTGCAATTTCCGCTTATTCTTGTACGGTTTTCCTATCTTGGAAGCTAAGTGACAGTTTAGCACTACTAATATAACTCAATATCTAGTTGTGGCCTGATGAGGGCACTCTTATTCAATGCACGGTTCAAAACCTGATATTCAGTCTCGCTTGTAACTTCACATATAGCTTAAATAAATGAGTGTGAGTATATTTATCTTGGACCAAATAAAGTATTTCAGTTCAGTTTCACCTTTTCCACCTATGCAAAGAACTGGAATCTGCTCTTTCCCCCTTGCTTTTAATATACTACAGTGTAGATTGAAAATAATAAAGAACCTTCCAAAGACTGGATTGATTTAACTCTGATTCCAGAGCGAGAGTGTGGAGGGGGAAATGGGGCTGGATCTGTCCATCTCTGAGATGATGGTCAGCAACTGGTGAAACTGTTTTAAGGAGCCCTTTGACCTGCAATGCAGGAGGCCCAGGTTTGATCCCTGGATCGGGAAGATCCCTGGAGGAGGGAATGGCAACCGAGGCCAGTATTCTTGCCTGGAGAATCCCAAGGACAGAGGAGCCTGGAGGGCTACAGTCCACTACAGTCCATGGGGTCGCACTGTGGGACACAACTGAGCGACTAACACATTCCCTTTCACTTGACCCTCTTTTTTAACTCTGTCTTGCTGCTGCTGCTAAGTCGCTTCAGTCGTGTCCGACCCTGTGCGATCCCATAGACGGCAGCCCACCAGGCTCTGCCGTCCCTGGGATTCTCCAGGCAAGAACACTGGAGTGGGTTGCCATTTGCTTCTCCATAACTCTGTCTTAGCAGTGCAGATATCACATAAACAGAGTTCCCTATGTATGTGTAGACCTTCGGTGTTCAGATTAGCTTGCCTGAACTTTTGGTTAGTGCCAGAAGTCATAAAGTTTACATTTGTGTTTGTTGATTTATCGATGGGAAAAATTAACCAGAGCTTCTGTTAACCAGAGCTATTCTTACATTTTCAACTCTCAGAAATTTGAGATAATAAATACTTGCTCTTAGGTTTTTTTTTTTTTAAGTTAGGTATTTATTTGACTGTGCTGGTCCTTTGTTCTGATTCAGCACACAGGATCTTTGATCTTCACTGTTGGCATGCAGGATTGTTATTAATTACGGCATGTGGGATCTAGTTCCCTGACCAGGAATGGAACCCAGACTGCCTGCTTTGGAAGTGCACAGTCTTAGCTACAGGACCACCAGAGAAGTCCCTAAAAAAGTTATATTTAAAAAAGTACTGAAAAATGAAGAAGAAAGAAAAGACAATCCACAATCCTGTGAATAAGAGTAGTATCTATCCCAACAGTGCAAAAAGGAAAAATTAAAACTCTTCTCCCATCCCTTATGTCTACTTTCCTCCCCAGTTTTATTTAGATGTCATTGACATATAATATATTAATCCAAGGCACGCAAAAAAAATGGTTTGAAATCATTTTTCATTATTGTGAAATGATTGCCACAATAAGTTTGGTTAGCATGGGTCACCGCCAATTTCCAGTTCTTCATCGTAAGGTGACCAAATTATTCTTCTACAAACTTCATGTATATGCAAGTTTCATCCTAAAATCCTGTTAAGATGTTTATAAAAATCATATTACACTCTTGAAAAAGCTTAATACATCTTGAAGATGCCTTCCTCCCAGTACCTACATCTCTATCTTATTCTTTTTAGTGGATTTTTCATTATTTGAATGCATCATATTTCTTTAAATCAATCCCCACATTTGGATATTCTGGATATTTACACTTTTATTCCATTATAAAAATGTCATGATGAACATTTTTGTGCTTTTGTGGGTACCCTCAGGTAAATTCCTAGTGGTGGAATTCTGACATCAGAGGGTGTATGCATTTAAAGTTGATACTATCCACTTGTTTCTCAACCTTTGCCCACAATTTACACTAAGTATGAGAATGCCAATTCCCCAGAAACCTGTGCATATCTTTGATAGGAAGCATCTTTTGTTTTTTTTTGCCATTTCTTTTTCTTTTTTTGAGAATTGCTAGTGCCTAATAGAGTGCTTGTCTTATAACATGTAACATAATAATAGCAATATCTAGCATTTTCTGAGCTTTCTTGTATTTTGAATGCCTGCGTGCTAAATTGCTTCAGTTGTGTCCAACTGTTTATGACCCAACGGACTGTAGCCCACCAGGCTCCTCTTTCCATGGAATTTTCCAGGCAAGAATACTGGAGTGAGTTGCTGTGCCCTCCTCCAGGGGATTTTCCTGACCCAGGGATTGAATTCATGTCTCTTGCGTCTCCTGCATTGGCAAGTGGTTCTTTACCTCTAGCGCCACTGGGAAGCCCCTTGTACTTTATGTGGATTTGAATACTTACAAAGACCTATGAAGTAGATACTGTTATCATCTGCCTATGACTGGTGGGAAAATTGAGTCAGAGAAAGGTTAAATAAACTGCTCATGGTTACACAACTAGAAAGGGTGGAGCCAGGATGCAAATGATACTGAAACTAAAAAAAAAAAAAAAGAATAGCTATGGAATGAGTGATTGAATGACCTATTTGTTTTTCTTTTGCTTGTTTTTCTACTGAGTTGTTTTTCTATTCTATTGGTAGGAGTTCTTTATATATCATGAAGATCAACTTCTTTCCTACTCTACATGTTAGAAATAGTATATTACTTCTCTTTAACGTATTTATTTGTCACATTTCTTGCTCCCATTAGAAAATCCCAAAGCAGTAGTTAAAAATATGACCCAAGATATTGTTGTTAAAATTTGTACTGGCTATTTGAAAATAGTAGTGACAATCATTTAGGTGTAACAGAGGAACTGTGATGTGGGTAATATAAAGTCTCAGTAAATTAATCTAAATATGAAAAATAATCTCAAGGGAATTAGTTGCTTTGTTCACACTGAGGTCTTTTAAAATTACAATTCCCCTTTAGGCATCTTTATAATTGAAAAAGAAGGAGTTGGGGGTTTTCATATGCATTAGATTGACATTTGGGGGAATGAATTTTTACTTCATTTTCAACAAATGAATCCCAATCAGTTAAGTGGCTCTGGGCTAAGGGAACTATAGTGGCTTCCTTCTCTGTTTTGTTTCCACTCTTTGAAATGCTCCTTTTGGCCCAATGAAACTCTCCCATCCCGCCGGCTGATTCACATGTCACTTCCCTTGAGGCCTCGAAACCTCCTCTGATCCCCTAAAGCATTTTACACAGAGGCTTTGGCAAACATCTTGCTGTGAGAATCCCAGATTTGCCTAGATGTTCACTTTTCCTCCTGCATCCTGAGGGATAGACTCATCCTGTAGGTTAGATGTCGAATCAGAACTGGCCAAAACCTCAATTGGTATTCTCAGACTTTAGCATGATCACCTTAACCTGGGGGCTTGGTAAAACACTGATTGCTGAGCTCCACCCCCAGAATATCTGATTCAGTAGCTGAGGGGTGGGGTGTTTCTAACAAGTTTTGAGGTGATGCTGATGGTTCAAGGACCATGCTTTGAGAATCATTGATCTGAGCCAGTCCTGATGGTCCAGCTTTGCCCATGATGGACTTAGTTACATTATTTTTCGTCTTCTTTGTTTTGTCATGCAGACTATCTATCACACCTGGAAAGTGATGCAAAAATAACTTCCTAGGAGAGCTCTCAGTATGTACCATGTAAAACGTGGTTTCCATTTTATACAGTTCCTGCTTTTGTTTCTGAAGATTGTGCACATAACACAGAGCCAAGTATTTATTTTTATTTTATTTTATTTATTTACTTATATGTTCTGGCTGTACTGGTCATCATTGTTGCAGGGAGTGGGGGCTCCTCTCTAGTTGTGCTGCTCGGGCCCCTCATCGTGGTGGCTTCTCTTGTTGGGAGTGCGGGCTCTAGGCCATGCGGGCTTCAGTAGTTGCAGGACGTGGGCTTGGTAGTTGCAGTGCAGGAGCTTGGTTGCTCCAAGGTACATGGAATCTTCCCAGACCAGGTATCAAACAGTGTCCTCTATATTACAAGGCAGATTCTTAACCACCAGACCACCAGGGAAGCCCCGGACCACCAGGGAAGACCCAGAGTCGAGTATTTAAATACACAGGATTCATAAAGATGTGTTTGTGGCTCTGTATTTCAGGTTAACTTGGTTTGTGAGAAAATCTGGTACATGGACTTGGATGTTAGAGCAGCCTGTGTTTGAACTATACTTTTTCTGCACTTATATGAACTTAATTTTTTGACCTTTGATTTTCTCATCTGTAACCAAATAAGAAAATTTAAAATTCAAAATAAACCACGATGAAGTCCTTGTTGTCCCCAGTGACCCTCTACGGTTTGGTACATACAGTTAATAATGTTTAGAAATATTCATGTGACTCCTTCTAGGATTATTACTAGCTGTTAGTGCTGGTGGCAAAGAACTCGCTTGTTAATGCAGGAGATGCCAGAGAAACAGCCTCTTCTACCTGTCTAGGTCCTAGGACCTGGTGCAGGGCTCTGATTCCAGCTCTCCATCTCAGCCCCAGTTTGGACTCCCTGCCACCCCTTACCTCCCATCTCTGTTAACAACCTGATACATGTTATTTTATGAAACACCAGCAAGCTCCTTCAGATTCCCCACCTCGATAAATAGCAACTCCATTCCTCCCATTGTTCAGACCAAACACTTAGAGCCATTCTCAGCATCTTTGTCTCTCTTACTTCTCATATGCAATTCACCAGCAAATCCTTCTGATTATATCCAGAATCCAGCTGCTTCTCACCATTTCCATCGCTACTACCTCCCCCACCACCAAACATGTCACCTAATACACCAACATGATTTCTTTATATGGTTGCAAAAACTTTTTTTCAACAAACCATTTGCCTGGATCTAACATCTAACTCTGGAAGTGGCAAAGTCACTGCTGTCTGACTCTATTTAAGAAATCCAGGGCTTCCCTAGTGGCTCAGTGGTAAAGAATCCGCCTGCCAAAGCAGGAAACACAGGTTCAATCCCTGGTCTGGGAAGATCCCACATGCCTCGGAGCAACTAAGCCCATGTGCCACAACTACTGAAGCCTGCACTCTGGAGCCCGTGCTCCACAACAAGGGAAGCCTCTGCAATGGGAAGCCCATGCACTGCAATGAAGAGTAACCCCCACTTGATGCATCTAGAGAAAGCCCCAGCAGCAACGAGGACCCAGCACAGCCAAAAATAAATAGATAAAATTATTTTTTAAAAAGAAAGAAATTCAGTGTACTGTGGTATAATGGATTTCAAGAAACTAAAGACAGACTAGCCCATGAGAGTGATTAGTGGGCTGACAGGCCACGTGATGCTCCTGTACTGTCTAGGGACTCCCAGGCCTAGGTGGGCGGGACAGCACCTGCTCAAGAGAGACCAGAGTGTGTGCATGGGTTTGTGATGTTGGCAGGTGAGGGAAGTGAATCAGCCCACTCAGGAAGGTCTGACCCAAGTCTGTCCATGCATAGCAGCTCAGAAACAAAAACTGAGCTAAAACAGAAACTCTGGTTAATTTTTGCATCAATAAATCAACAAACACAAATGTAAACTTTATGACCTTTGGCACTAGCCAAAAGTTCAGGCAAGCTAATCTGAACACTGAAGGTCTGCACATACATAGGGAACTCTGTTTATCTGATATCTGCACTGCTAAGACAGAGTTAAAGAAAGAGGGTCAAGTGAAAGGGAATGTGTTAGTCGCTCAGTTGTGTCCCACAGTGCGACCCCATGGACTGTAGTGGACTGTAGCCCTCCAGGCTCCTCTGTCCTTGGGATTCTCCAGGCAAGAATACTGGCCTCGGTTGCCATTCCCTCCTCCAGGAATCTTCCCGATCCAGGGATCAAACCTGGGCCTCCTGCATTGCAGGTCAAAGGGCTCCTTAAAACAGTTTCACCAGTTGCTGACCATCATCTCAGAGATGGACAGATCCAGCCCCATTTCCCCCTCCACACTCTCGCTCTGGAATCAGAGTTAAATCAATCCAGTCTTTGGAAGGTTCTTTATTATTTTCAATCTACACTGTAGTATATTAAAAGGAAGGGGGACAGAGCAGATTCCAGTCCTTTGCATAGGTGGAAAAGGTGAAACTGAACTGAAATACTTTATTTGGTCCAAGATAAATATACTCACACTCATTTATTTAAGCTATATGTGAAGTTACAAGCGAGACTGAATATCAGGTTTTGAACCGTGCATTGAATGAAAGTGCCCTCATCAGGCCACAACTAGATATTGAGTTATGTTAATAGTGCTAAACTGTCACTTAGCTTCCAAGATAGGAAAACCATACAAGTATAAGCGGAAATTGCAGAAGCATATGCCAGCCATCCCATAACTGTCCCCCAAAGTCATCTTATCCAAATTATCATTAATGTGATATAGATAATCTTATTTGCAAAGCAGAAATAGAGACACAGACATAGAGCACAAACATATGGATACCAAGGGGGGAAGAGGGTGGTGGGATGGACTGGGAGACTGGGATTGATATATACACATTATCGATACTACGTATAAAACAGACGACTAATGATAACTTACTGGACAGCACAGGGAACTCTACTCAATGCCGACGACTACTGATAACTTACTGGACACCACAGGGAACTCTACTCAATGCCCTGTGGTGACCTAAATGGGAAGGAAATCCGAAACAGAGTGTCTGCTGTCGCTTCAGTCGTGTTCTACCTTTTGTGACCCCATGGACTGTAGCCCTCCAGGCTCCACTGTCCATGGGGCGTGGATATATGTATATGTATAACTGATTCACTTTGCTATATAGCTGAAACTAACACAACATTGTAAAGCAACTACATTCCAATAAAAACTAATTTAAAAAATCATCATTTAACAAAGGCAATCATTATGTGTAGGTGGGGAAAAGAACACTAAAGTAAAAATGTTTTAGTTCAAGCTCTACTATTAATTATGTAACCTTGAGAAGATCAATGAAACTCTGTTAATCTCCATTTACTCATCTCTAAGATAGATATACTTCTTACTAAGCCTGCACCAATAGGCTCAAATAAGACACATCTCAAAGTGCTTTGTAAAACACAAAGCAACTGCAAATGTCAAGAGTTATCAGTATTACCTCTACTGAAATGATATAGCCTGAGGAATCACTGCATTTTGAGAAGATCAAGAAGGTAAAACTTGACTAAAAAGACCTTTGTTATTTCTCTGTGATAGTTATCTACTGTTTAAAAGTGAATATAGCCTTTAATTATAAAAAAAAAAAGCACCAGCTTTGCACAAGATCTTTAAAGAGGTGTGCTTCAGACTAACATCTTAGATTTACTTTTTAGCTCCTTTTCAAGGATTTGAATCATTTAAACTAGAGGTCGACATCAACAAAGATTCATTAAGTACCAGAGCGAGAGCACTGTGTAGGAACTCAAGAGAGTCCAGTTGAAGGCACCAAATCTGTATTTCAATCTCAGATGCTAGGGGGCAGCTCAAGAAGTCATCCATTCTACCTAGTAAGTTTCTCGTATAGCTCCTGCGTCAGAGAAAGATCTCAAAACAAAAATTTGCTAAGTACAGTTACCTCTAAAAGTGTGGTTGTAGGTAGGACCATCACATCTGTACTGTGCTGCAAGTTTTAAATAAACACATATTGTTTTGTCATGGAAGGAATCAAACAAAAAGTGATTTGTAAAAGTAAACTTTAATTTTTAAAGACTGAAGCCAGTAATCGCGACTTTTTCATTATATGAAAAGATGTCCAATACTTTGGCCACCTGATTCGAAGACCGGACTCATTTGAAAAGACCCTGATGCTGGGAAAGATTGAGGGCAGGAGGAGAAGGGGACAACAGAGGATGAGATGGTTGGATGGCATCACCGACTGGATGGACATGGGTTTGGGTAGACTCTGGGAGTTGGTGATGAACAGGGAGGCCTAGTGTGCTGTGGTTCATGGGGTCACAAAGAGTTGGACACGACTGAGCGACTGAACTGTACTGAACTGAATAATCATGGTCCTTTACCTCAAAGGACATTTTAGAGATAATGATGTCCAGCCAAAAGCAAGATGCCAGACTCCTGTGCTTTTATCTCATCTATCAGAGTTTTGACGGCTTCCCTGGTGGCTCAGTTGGTGAAGGATCTGCCTGCAGTGCGGGACACCTGGGTTTGATCCCTGAGTTGGGAAGATCCCCTGGAGAAGGCATGGCAACCCACTCCAGTGTTCTTGCCTGGAGAATCCCCCTAGACAGAGGAGCCTGGTGGGGTACAGTCCATGGGGTCGCAAACAGTCGGATATGACTGAACGACTCAGAACAAACAGCATCAGAGTTTTGAAGACTATTTATCTGACATAGTTTTAAGTGAAACATCTAAATTTTTCATTAAAACAGAAGTACTTTCAAATGATACAATGTTGGTGTGCTGTGAATAGTGTACACAATTGAATGTAAATATCATAACAAGGGATTTCCCTGGTGTTAAGGCTCTGTGCTTCCAGTGTAAGGGGAGGGGTTTGTTCCCTGGTTGAAGAACAAAGATCCAACATGCTGTGGCACATCGCCAAGAAACAAGTTTAATGAAAAAAAGTTAAATATTTTTTTAACTTTGACACCCGTGATCACACATTAACAAGCTCCTCTTTCAAAGTTGAAAATTCCACATCATTCATCTTTCTACTTTAACTCTGACTGAACCAAGGTTTAGTACAAGAAACAAGGAATCGGATATAGCGACTGAACAGTCCCTGGCACTTAGCTCCCCTAAAATCATCAGTTGACAGTAGTCACACTATATGACAACCTGTGGGGCATGAGCAGCAGCCACTGAAACAGATACCATAATATAGATGGGTACAGAGCTCTCTGGTGGCTTCCCTGCTGGCTCAGGTGGTAAAGAATCCACCTGTAATACAGGAGACTCGGGTTCAGTCCCTGGGTCGGGAAGATCCCTGGAGAAGGGAATGGCTACCCACTCCAGTATTCTTGCCTGGAGAATCCCATGGACGGAGGAGCCTGGCGGGCTACGGTCCATAGGATACAAAAAGTTGGACATGACTGAAGTGATTTAGCACATTCACCTAAAATCTAATTTGTCTTTAGAACAAGGGTTATTCCATCTATTTTTGTGAAAATGGACTTCATAAGCCATTAAAACTTTTCAAATGCAGATTTTCACTGCACTTGTGACTACTTCAAGGTCCAACATCTAGTCCAGTGGTATTATGGAAACATTTTAAAGTCCTTTATACGTCAGGTAATTACACATTGTATCTCTTTCTTATTTTGATGTTTTTAATATGCTTCAAAAAGCCTTGAAAGGTCAGGAAAAATGCTTCACCTGAGAAAACCTATATAGGAATTTTATTTTCTCTTTATTGGATCAATGCAATTTATTTTTTATCTTTTTTCAGTTGAAGGATAATTGCTTTACATAATTTTGTTGGTTTTTCTGCCAAACATCAACATGAATTTTATTTTTTATCTTTTAAAGCCTAAGTTGCTCAAGTGCCGATCCTCCAAAAAAAAAATCTGTCTTGAAATAGACAATTCCAAAATTGGCCTTTGCTCTGTTTTTTTCTAAGGACAATCAGATTGTAAGTATAGTTTCTAACCAATTTACATATCATTAGACACGCACATATTAAACCAGTTTGGATTTTCTGTGACCATCACTCAAACTTATCTACTAATTATTTTTCTAAATAGCAAGATAAATCTGCACTCAGTCTTCTCCCTTGGGCAGTCCCATAAGACATCATTTTGCTATTAGTCTGGAAATGTTCCATAAACAGAACAGTGTGGTGGCGGTCTGCAGCGTGGCCTCAAGGGGGACATCAGATGTTGGTTCAAATGTGACTTTTATGCTCTTGATCCCGCATCTGAAAGTGAAGATGCAGTGTCTCTGCAAAGGTGGTGCTGAACGGGAGCATTCTATCTCTGTCGGCGTCTCAGCCTCTGGGGAAGTGCAGTCTGAAAGCCATCAGTGAACTCCTGGGCATTGTCTTTCATCTGGATTTTTTGGGGGTTCTTGAAATATGGCGGCCAATTTAAACCAGTGAATGCTAATCCTGCGGCAGTCAGCCACATGAACACTTCTCATCCCGGGATTTAAAAACACTTTGCCAAACATAAGTCATTAATCTTCACAGTTGCCCTTTGTAGTCATAAACATCTATCATGACCCATCTTTACCACTAGGAAGTCTGGGATTTCAAAGGCACAGGGAAGGGCTATGCCCAGGTCCCAGGTGGGTCTCTGTGATCTGACCATCAAGCTCTGGAATTAATCTTGGGAGCATGGCACAGTGGCCCGTGGGGAGATGTGACTGATGTGGGAATGGGTCACAGTGGGGTCTTTGGAAGGGTTGGTTCTGTCTGGAGCCCACCCAAATGCTGTGTGTTATTTGAAGAAATGTTAATGGGAGAAGACTGAGCTGTTATGTCTGGCTTTCTTCTTTCACTGATTATTTCTCTCCCTAGAGGTCTTTTTTTTCTTATAATCATTCTCTTAATTTGATTTCTCACTTCTGAAGGCATAGATTCACAGCCCTTCAGAACACAGAGAAACCTGAGAAGTTGAGCACTTTTAATCTTTCTATAAAACTGAGATACTCTGGGCAGGGGTATAAAGTTATTGGCAGCGAAAACCCAAGCACTGAACTCTGTTTCTGTTGCTTTATCATTTCCTGAAAATTTCTGGCCCATGGCAGTTGCTTCATAAATGTTTTCTGAATGAATGTATGAATGGGTAAAGCTGTATTGTGAATAAGGCTTGGAAGAAAAGGGATCATGGCAGTGGTAATCATTCAAATATTACTCAGGTAAAGCTCCGAGATTTACTAGATCATCTTCTCTGGTTGTTACAGTGGTGCCTGGGAACCTTTAATCTATTTAAGGCCCTAACGTTATAGAACAAAATACCAAGGACACACAGAGACTTTAAGTGACATGCCTAAAGCTGTATAATTCTAAAAAAGTATGAGAAACCAGTGCGTTCTTTCTTGTTTTGTAGAACCTAAAAGTAATTGGTGTAATTTCTCCAGTTACAATGTGGGGTGTGTGTGTGTGTGTGTGTGTGTGTGTGTGGCACATACTCAGTCATCTCCGCCTCTCTATGACCCAGTGGACTGTGGCAAGAATACTGGAGTGGGTTGGCATTTCCAGTGACTTAAAGTCCTAGTCTGTCACTTATTGACCAAAGTAATTTAATTCTAATAAGCTGTTATTTCTTCATCTGTAAAATGCTAATAATGGTATTAATCTTACAGAGTCACAGTGAGGATTAATAAGATAGTGAATATGAGAGTGTTTAGTAGATGGTGGAGTATTAGATAGTAATAAGTAAATATTTTATAATCCTATTTGAATATAATGTTTTTATTGGAGGTTTTTCCCAAATTACTAAATTACATATAGTAACTTATTCTCAGATGGTAAAGAATTTGCCTGCAATGCGGGAGATGGCAGTTTGATCCCTGGGTCCGATCCCTGGGTCAGGAAGATCCCCTGGAGAAGGGAAAAGCTACCCGCTCCAGTATTCTTGCCCATGGACAGAGGAGCCTGGCAGACTACAGCCCACGGAATCGAAAAGAGCTGGACATGACTGAGCGACTAACATACATACATACACACACAACGTATTCATCGTGACTCACTAGGCTTCCAGACAAGTTTGGTAGTTATCAAGCAGCAGAGGATAGACATCTAGGAATATGTCTGGGTAATGTCAACCATTCCAAACACAGAACAGTTTTAGGTACTATATCACAGACAATGTTGAAATGAAAATGTTAGAAAGTACGTTGCTGGAGGCTGCTTGAAGGCTTCTTGCAGGCTTCTTGCATGCGAGGAGACAGGGGAGTGAGCCCAGAAAGGGAGACAGAATGTGTGGGGGTGTCATGACATACGTCATCATCTGTTCAGTTCAGTCTCTCGCTCAGTCGTGTCTGACTCTTTGTGACCCCATGGACTGCAGCCCGCCAGGCTTCCCTGTGCATTACCAACTCCTGGAGCTTGCTCAAACTCATGTCCATTGAGTTGGTGATGCCATCCAATCATCTCATCCTCTGTGGTCCCCTTCTTTTCCTGCCTTCAATCTTTCCCAGCATCAGGGTCTTTTCCAGTGAGTCAGTTGTTCGCATCAGACGTATGTCGTGATACATAGTTAGAAACCTTGAAGACAAAAATTTCAACCTTAAAGTTGGACCAAAAAGAAAGCTTTATCTTCATGTAGACATGTAAACACTTGTCCACCCCTTACCACCAGCCCCATCCATACGTCCTGTATCTAAAGCTGTCAATCGACTGTCTGCTCAGTGTGGATTTTATACCACCTCTTCCCATGTGGCAAATTTCACTTCTCTCCTTTTTAAAAAAGTAATTGATTAATGAGGCTGTGCAGGGTCTTAGTTGCAGCGTGCAGGATCTTTATTTGTGGCATGTAGGATCTAGTTCCCAGACTAGGGTTTGAACCTGGGCCCCCTGCACTGAGTGTGTGGCATCTTAGCCTCTGGACCACCAGGGAAGCCCCAAAGCACAGCTCTCTTGAGTGAAGTTAAAAATGTCAGGTTTTTTCATTTTCATAATGTGTTTGCAGTTAATGATGTCAATATGACCGGATGCTGGTCAGTGAGCTGCCAGAGACGTCTGTGGGGATGCAGTTGGGAAAGACATCTTCCTGTTGGAGAGATTTGTCTGAGGAGGTTGGGTTATATTCTGTGAGGTGAGGACATGATATTTGGAGTTGTAGCAATCTTAATACCATGAGACAACCCACCAGAGGATGAAAATCCAATGTGTTGAGGCTCTCAGAGCAAAAGGATGGAAGGAGCCTGGGACCTCGAACACATCACTGAGCTGCTGGACCAATTCTTGAACAGTGTGTCTTCAGACTTATTACTTGAAAGGATTATGTATATGTCTTTATTGTTTGCTGCTGCTGCTGCTAAGTCGCTTCAGTCGTGTCCGACTCTGTGCGACCCCAGAGACGGCAGCCCACCAGGCTCCCCTGTCCCTGGGATTCTCCAGGCAAGAACACTGGAGTGGGTTGCCATTTCCTTCTCCAATGCATGAAAGTGAAAAGTGAAAGTGAAGTCGCTCAGTCGTGTCCGACTCTTAGCGACCCCATGGACTGCAGCCGACCAGGCTTCTCCGTCCATGAGGTTTTCCATGCAAGAGTACTGGAGTGGGGTGCCATGCCTTCTCCTCTTTATTGTTTAAATCACTCTAAGTTAAGCATTCTGTTAACTGCAGTCATAAATATACAAATGTACTCTTAATTTACCTTTTCTTTGTCTCAGGAAGAATTTAAGATAGCCCCCTCCCCAGCCCCTGTACAGTGTGATTCAAGAAATTTGAAATAGGTAAAGAATGATGCAACATAAAAACATAAAGGGAAGGAAGGAAAGATGGGATGAGGTCTGATGTTAACACACAAAAAGTGTGCCATGACATCCAATATACTTTCTAGAAGAGTGCTGACGTTTTATTTTGTGGTCAGAGAAATACCATCAGAGCACAGTATTCACTAGTTTCTCTTAAAAGTTTGTTGAATAAGTAAATGATAGTACCAGCCCCCAGGGGAGGAGCTCACACCTCTCTTCCCTGTACTGAGTGAGATGATTTTAGCATGGAAAGGAAGAGAAGTCAATGACCAGGCATTAAGACTGAGGCATGAGGGGCCTCCCCTGGTGGTCCAGTGGCTGAGACTCTGCGCTCCCAAGGCAGGGGGCCTGGGGTTTGGTCCCTGATCTGCCTTCCCAGGTGGCACTAGTGATAAAGAACCCACTTACCAATGCAGGAGACATAAGAGACATGGGTTTGATCCCTGGGTTGGAAAAGATCCCCTGGAGGAGGGCATGGCAACCCACTCCAGTATTCTTGCCTGGAAATCCCATGGGCAGAGAAGCATGGCGGGCTGTAGTCCGTAGGGTCACACAGAGTTGGACTGAAGAGACTTAGCATGCATACAGGGAACTAGATCCCGCATGCTGCAAATAAGAGTTCATATGCAGCAACTGGAGATCCCACCACATGCCTTAAGGAAGGTTGAAAATCCCACCTGTGGCAATTAAGACCCAGCACAGCCAAATAAAGACCGAGGCATGAAGGTGGTTTTCTGATCCCTTGGCCACTCTGCCAGAAAGAAGGGAGGAGCTCTTCCTCAGAGTTGGGGAAGCTGAGAAGATTAGACACAAATCCTTGGATCCTGAATCTGTTGAAAAATTACAGAACTTTGAAAGTGTTTTCATTACATACTTTGTCATGGTAACAACTGGAAATAAATTCCAAGTTAAAAGGGTAGGGGAACAGTGTAGTAAATTGTAGTTTATCCATTTAGTGGATAATTTTTATTTACCTGGTGGCTCAGATGGTAAAGAATCCGCCCCTGCGTTTGATCCTGGGTTAGGAAGATCCCCTGGAGGAGGGCATGGCAACCCACTCCAGTATTCTTGTCTGGAGAATCCCCAAGGACAGAGGAACCTGGCAGGCTATAGTCCATGGCATCGCAAAGAGTTGGACACGATTGGAGAAACTAAGCATTCACCCATATTTGAAAATTCAAACAACAGCAATAAGGTATTCCTGCCTAAGGTGATACAGCTGTCTCTTAGTCCATTGGAAGCATACCCTCTCCCCAGAAAAGGGAGACCTAGCCTCCTTTCAGTTCATGCACCTGCTTCTGGGGGATGTTTTCTGTCTCCTCTCCTTCCTTGGGTCAGGAAGATTCCCTGGAGAAGGGAATGGCAACCCACTCCAATGTTCTTGCCTGGAGAATTCTGGTGGGTAGAGGAGCCTGGTGGGCTACAGTCCATGGGGTTGCAAAGGGTTGGACACGACTGAATGAGTAACACTTTCACTTTTTCACCCCCACCTTATTGGACCAAACTTACAGAACTGTGTTAATCATCATTCTTGGTCAGTACACACTTTCATCTTTGCTTCTAAGTGATGTTCAGACTCTCCCTCCCCCTCGGGTCTTAGTTCCCCGACCAGGGATTGAACCCATGCCACCTGAATTGGGAGCAAGGAGTCTTAACCACTGGACCACCAGGAAAGTCCCTCAAACCTCCTTTAATTCTGTCGGAATCCCAATTTGATATCCTGTAACCTTTATAATCCTATAAAACTACATTATAAAGTTTGTTACATCCACCATACCTTGTATAAAATAAGGAAAAGGTTGATGGAAAATTGTGTCAATAAAAAAGTAAGGAAAAATATACAGCTACTATAATCCTCATTTGTGTACCTGAGTATAATGTTAGAGTTGGCATTTATAACTTTCTTTTTTCCCCTACCCATTCCATATTCCCTTTGCTTTCAGCAAACACCTCAGTGGTTGTGATTTTTTTAACCTGGTGATTGACCCAAACATCCATCCCTGTTGAGTGTGAGCTTTTGGTTGACCTGAGTATCCTGGGGGGCTACGTCTTCTGTTAATTTTTATCAACAGAGAGGGCAGCACTGTGGGTTCCAGATTTCATCTTCTGCAGCCCCTTTGTTGTAGACAGCATCAGCCGTTTCTCATCCCAGAACACGGTAGGTCTGTGTCTTCAGCCTCTCCTTGTCACTAGATTTTCTTTTTTCTGGGTTACAGATATGCTTATATTATTTTTTTATTTTGACTGCACAGCCTCTTCATTACCGTGTGCAGACTTTCTGTAGCTGTGGTATGCAGCTTTCTCTTTTGCAGCATGTGAGCTCAGTTACCCTGAGGCATGTGGGCTATTAGTTCCCCTACGAGGGACTGAACCCACGTCCCCCTACATTGGAAGGTGGATTCTTAACCACTGGGCTGCCAGGGAGGTCACACTTACTTTATTTTTGAGCGTAGCTATACCTTTGGCTCGCTTGCCAATGTGGGAGACATGAGATGCAAGTTCTATCTCTGGGTTGGGAAGCTCTCCCGGAGGAGGGCATGACAACCCACTTCAGTATTCTTTCCTGGAGAATTCCATGGACTGAGGAGCCTAATGGGCTACAGTCCATGGGGTCACACAGAGTGGGACGTGACTGAGTGACTTGACACACATACTTTTGAAAGATTAAACTTTTCCCTGGTGGCTCAGGGGTTAAGAATCTGCCAGCAGTGCCAGAGATACAGGAGACTGGTTCAGTTTCTGTGTCAGAAACATCCCCTGGAGAAGAAAATGGCTATGCACTCCAATATTCTTTTTTTTCAAACATTCAAATTTATTAATGTAAGTTTCCATTTTAAGTTGTGTACATGTTGGATCGGTAAAAATTCTCAGTGAAGCACTGCATCTTCCAAAGGACAAGGGTTTTACGGATGAGTATTAATTTGGTTCCCATGCTGAAACATATCTCTGCTAAGTTCCTTATGTATTTCTTTTTTAAAAATCTTTTTATTTTTTATTTTTTTAATTAATTGTTTTAATTGGAGGCTAATTACTTTACAGTATTGTAGTGGTTTTTGCCATACCTTGGCATGAGTCAGCCGTGGGTGCACATGTGGGTCCTCCATCCTGAGCCCCTGTCTCTCTTCCCTCCCCATCCCATCCCTCAGGGTTGTCCCAGTCTACCATCTTTAAATTCCCTGTTTCATGCATCGAACATGGAGTGGTGATCTATTTCCCATATGGTAATATACATGTTTCACTGCCATTCTGTCAAATCATCCCACCCTCGCCTTCTCCCACACAGTCCAAAAGTCTGTTCTTCATATCTATGTCTCTTTTTCTGTCTCACATACAGGGTCATCATTACCATCTCTTTAAATTCCATATATATGCATTCATATACTGTATTGGTGTTTTTCTTTCTGGCTTACTTCACTCTGTATAATAGGCTCCAGTTTCATCCACCTCATTAGAACTGATTCAAATGCATTCTTTTTAATGGCTGAGTAATATTCCATTGTGTATATGTACCACAGCTTTCTTATCCATGTGTCTGCTGATGGACATCTAGGTTGCTTCCATGTCCTAGCTGTTGTCAACAGTGCTGCGATGAACATTGGGATACATGTGTCTCTTTCACTTCTGGTTTCCTCAGTGTGTATGCCCAGCAGTGGGATTGCTGGGTCATATGGCAGTTCTATTTCCAGTTTTTTAAGGAATCTCCACACTGTTCTCCATCCACTCCAATATTCTTGCCTGAAAAATTCCATGGACAGAGGAACCTGGTGGGCTGTGGTCCATAGGGTCACAAAGAGTTGGACATGACTGAAGCGACTGAACACACATACGCATGCTCTTGGAAAGGAGGTGAGAATGGGCTTGACTCTGCTCTACCACACTGATGGACTGTGGCACCCACCCTGACCACCCCCCCCTTTCAGGGCTGGCACACCCAGGCCGTGAGTGCTGGGCGTATGGGCTGCCAAAGGCTCACAGCTGTGTCCTTTACTGTGAGGGGACCTCCGCTGCAGGGATCTGCCTTGCCCAAAGGTATACCTGTTCCTGGCTGGGGTCGGGGGTATAAAAGCCCACCTCCTTTGCCTCAACGTGGAGCAACTATTGCAACTCCTGCTCTTTGTGGGATTGGCTGAGGTCTCAGTGCCAACTGCCTGGCAGTCGGCCCTTCCCTCTGCCTAGACCTGCCCTCTTCACCTCCGTACAGGTGACATCTCTCCCAAGGACACACCCCAATTAGCCCCTTGTACTCAGCTCTACACCTCAGACACTATTTGGGAATTCTGAGACAGACCGGAAGTTCACCAGAAGAAATATCCAGTGGCCTGCTAAAAACATCTGTGCTTTGACTAGTATGGTGGACATATATTAAATGTTTTCCTGGCAAACCTTCTCTTTTCTCGAATTGGTCTTCTTCCTTCTGGAAATTATCATTCCCTGTGACCCCAGTCACATTGTTTATTACAGGATCTGTATGTAACTCTACTTTTTATAACTCCTCTTTCAGCTTCGTCTAGTCCAAACTAGAAATTCTGCTTCTTGCAACCAAATGTTCTAAGCTAGTTCACTGGGATAAAGCACTATTTTTATAAACCAGCAGATGAATAGGCTTGGTTTACCATATTAACCTACAGCAGGTCAGCAAAGGGTAGTTTTTAAGACAGGATAGATGAATTAATATAAAATATTTGTATTTTTTCCTTAGCATGAAAATAGTGCATAATTGTAGAAAACTTTGAAAGTAGAAGGGAGAAAAAAAATGCCCTTCATTCCACTGCCTAGAAGTAGTTATTATTACTGTTTATTATTAATTTTTCTATATCCTTCTAGTCTTTTGTCTAAGGTTATATGTTTATGTATATCTATTTTTTTTGAGAATAGTGGGGTCATACAATTGGTAAATTGCTTTAAAATAATTTTAATGTATTATAAACAAATTTCATGTCATTAAGTACTCTTCCACCATGTTCTTTTATTTAATTTATTTTTAAAACTATAGTTGATTTACAGTGTTGTGTTAGTTTTAGATATACAGCAAAGTGATTCAGTTATTTTTTCAGATTATATTCTATTATAGGTTATTATAAGATATTGAATATAAAATTCCCTGTGCAGCGCAGTAAATCCTTGTTGCTTACCTATTTTATGAATTGGTGGTGGTGCTCAGTTTCTCCGTCATGTCCAGCTTTTGCAACTCCATGGACCATATAGCCCAGAAGGATCCTCTGTCCATGGAATTTTCCAGGCAAGAATATTGTAGTAAAAAAAAAAAAAAGATATTGGAGTATGTTACCATTTTATGAATAGTGATTTGTATTTGTTAATTCCATACTCCTAATTCTCACCGCCCCCCCACCCCACCATGTACTTTTAAATTGCTGTATACTACTATCCTGGTGTGCTGCCGTTCATTGAGTTGCAAGGAGTCGAACATGATTGAGTGACTGAACAACAACAATAACAACAACATCTCGACTGCATAGTTGTATCATAATTTATTGACTCAAACTTAAATTTAGGTTGTTTCCAAGTTATTGCTGTCATTAGTGATATAGTGAATGAGATCTTAAGATGAATTTTTGAACACAATTCCCAGAAATGTAATTGATGAATTAAAATGTTGATAGATTTTAAGACCTTTAACATGAATTACTAAATTGATTTCTAAAACATTATATTACTATACAGGTGCCAGCAGGGTATGAGAGTACACTGCTCTAATATGGGGTTGTTTTCTTAAAAGAATTTTGATAGTTTAATAGGAAAAATGATGCTTTCTTCCTTATCTCATATTTCTTTAATTATGAATAGATGAATGTATTTTCATATGTTTATCACCTCTATATGTGCATAGATATATGTATGTAGACACAGCACATATACATATGGTATGTATGTATGTGTAAGTGTGTGAATTGCCTATTATGTCCTTTGCTTAATTTTTTTGTGATATGTTGACATTTTTCTGTACAATGCAAATATCTTTTCCAGTTTGTCATTTGCCTTTTACTTTTGTTCATAGCGTCTTTTGATGTATACAGTCAATTTAATAATTGTCTCTTTTGTGGTTTCTGTTTTGCATGGGAAGGCCTTCCTCAACCCTAGGGAATAGGGACTTTGATGGGAGGTGGGGGTCCTCTGTGGCGAGGGGGCAAAAGGGAGTAGACAGAAAGGTTGATTAAGCCTGCGGCTAACTCCACAATCCCGACAAAGGCTTTGGAATTGCGTCTTCTACCTCCTTAATTTTACAGATGAAGAAGCAGAGGTCCAGGGAGAATAAGAAATAAGATTGAAGTGGAAGATTACAAAGTCTCCTAATACCAGCATTATCCATAAAGGGATATATTACATTTTTATGAGAAATAATTAATTTAGTGTGGGTGAAAAGCAAAAAAAAACAAAAACAAAACAATCCTTTTGTGTTCTTTCCTATATTCTGATGTTGGTCATAACATTGACATAAAGAATTTAAAATGCCCCTGAAAGCTGATTACATCTTCACATGTAGAATTGATGGTTCTAATTTCTTTTTATTGATTGTGTAGCATATTATAAAAGCTGTATGGATGTCATGGTGCTTACCCAAAGCAAACTCACCAGAGCAATCATCATCCATCTATAATTGTTAACAGTGTCTACAAATTAAACTGGAGCGACTTGAAACTGAAGAGGAAGAACAGGCTATATAGTATTCAATATACAGCACTTTGTCTTGTTGGCACAAGGAGTAGAAACAAACAGCAAATCATGGAATATTCCAGAAGCACGCTTTGCATCTATGAGGTGGAATATTAACTAATCTAGAAGGCTGCCAGATTTAAAAAATAAAAATATCCACTTAAATTATGAGTTTCAGATAAACAGTGAATAATTTTATAGTAAGTATGTCCCACATAATGCATAGGACATACTTAACTAAAGAATCATTCACTGTTTGTCTGAAATTCAAAGTTAATGAAGCATCCTGCATTTTATCTGGCAACCCTAGCACTCGGGACCTTTTGTTACACATAATGAAAAACGAAACCCATTGCATGCACTATATGGGGCTGGTTCGTTATCATTTCTCTTACACTAGTCAAATGAACAAGGTACTTTCAAGGAAAAGTCCACCAAGAATCTCACAGTGATGTGAAAATTAGCAATAAGAAGCGGAGACATTGTATTATATTCCAAGGGCTGCTATGACAAAATACCATAAGCTGGTGGTCCAAAATGACAGAAGTTTATTGTCTCCGTTCCAGAAGCTGCAAGTCTGAAATCAAGGTGTCAGCTCTCTCTGAAATTAGTCAGGAGATCCTTACTGGCCTCTTCCTAGCTTCCGGTGTATGTGTTAGTCGCTTAGTCGTGTCCGACTCTCTGCAACCTCATGGACTGTAGCCTGCCAGGCTCCTCTGTTCATGGAATTCTCCAGGCAAGACTACTGGAGTGGGTAGTCATTTCCTCCTCCAGGGGATCTTCCCGACCCAGGGATTGAACCCAAGTCTCCATCATTGCAGACAGATGCTTTACTGTCTGAGCTGCTAGGGTGGTTTGCCAATAATCCTTGGTGTTTCTGGATTTGCAGCTACATCACTTTTATTTTTAAGTAATTAAAAAATTATTTTTTAATTTATTTTTGGCTGAGCTGGGTCTTCGCTGTTGTGCGTTCTCTAATTGCAGCAAGTAGGGGCTATTCTCATTGCGGTGGCTTCTTTTGTCGCAGAGCAGGGGCTTTAGCGTTCGCAGCCTTCAGTCATTGTGGCGCACAGGCTTAGTTGCCCCGAGGCATTGTGGAGTCTTCCCAGACCAGGGATCGAACCCGTGTCCCCTGCATTAGCAGGCAGATTCTTTCTTTTAAAAAATTTCTTTTATTCATTTTTGACTGAGCTGGGTCTTCACTGCTGCACGTGGGCTTCTCTCTTGTTGCAGCAAGCAGGGGGCCGCTCTCTATAGTGGTGTGAGGGCTTCTAATATCAGTGGCTTCTCTTGTTGTGGAGCACGGGCTCTAGGGTGCTTGGGTTTCAATATTTGTGGCACCTGGGCTCAATAGTTGTGGCTCCTGGGCTCTAGAGCACAGCCTCAGTATTTGTGTCTCAGAAGCTTAGTTTCCCTGAGGCATGTGGGATCTTCCCAGATCAGGGATTGAACCCATGTGCCCCTGCATTGGTAGGCAGATGCTGAACCACTGGACCACCCGGGAAGTCTGCAGCTACAGCACTTATCTCTGCCTCCATTGTCACTTGGTGTTCCCCAGTGTGTCTCTGTTTTCACATGGCATTCTCCTTTTATTAGGACACCAGTTATATTGGGTCCTAAAGGAAATCAACCCTGAATATTCACTGGAAGGACTGATGCTGAAGCTGAAGCTCCAATACTTGGGTCACCTGATGCAAAGAGCTGACTCATTGGAAAAGACCCTGATGCTGGGAAAGATTGAAGGCAGGAGGAGAAGGAGATGACAGAGGATGAGATGGTTGGATGGCATCACCGAATCAATGGACACGACTTTGAGCAAACTCCAGGAGACAGTGAAGGAAGGGAAGCCTGGCATGCTGCAGTCCATGGGGTTGCAGAGTTGGACATGACTTAGCAACTGAACAACAACAACGTATTGGGTTAGGACCCATTCTAAAGGTCTCATCGTGATTTGATTACATCTGTAATCCCCCAAACTCCCCTGCCATCCAGGCTGCCACATGACATTGAGCAGAGTTCCCTGTGCTCAGCAGTAGGTCCTTGTTGGTTATCCATTTCAAATATAGCAGTGTATGCGTGTCCAACCCAAACTTCCTAACTATTCCTTTCCCATTCTCTTCTGCCCTGGCAACCATAAATTCATTCTCTGTGAGCCTGTTTCTGTTTTGTAAACAAGTTCCTTTGTATCATTTCTTTTCAGATTCCGCATATAAGGGATGGTATAGGATAAGGTGAATTTTTTTTTTTTTTAAACAAACTTTCCTGTGTGATAGTCAAGTGAAGAATTTTTTTTAATAGTCCCAGAGGGGCCCCTTTATAAACATGTTGACTTTTATTTATTTATTTTTGAACTTTTTATTTTGTATTGGGATATAGGCAATTAACAATGTTGTGATAGTTTCAGGTGAACAGTAAAGGGCCTCAGCCATATATATACATGTATCCGTTCTCCCCCAGACTTCCCTCCCGTCCAGGATGACACATAACACTGAGCAGAGTACCCATGTGACTTTTGGTGCAACTGTCCCAGAAAGGGAGGGGGAGATATAAAGCCTTCAAAACTTTTACTTTCGAAACTGGTAGAGCATTTTTATGTTAATGTGCTTTGGAGGGGTCTTCAGACAACAACAAGGTCAGAAAAACTTCTTAGCGACAGCCAGCATGTAAGGGAGAGGCTGAACCAGCAGCAGAGGTGACTGTATAACATGTGAGTTTATGTATCAGCAACACAGAGGATAGTTAATCAAAGACTAGACCAGTTCAGTTTTCTAGTTTGGAATAAGTCAGGGAAAGAGGGCATTTGAATATACTTATTTTTAAAAAGATGATATGACAACATTAAAGAAAAATTTGAAAAAATTACCCTAATCTTAGAAGCCTTATACAAATATGTTCATTTCTGTGACTTTCCACTCCTTTAGTAATGTAGTGATATACCATTTAGAATCCACCTGCAAAGCGGGTTCAGTCTCTTAGTTGGGAAGATCCCCTGGAAAAGGAAATAGCAACCTGCTCCAGTATTCTTGCCTGGAGAATCCCATGGACAGAGGAGCCTGGCAGGCTACAGACCACAGGACTGCAAAGAGTTGGATATAACTGAGCGACTGAGCACACACATACCATTTTAAGGTTGGTATTTCCCCATGACAAAGCAAAGCTTATTTTTGTAAATTAAAATTTGAAAATAGAGACCACCCAACTTTAAAAGACATCTCCTACTTGGACGTGTTATGTAAAAAGATTATAGTAAAAATGTTAAGTTGTCTGACAGTATAAATAAGGTTGATCTGTTATGACAGGGACTTTGCTTGTCCTTGGGGAGGATTGACTGTCTTAAGTGCAAACTTGTGATTCAGATTTACAGATGTTTAACCTCACAAACTTAAGTCTAGATGTGAGAAATTATTGTATTTCCCAGAATTTTTAGTGTAATTTGAAGTAGGAAGAGCTGCTTTTTGAAATGGATTCATTTCTGATATGTTAATATTTTTTCATGGTGTATTCTTAGGCAACTGCTATGAGTCACTAGCACTGAGTTTCTCTGAGTTTTCATGTGGCAATCAGAGTAATGTATTTTCTTAGCTGACTCATTGGAAAAGACCTTGATGATGGGAAAGATTGAGGGCAGGGAAAGAAGGGGGTGACAGGATGAGATGGTTGGATGGCATCACCTACTCAATGGATATGAGTTTGAGCAAATTCGGGAGATAGTGAAGGATGGGGAAGCCTGGCATGCTGCGGTTCATGAGGCCACAAAGACCTGGACATGACTGAGTGACTGAATGATGTTTTCTTGGCAAATCCTGATGCAGTGGACCTTTAGATGCTAGGGTATTTCCAAGATAGGGAGGGCCTTGATAAAGTCATAGAGAAGTGATAGGGGAACCTGTTCACATCTCTTTGTGGCCACATTTTATTGTTATTATTGTTATTATTTTTACACATTTTGGCCTTGCTGTGCAGCATGTGGGATCTTAGTCCCCGAACAGGGATCAAACCTGTGCCCACTGCACTGGAATTGTGGAGTTTTAACCACTGGACCACCGGGGAAGTTGTCAGTCACATTTTAAAGCTGAACCATTGGTTGGCTCAACCCCCTCCCATCATTCACTTCCTCTGCTTCACCTTTTCTGGTGCCTCAAAGCAAGTGCCACAGAAGCCACTTATGTATCCAGCCCACCCTTGCCCAAGTTCAGAGCCGGTCCCCTCCCCGAGACAGGACAGGCACTGTGTCAGATCCCTTACTCTGTTTAGCACTAGTCATTTTCCTAAACTTGAGACGTGAGGCCTCTCAGAGGCCCCTGCCCCATGCTCTGGTTCTCTTTTGCTGTCAGCCCAGGTTTCATGCTTCAGTGACTACTCGGCTCCTACACGCTTTTCTTCTCCATCCTGTGTGTGCAGTCACCTGGTCTAACTGTCAAGCTTTGGTGCCTGTTAGCTTGTCTTGTTCTTGCCAAGCCTTCTCCCCAGAGCCAGGGTGGGTAACCTAAGCTCTGCTTCCAGGGGTAGGTAGCATAAGCTCTGCTTTGCCCTGGAGAAATGTTATCATGTCATTCTGAAATCTTTCTTGATCCTGGATTTACAGCTTCTGTTCTCCACCCACATGCTGAGTAGCCTCCTGCAATCCTTTCTTTTAAACAATTTTTATTTATTTATTTGTTTGTTTATTGTTGTCTGTGCTGGGTCTTTGTGGTGGCACACAGGCTTTCTCTGATTGCAGAGAGTGGGGGCTACTCTCTAGTTGTGGTGCCAAGGCTTCTGCTTGTGGTGTCTTGTTGCAGCTAGAAGGCTCTAGAGCACCCAGGGCTTCAGTAATTGTAGTGCATGTGGGCTTAGTTGCCCCACGACATATGGGATCTTAGTTCCTGTTCCAGGGATCTAACCCATGTCCCCTGCTTTGGCAGGCGGATTCTTAACCACTGGACCATCAGGGAAGTCCCACTGCAATCTTCTCTTTAACTGCCTTGATGGAACTTTGTTTCAGCCACTGATGTTCATTCCATTGTATCCAGCCCATGTTCCTTTGCAGACCGGGTCTGTTTCAGGCAACCATCCTAACCTGAGACATATCTGAGACATGTTCTGAGACGTATCTGTGGTATCCTTAACCCCTTTCCTTCCTGCTGAGAGACTCCATCTGTCTGATCATTGAGTTCTGAGACATAACAAGATGGGCTTCTGAACCATTTGTGGATTTTTGTCTTGAGATATTGAGTCTCTCAGAGTTCTTTCCATTTCTGTATTACCTGTTCAGACTTGTGGTGGAGACAGCTTATAGCACATGCAGAAAGCTTTTGTAAATTGAATGCATGACTGATTGAATGAATGAATGAATGAATGAACAACCCATTGAGAATCATTCAGCTGAAAAATTCAGTGCTCAGGTAGGATTTTAACTAGCAGTCACTCACAGTAGACAGTGGAAGAGCTGGGATTCAAAACAACTTCTGCTTGGCTTCAATGCTCATAGGAAAATGCCAAAAGTGACAGCTAATTGATGTAGTGGAAGAAATACTCCTAATTTTCTCCCTAGCTAGGGAGTGTTTCAACAGCTCAAGAGGATGCGTTGATAGGTTTTAACCTTTTTACATGGCTTCTGGTTTTATTGGTTGCATCTTGGAGCATTGACTGTGAACTATTGGGCTTCTGCGCTATCGGTGATTATGTTGGAGAAATGGCAGTTGCTTCATGTATGAGTGACCCAAGCAGTGTGTGATGCTTCTGTGATGGCAGTGAAATAAAGGGTTCTCTTGAGAGATGTCTCAGAGGAGAATAGCACCCAGTGGGGTTCAAGACTTGCTTAGTCCTCTGGTTATGTTGTAACATGTGGCAAACATGTCCCCAAACAATAATTCTGATTATCATATCTCAGGGCAGACCTGGAACAAGGATGTTTCTTTTATCCTAAGAAGGTCTTAGGAAGGTGTTTGAAAGCTCCTGTATACGCCCCAGTGCTTGAGATACTCTGTGCAGAGGCTCGGAATCTGTTCTTTTTTTATTTGGCTGCACTGTGTCTTAGTTGCGGCATGTGGGATCCTCGTTGGGGCATGAAATTAAAAGACGCTTGCTCCTTGGAAATAAAGCTATGACAAACCTAGATAGCACATTAAAAAGCAGAGACATGACTTTGCCAACAAGGGTCTGTGTAGTCAAAGCTATGGTTTTTCCAGTAATCATGTACGGATGTGAGAATTGGACCGAAGAATTAATACTTTGGAACTGTGGTGCTGGAGAAGACTCTTGAGAGTCCCTTGGACAGCAAGGAGATTGAACTAGTCAACCCTAAAGGAAATCAAGCTTGAATATTTATTGGAAGGACTGATGTTGAAGCTCCAATACTTTGACTACTTGTTGCAAAAGAGCCAACTCATTGGAAAAGACCCTGATGCTGGGTCTTTTGATTGAAGACAAGATTTTTTTTTTGATTGAAGGCAAAAGAAGAAGGGGGAGGCAGAGAACGAGATGGTTAGATAGATAGCATCACCAGCTCAATGGACATGAGTTTGAGCCAACTCTGGGAGAGAGGGGAGGATAGGGAAGCCTAGCGCACTGCAGTTCATGGGGTTGCAAAGAGTTGGACATGGCTTAGCAACTGAGCAACAGCAGCAATGCGAGATCTTTTAGCTGTGGCATGTGGGATCTAGTTTCCTGACCAGGAATTGAATCTGGGTCCTCTGCATTGAGAGTGTGGTGTCTTAACCACTGGACCCCCAAGGAAGTTCCTCATAATCTATTCTGCGTGAGTGTATGTGTGTTTGTGTGAGTGTGTGTTTGTGTGTGTATTGAAATTCTGTTTTGTTTTATTTTGGTACCGTAGATCTTTCTGGCAGTCAGAAGAATGTTCTTGAATGCATAAAATGAAATGTATGAAATTACGTAATATATAACAATCTTTATTGAAATCCAGCAGCATCCTGATGTAGTAGTAACTGCTGTAATTTTGAAGTAGTGGTGGGTACAAATGATATGACAAAAAGTCAGCAACAATGAGATAGGCTAGGAAAACATCTGGGATTTCTGACAAGTTCCTAGATGTTTCTAATATTACTGTGGTTTGTGCTCTATAGGGGCTTCCCTGGTGGCTCAGAGGTTAAAGTGTCTGCCCGCAATGCAGGAGACCTGGGTTCGATCCCTGGGTTGGGAAGATTCCCCTGGAGAGGGAAATGGCAACCCACTCCAGTATTCTTGCTTGGAGAATCCCATGGATGGAGGAACCTGGTGGGCTACAGTCCATGGGGTCGCAAAGAGTCGGACACGACTGAGCGACTTATAATTCAATTCAAAATAAAATTTGTGCTCTATATTATAATGGAAGGAAACCCAAGGTACTGGTTTGTGTGTGGGGGAAGATAATTATTTCCAACCCAAGTTCACAATGCCCTAATGAAGAACCCCTTCTCTTTGGGTGGGAGCGCAAACTGGCTGTAAAGCCACCACTGCAAACCCAGTCTCCCAGGCCTCCTCACAGGTTGCAGAGGGATCCATAAGGCAACTGCTACGTGACAGGTAAACCAGACTCATCACGCCATCTCTTTATGCATCATTTTTTTTCTGTGTCACTGAACCAGATATGTTGGCTCCATCTTTACCCAGAGGTTAAATGTAGTGATCTATGTCAAATAAAATATGTCACATGCCTTCAGGTCGTTAGAAGCAAAGTCAGTATTTAGTAGGTGTAACTTCATCTAGATAAATGTAGGGAAAATTAAATGGGAGAGATTAGTTTTCATTATTCATGATTCTATCTTTACCCAGTTTTTTTCTTTGATGCCCTTCCTAATAAATATTGCTTCATGATGATCTTTTCCAGGATCTTAATGAAAACAAAGTAGCTCATCTCAATTACTCCTTTATAAAAATGTGGTTTCTTATCACATTATTATTAATAATTAAAATTTTCTTTGTTAGTTGAAAGATACTGGAAAAAACCCAATCAAGCCAATAAAAGGGAGAAAAGAATCACTTTCAATTCCTCAACTCTTTTGGGGAGCTACATAAAAAAGAAATGAATGTCATCCTGTTCTCTGAACCCCTACTCCACAAGATAAATAGAGTTTATAGTGGGGGTTTAAACATTTTTTTTTCAACTTTTTCTAGCCTTATCCATGTGTATGTGTGCATGTGGGTGTGCATTTGTGTTTCTGCATGTATGTGTGTTTTATTGGTCACTGGCATCAGCTGTGGTAGTGCTTTCTATCTGGGTTGCTTTTCCATTCCTTTTCTTTGGCAAGATCAGTGTTTCTAGAGATGGTTCTTCTATTCCACATGGTCCTTGGGGTTGGTCATGGAGCACCGCTCACCTTTGATATATAGAGGTGAAAATTGAGACCTGAGCATGATTGGCGATTGGGATTGATCAGTTAGGAACAGAGATTTGTATGTAGGGTATTAATCCAGGTTGGTTCACTTTCAGCAGTCTTTCAACACCTGCTTCCGTTTCCTTTGGTATTGAGTTTGGAATGCTAAAATTTCCCAGATCTCTTTGCGGTGGGTGTGGAACATGATGTTATTCAGCCAGTGAAAAGGAAACGAGAAATCTGCAGAGGGTTTGGGGGAAACTTTGCTTTCCTGATACAAGTGCTGTTTCTTTCTTCTCTGCCTGTCCCCAGAGATGCATTAGCTTGAGCACCAGTTGCCACATAGGGAGCACAAGGCAGGCTGGAGATAACTGCATAACTTTGAATGAAGGCCAGCAGATGCCTACTCTGGACACTTATTGTGATGTGCGGGAAAACCTCAAAACTTTTATGTGTTGAAACTAACATTAATTGGGTTTTCTGTTCAGTTCAGTTCAGTTCAGTCGCTCAGTCGTGTCTTACTCTTTGTGACCCCATGAACCGCAGCCTCCCTGTCCAGGCCTCCCTGTCCATCACCAACTCTCGGAGTTTACCCAAACTCATGCCCATTGAGTTGGTGATGCCATCCAACCATCTCATCCTCTGTCGTCCCCTTCTCCTCCCGCCCTCAATCTTTCCCAGTGTCAGGGTCTTTTCGAATGAGTCAGCTTTTCACATCAGGTGGCCGAAGTATTGGAGTTTCAGCTTCAACATTAGTCCTTACAATGAACACCCAGGACTGATCTCCTTTAGGATGGACTGGTTGGATCTCCTTGCAGTCCAAGGGACTCTCAAGAGTCTTCCCCAGCACCACAGTTCAGAAGCATCAACTCTTCTGTGCTCAGCTTTCTTTATAGTGCAACTCTCACATCCCTACATGACCACTGGAAAAACCATAGCCTTGACTAGACGGACCTTTGTTGACAAAGTAATGTCTCTGCTTTTTAATATGCTGTCTAGGTTGATCATAACTTTCCTTCCAAGGAGTAAGTGTCTTTTAATTTCATGGCTGCAGTCACCATCTGCAGTGCTTTTAGAGGCCCCCAAAATAAAGTCAGCCCCTGTTTCCACTGTTTCCCCATCTATTTCTGTTACCTGCGTCTAAATGCAAACATTGACTGATTCAACATGTGTTTTGAGCTGGAGCTGTTAGGTCCATCTTGGACTTTTCCTTAGGAGCTGAAGGGGGAGACAGCTTCTTTCTCTGGGGTTGCTTGGTTGGGTGGATGGGAGCCTGAGCTTCCAAGGGGCCACTTCAGCTACCCTGAGAAAGTGTTCATCTGAAGAATGAAACTAAGGAGCGACAAGCCCAGGAAAGTAACACAGGCTTAATGCATCCTTTGAGTTCATGGATGCAGTCTTGTGTAAAGCCAGGAGCTCCCAATTTATGATAACAAATTTCCTTCTTGCCCGGTGTGGTTTTTTCTTTTTCTTTTTTTCCTTCTGTGCCGAACCGTTTTGCTTTTTTTTTTTAAATTTAAATTTACTTTTTTTTTTTAAATTGGAGGATAATTGCTTTACAGTGTTATGTTGGTTTCTGCCATGTAGCAACGTGAGTCAGCCTTAAGTATGCAGATATCCGCTCCCTCTTGAAGCTTGCCGGCGCCCCCTATCCTGTTCCACGCCTCTTGTTGTGCGAGCGCTGGGCTGGGCTCCCCGTGCTCCGCGGCGCTTCGCACTGGCTGGCTGTCTCACGCATGGTGGTGTACATACGTCAGTGCCACTCTCTCGGTTTGTCCCGCCCTCTCCTTCCCCCGCTGTGTCCGCAGGTTTGTTCCCTGTATGGTTGTTAGGCATGTTTCTCTCACTTGCAGCCGACAGACTTCTGACTAATCGGGTCTACAAGTGCCTCATCCTCCTATGCCCACATACTTGCCTCCATTCCAGAGATGCCCACAGTTAGTTTCATACGTGTTTTCCAATTTCTTCTAATTTCTCCACATCCTCACTAACACTTGCCATTATTACTATTTTTAATTACAGCTGTCTGAATAGATATGAGTAGTGTTTTATACTATCTTAATCAGCATCTCTAAATTACAAATAATTTTGAAAAAGCTCAAAGGTACTAAACTAAAGTGGATTTGACATAGTTTCTTTAGTGATATCAGCTTCATCTGTTTGCATTCTCCTGTGCTTTCTTGGGGCTTTCCAGGTGGCTCAGTGGTAAAGAATCTGCCCGCCAGTGCAGGAGATGTGGGTTTGATCCCTGGGTCAGAAAGTTCCCCTGGAGGAGGAAATGGCAACCCACTCCAGTATTCTTGCCTGGAGAATCCCATGGACAGAGGAGCCTGGTGGGCTGTAGTCCATGGGGTCACAGAGTTGGACTGGACCAAGTTTGCATGCACGTGATTTCCTGAGTGGAAGAGTAAAGGGGTAGAAGTATATTTTGTGTGCCGGGAATTAAGTATAACCTGTACATTCAGTAATCTGGGCATGTCCATTTCATGTGCATGTAAATATTTTGCCAGATGGTAGGGAAGCAGATGAATAAAGCAAGATTTCTTATACTCTATTGTATGTTTACAGATGTGGAAAATCTTTTTTGTTAATAATGCTGTTAATGGAATTTGATATGAAATGGCTATTTCCAAGATTTAGCAAAAATTTTACATTGGACAGGCCTTTTTTTGTGTGTGGTTTGGATAGTTCTGAATTCTTTTTATTTTTTATTGACATATTTACAATGTGCTAATTACTGTTATATAGCAACATGATTCAGTTATATATATATATATATATTCTTTAAAAAAATATTCTTTTCCATTATAGGATATTGAACTATATTGAAACTATATAGTAGTTTCAATAAACTATATAAATAAACTATAATTTATTTTAATAAACTATATGTAGAACTATATAGCTCTCTATGCCATACATTAGGACCTTGTTATTTTTCCATTCTCTATATAAAAGCTTACATCTGCTAACCCCAACCCCCAACTGTACCCCTCCCCCAACCCCTGCAGCCACCAGTCTGACCTTTATGGACATAAGTGTTTATACTCCTTCTCAGAGTCCTTGAATCACCTGCTTCTCCTGAAGGAGGCCCCTTCTCTGATGCTGTCACCTTTTGTGGCTCCCGTGCTTTCTGGATTCTGAGTTGAGGCCCTGGATCTGTCTGGGATTCGTAATACCAATGCTGAGCTCCACCTGCATGAAATTAGCCTTTACTTCTGCATTTGGGCACTCAGGGCATGGGATCCAGCCTCCTGAGCAGGTGCTGAAGGTCTAGATGTGGGTTCTGAGGACCTTTGATCAAGGGGCCCTGGGGATAGGGGATGGGGCAAATAAGCTCTCCTTTCCGCCTGCCCTGGACTGCTCCAGGGTGCTTAGTTCTTGTAGTTAATTACTGAGAAACCCCAAGTGCCCAGTAAACACTTGGGTGAGTGACCCACTGTGTCTCTGCAGATTGTAGTGAAGTGGTAGGTGGCTTGCAACTTCCAAGGAAAGTACCAGCACTTTAATCCTTGCTTTGAGGTCTGCTTCCTAGGGAATTTGGGCTAAGACAGAACTCCATGTATATTTCGTGCTGAATTGTTCTAAACTAGTAGACCTTAATAGCTATGGATGATTATTGGCTATCAAACCCATGAAAAGTTGCTCCACATCACTAATTATTAGAGAAATGCAAATCAAAATTACAACAAGGTATCACCTCACACTGGCCATCATCAAATCTACAAACAATAAATGTTGGAGAGGATGTGGAGGAAAGGGAACCCTCTTGCACTGTTGGTGGGAATGTAAATTGACACAACCACTGTGGAGAACAGTATGGAGATTCCGTAAAAAACTAGGAATAAAGCTTCCATATGACCCAACAATGCCACTACTGGATGTATACCCTGAGAAGATCATAATTGAAAAAGACACATATCCCCCAAGATGCACAGCAGCACTACTTGCAGCATCCAGGATGTGAAAGCAATCTAGATGTCCATCTACAGAGGAGTGGATAAAGAAGATGTGGTACGTATATACAATGGAATACGACTCAGCCATAAAGAGAATGAATCTGAGTCAGGTCTCGTGAAGTGGGTGAACCTGAGCCTGTTAAACAGAGTGTAGTAGGTCAGAAAGAGCAAAACAAGTATCATATATTAAAGCATATATATGGAATCTAGAAAAATGGTATTGATGAACTTATTTGCAGGGAAGGAATGGAGATGAAGATGTAGAGAACGGGCGTGTAGACACAGTGGGAGACGGAGATAGCGGTACAAATGGAGAAAGTACCATCAACATATATACACTACCATGTGCAAAACAGATAGCTTGTGAGAAGTTGGTAGATTAGTACAGCCCAGGGAGCCCAGCCTGGTGTCTGTGATGAACTAGATGGCTGAGATGCGGGGAGAGGAGGGAGGCACAGGATGGAGGTGATTTATGTTTAATTATGGCTGATTGGTGTTGTTGTATGGCAGAAACCAACATAATGTAAAGCAATTTTCCTCCAATTAGACAATAAATTTAAAAAAATCTATGGATGATTATAAGACAATGAATTCTGTTATTTCCAAACATGTATTTTCTAAAAGCAGTTCAAGTTAAGGTCCCATTTCTTTTGGGCATTAAGCTATGATTATTGAAGTGTACTGATTATTAAAAATATAAGGTCACTACTTCTTTCATCATATATGATTATCTTTTCCTGACCACACATGTAATACATGTTCATTGCAGATGTATCAGAAAATAAGCAAGAAAAATATAGTCAGTAATCACAATGCAGGGAGTACAGTTGGTTGATATCTTTCCGGCTTCTTTTCTATGTCTATGTATGTATATATACGTATGTGTATACTTTCTATGTATATGTATGTGTATACTTATGTATACTTATGTGCATTGTGATTCCTGACTATATTTTTCTTCATTGTACATATTTTTCTTAAAATAAAAACAGTACCAAACAATCCTTTCTCTTTTGGAGCCAGTGTTTTGGACTCAATATTTATATGTTACTAGTTCTACAGCACCATTCTTTTTCCTGGCTGCATAATATTCCTTTGTTGTTATGATATACTCTAATATTACTTTAAGTAGGCCATTGTGAGAATCATGTATAGAATCGTACACTTAAAAGTTCTTAGTAAACCACTTAGTAAACCACTGTACTAAAGTAAATGTTAATGATTATTCTTATTTGCTGAATTAGAAAGTTGAAAACCTTTTGTTTGTGGTTTTGTTTTTCTGCCAAATCTATCATTTTAGCCTTTGTCTTCTTGGAGTTATCTATTCAGAAGAGGTTGAAATAATACCGAGTGAGGGAAACTTTTCCTACTCTAGGACACTGGAATTGAATTCTGCTGCCCTGAAGAAAACTCAAGAAGGATATTATGTGAATTTAAGTCATCTGGTCTCTTTGGAGGGCTGGTAAGGCTGATTCAAAAATCAGCTCACTCTGTTTAACTTTATGCCTGCTCATCATTTTACATTCTTAATACAAAATACATGACCACTACATGCTATTAGTGGGCACATGTGCAGTGTAATTGCAGACATGTCAATCCTTTCTGACACCACCTTTCTGATTTTTGCTGTACAAAGAATAATGTCACCTGGAGGGGCTGTAATAATGAGCAATTTCTTTATCAATAATAGATAGAACTAGTCAGTGCCAAGGTCCAAATTGTTGGGTAATTTGGGTCCAGATCCCTAGTGGTCACTGGTGTTTCTCCATGATTATCTGAGAATAGTTTCACTTACTGGATGAGTGGAAAGCTGAGTAGGTAATTTTTGAGTACCTCCTAAGGAATACCCTTTGCCTGGTAGTGAAGTCTTAGGTTGGGATGGGAATTGGTAGAATGTTAAGACTTGGGTGTTAGAGTAATCTTTAGTGAAAGAAGCTGAACATCTGCATCTTTGTATCACTCAGAAGGAAGCTAAGGCACACACACAAGCCAAATGATCCAGGAAACTGTTTTGGTTGGCGGCTGAAGACAAGGTTTATTTTGCTCAAGTGTTTGGCTATGCTGTTCATGATAATTCAAGATATTTTTCCACCTTGAAGATCCTTTGGGGGTTTTACCTGAGTCAGAAAAGCCTGAGTAAAAGGAAAAAAGCGTTTTCCTCAAGAGTAAAAACTTCTGAATTTGGCCCAGAGAAATATGGGTTAGTCTCTAGCAGAGCATTCTTTTTTTCCGGCAGGGTTAATAAGGAGTAATGTTTTATTTATAATATTAGTGAGAGAAAATACAGAGAATTCTGTTGCTTCAGGAATCTACCTAAAGAATCTAAGAGAGAGGATCCTTCCCGTTTCTGGGAAGGATACTGTTCATTGTTGTGGTCCAAGGAGGCTTAGGAATACATCCCAGGGTGCTTTGGGCTCCCTCAATTTCCAGGCTGCTCAAGAAATGGTCTCACTTCCTCCTCATGCCTCAATTCCACCCCTTCCCCCACCTCACCCTAATTAAATTACATATTGGAGAAATATGTGTTTAATTGCAATTAATTATCTAGAATTTTATTGTTAAAAAAACATACAACAGTCTCAAGTCAGTTTGCAATGCAGGGATAAAGAAAAGGAATCATGACACTGACACGGATTGTTCAAGTATTTTTAGTGTTCCTGATTAGAGTTTTGGATTCTATTCCTATTGCCTGTCAAAACACAAATCTGCCTCCTGTGGTGCTTAGCATAATGTTTGCTTTTCCTATTTATCAATTAAGCACTTTTATATTTGCCTTATTAGAAGATTTTTGTTGAAGAGGAGTGGTAGCTTTTTATTTATTGATGGTTAATATGTTGAACTTGACTCTGGATCTGCTTCATCCCAGAAAATAGATTTTAATGGTGATTTGTGTTTATTCTTTGGTGATATTTGACCTAGTTTTCATTAGCAAAGCTGCCCTGTCCTGAATTCCAGTAGCTGTTTTTAAGTGATTTTTTTCATACTCCTTTTCTTCTGTGAGTCTTGGAGAATGCCATGTTCCCACTGTGTGATGTCACTCAGCCATTAGCATGCATCACTGAAGTGTCAGTGCTAGGAGAGTTCGAGAGGGGATTTAAAGGAAGAAGGTCAACTCTGTCATCATTGTCTGTTACCTTTCATTCAGTGAACTCCCCATTTTATTTCCAGAGACTTCATCTTTCTGTGTTCCCACTTTGGCTTTTATACATTTGTTATCTGTTTTGGTCCATTTGTGGACTGGTGATAACCCTACCTATGCAGAGTACATCATGAGAAACGTTGGGCTGGAAGAAACACAAGCTGGAATCAAGATTGCCGGGAGAAATATCAATAACCTCAGATATGCAGACGACACCACCCTTATTGGCAGAAAGTGAAGAAGAACTAAAAAGCCTCTTGATGAAAGTGAAGGAGGAGAGTGAAAAAGTTGGCTTAAAGCTCAACATTCAGAAAATGAAGATCATGGCATCCGGTCCCATCCCTTCATGGGAAATAGATGGGGAAACAGTGGACACAGTGTCAGACTTTATTTTTTTGGGCTCCAAAATCCCTGCAGATGGTGACTGCAGCCATGAAATTAAAAGATGCTTATTCCTTGGAAGGAAAGTTATGACCAACGTAGATAGCATATTGAAAAGCAGAGACATTACTTTGCCAACAAAGGTCCATCTAGTTAAGGCTATGGTTTTTCCAGTGGTCATGTATGGATGTGAGAGTTGGACTGTGAAGAAAGCTGAGTGCTGAAGAATTGATGCTTTTGAACTGTGATGTTGGAGAAGACTCTGGAGAGTCCCTTGGACTGCAAGGAGATCCAACCAGTCCATCCTGAAGGACATTAGTCCTGGGTGTTCATTGGAAGGACTGATGTTGAAGCTGAAACTCCAATACTTTGGCCACCTGATGCGAAGAGCTGACTAATTGGAAAAGACCCTAATGCTGGGAAGAATTGGGGGCAGGAGGAGAAGGGGATGACAGAGGATGAAATGGCTGGATGGCATCACCAACTCAATGGGCATGGGTTTGGGTAGACTCCGGGAGTTGGTGATGGACAGGGAGACCTGGCGTGCTGCGATTCATGGGGTTGCAAAGATTTGGACACGACTGAGCAACTGAACTGAACTGAATAACCATACCAAGAACCTACTCTTCAGGAGATACAAAAGAAAGGCATTCTTTTTCCAGTTTGTTTTTTTCCCCTCAAGGAGATATAGATAAGAATTGTCATAGCCAGTATCCATTATTGGGGAACAATTAAATATACTAATTTATCCATACATTGAACTACTGTAATGTGAATTTCTTTTTTTTAATGCATTAAGTCTATATATACAAACATGATCTTCTACAGTTTTTGTTGAGTGAAAATAGCAGGTTTCAGAATGTGACTGGAAAGATGACATTTAGATAGGAATGATATCATCATACTATTGGATTCATTTTCTTTTTGACATATTTTTTATGTTAGGTGTAATTTGATAATTTGCTTAATTTTTGCATGTGTGTTCTGAAACCAATTTGGTCTTGTGTCAGTTAGCTTTGCTGTATAACAGAGAGTTCCAAAACAACTCCAAAAACATACAAGCTTAAAGCAGTGATTTCGTTGACTGGATAGTTCTCCTTTTTCCCTCACTGTGCACATTCTCCCCCTCTTTTGTTATTGATCAAGGATACCTAAGGTGGACTCAGGAAAGGTGCTCTTAGGAAAAGCATTCCCATACTTTAGAGCTGTTCCTCTTCAGTGATATATCTGTGCTTTATTTAATTATGATTAATATCAGGCCAAGCATGTAGTAGTTGCTTAAGAATATTTGTTAAAGTTAAAAATAATACTTAACTTTTGTGGACTGCTTCTGTATGCTGGGCATTATTTTAAGTGCTTTCTATGCAGTAATTCATTTAACGAATAAATGAATATTTTGAAAGATGACAAGAAAATGCATCTGAATTGACAGACATCAATTTGATCCATATTTTATTGACATTTCTGAACATGCTCAAACTCATTTTTGAATTTAGTAGGAAATATTTACTAAATGCAGGTACTTACCATAATAAAAATTTCACTCTCAATTTCTGTGCTTGCAGCAGGTGTTTAAATAATGTTTCCAGGGATCTGAAGAATCAGAAAATAAATTTCCATTTCTCTTTTTATCATGTTTGATAGAGTGGTTGGATGTTTGGACGTTTGGAAGTTGATATTATAAACCAAAATTATTAGTCTTATTAGTATTTTCTTACATATGCTTGAGAATGGGTATTACAGTTTTAAACCACATAAGCTTGTGTAATAGTAAACTCTGGGTGGACTGTTTTGTGACGCATCATACTATTTTCCCTGAGACCTCATTTGCAGGGAGAAAATGAGTGTCCTGAATACTATAAAAGTGACTAATATGCATTAATAAACAACATGGCAGTGCTTTATATATCTTTGTGCTAGTTCAGGGCCTTTAATTTAGGATCTCAGTAAGTGAGCGTTGAATTCAATCATTTGGAAACAGGCAAAAAATTCATTCATATTCTCATCAATAAACACTTCCACTATTAGCATTTATGGGTATTTTATTCTGGATTTCTTTCTCCCAAAGATAATGAAGATGTTTCCATGGGTTATTATTCTAATCTTTGTAACCATCATTTCAACATTTTTAAAAAATGGAAATGTCTTCCTGTCTTTTTTTCTCATTATAATAGTAAATAAATAAGAAATTCAAACCTTTAGAAACACATTAAGTGCAAATGAAAATTCTTTATAACTTCACTTCTCAGAGATAACATGTTTAACAGTTTTATCCATTATTTGAAAGCCTACTTATAATTCCATTTAGTGTGTTTACTTACCTAAGTAGTTTACTTAGGTTTCATTATTCGATAAAGATTTTTCTTCTAATTTTTGCTATAAAATAATACTTTAATGAATATCTTTGCACAGAAAGCTTTTCCTATTTTTATTTCTTTAAAGAATCATATAGAATAAGATTAAATCATGGAAATGGTAAAGTTACTATAAAAATATCAAAACTTGCAAAATTTATTTTGGAATTACTGGGTCAAAAGCTATGAATGAACTTAAGGCCTTTGAAGAACATTTTCAAATTGCTTTCAAAATGGTTGTGTCAATTTACATCATCAGTGATACTGAAAAGTTGAAACCTGGTATAAAAGTACCAGGTTAACATATATATTACCATATGTGAAATAAGAACTTCCCTAGTGGCTCAGCTGATAAAGAACCCACTTGCTCATGCAGGAGACACAAGAGACCTCGGGTTCAATTCCTGGGTCTGAAAGATTCCCTGGAGAAGGAGATGGCAATCCATTCCAGTATTCTTGCCTGGAGAATCTCACGGATAGAGGAGCCTGGCAGGCTACAATCCACAGGGTCACAAAGAGTTGGACATGACTGAGCGTGCATACACATACATACACACATATGTAGAATAGATAGCCAGTGGGAATTTGCTGTATGACACAGGGAGCTCAACTGGGCACTCTGTGACAACCTACAGGGGTGGGATGACATGGGAGGTGAGAAGGAGGTTCGGGAGGGAGGAGACATATGTGTACCTATGGCTGATTCATGTTCATGTATGGCAGAAACCAACACAACATAGTAAAGCAATTATCCTCCAATTAGAAATAATTTTTAAAAAATATATAAATAATAACAACACAAAAGTGATAAGTGAAGTAAAGTGTTAGTCGCTCAGTCATGCCCGATGCTTTGCGACCCCATGGACTGAAACCCACCAGGCTCCCCTGTCCATGGGATTTTCCAGGCAAGGATACTGGAATGGGCTGCCATTTCCTTCTCCAGGGGATCTTTCTGACCCAGGAATCAAACCTGGGTCTCCTGCACTGCCAGATTCTTTACCAACTGAGCTACGAGGGAAATTAAGTGATAGGATTGAACATAAATAGAGTAGAATTGAACATAAAAAGAATATAAGAAATACCAGATTCACAACATGCTATCTGTAGAGAATATTATCATTCAACAAAGCACTTGCTAATTTCATGAGAAAAATAGCACTTTCCTATGGTTTTATTTTGTATTTCTTTAATTTCTATTGAAATGTTTCTTCATGTTTGTTTATTTGTTGTATCTTCTTTTGGGGATTGTCTGTTTATATATTAAGTTATCAGAGTTGTGGGTTTCTCCTTGTTGTACATATGAACCCTATATGTTGTAACAAAAATAATAATTTGTCTGCTGTATAAGTTAAATTTGTTCTCAGTTTCAGTTCACTTCAGTCACTCAGTCATGTCAGACTCTTTGTGACCCCATGGACCACAGCACACCAGGCTTCCCTGTCCATCACCAACTCCCGGAGTTTACTCAAACTCATGTCCACTGAGTCGGTGATGCCATCCAACCATCTCCTCCTCTGTTGTCCCCTTCTCCTCTTGCCTTCAATCTTTCCCAGCATCAGGGTCTTTGCTAATGAGTCAGTTCTTCACATCAGGTGGTCGAAGGATTGGAGTTTCATCTTCAGCATCAGTCCTTCCTATGAATATTCAGGACTGATTTCCTTTAGGATTGACTGGTGTGATCTTGCAGTCCAAGGGACTCTCAAGAGTCTTCTCCAACACCACAGTTCAAAAGCATCAATTCTTTAGCTTTCTTTCTAGTCCAACTCTCATATCCATACACTCATTCCAATTGTTACTAATTGGTCCCCAAGTTAGACAGGGTCTAATTCTGAGTAATTTATTTGAATCTAGGCATGTGTACCTTTTGTTTACTTACTTATGTATTAAGTGATTTTAACTACCTAATTTATAGTTGACTTTGGAGAAGGCAATGGCACCCCACTCCAGTACTCTTGCCTGGAAAATCCCATGGGCCGAGGAGCCTGGTAGGCTGCAGTCCATGGGTCGCGAAGAGTCGGACCCGACTGAGCGACTTCCCTTTCACTTTCATGCACTGGAGAAGGAAATGGCAACCCACTACAGTGTTCTTGCCTGGAGAATCCCAGGGACAGGGGAGCCTGGTAGGCTACCGTCTATGGGATCGCACAGAGTCAGACACGACTGAAGTGACTTAGCCGCAGCAGGATATATTTATTGAGAATCCACATGTATCAAGCTCAGTAACTTACTAATAACATTTCTTTTATACATTTTTTGATATTCTTACTTGCTTACCCTTTCAGATGAATTTTAAAATAAAGTATCTTCTACAATCCTGTTGAAACTTTAATGCAAATATAAATTTTGATATTTTTACAATGATTTTACCATTCTCATTACTTAGCTTATTCTGTAAATATTTGTTATTTTCATGATATGCATATTTCTCATGGAAAATTTTTCTTTAAAATTTTTCTATTTCTATAGTAAATAAGATATACTTTAAAATTATATTATCTAAATGGACTACTATATAGAAAGACTATTGACTTAAATATTTATATTTGGCCATTTTTCTAAACTCTTAGTTCTTCTGGATTTTAGAATTCTTTATTTAAATATTATCTTCAAATAGTGATAATTTTATAATTTTCTTTGCAGCATTCATAACTTTTATTTTGTCATATAAATAGTATGAAATACAAGTAGTAGAAAGTGTCATTGTTTATGCTTAATTTTACTGTTCTACCTATAGAATTTATTTATTGACTGTGAGACTGGTTATTGGTTTGATTTTAAAAATAGCTTCCATTTATTGGGTACATATCATGTATCTGGAAATGTGTTATATATGCATGAGGTTTAGTGGTGTTATTTGACCCTGGGTCTATTTAATTTCAGAGTTTTCCCTCTTCTTTGTCTTATTTTAAAGCTATTAACAAAATCAGGAATAGAAGTTAATTCCATCAGCTCCCTTTTTGGCATCTGGGTGTTTTATTTAGTGATGTAATGATGTTAAGAATGAATATTTGATCCTTGCTATAAAATGATATCCTTCTTTATTTGAAAAAGGATTTTAGTAGCTCTCAAATATTTAGACATCAGGGTAAAAAAATGATGACAAGTTGAGGCAAATGATTAAGTGGAAAATTATCTTATGGATTTTCTTATTTGGCTTTTTATTAGGACCTTATTAATAAAGTTTTCACCACTGGGCTATTCTTACTTTTCCTGTTTAAATCTGTTTGGTTACCTTCAGTTCAGTTCAGTCGCTCAGTCGTGTCTGACTCTTTGTGACCCCGTGAATTGCAGCACGCTAGGCCTCCGTGTCCATCACCATCTCCCGGAGTTCACTCAGACTCACGTCCATCGAGTCAGTGATGCCATCCAGCCATTTCATCTTCTGTCGTCCCCTTCTCCTCCTGCCCCCAATCTCTCTCAGCATCAGAGTCTTTTCCAATGAGTCAACTCTTCGCATGAGGTGGCCAAAGTACTGGAGCTTCAGCTTTAGCATCATTCCTTCCAAAGAAATCCCAGGGCTGATCTCCTTCAGAATGGACTGGTTGGATCTCCTTGCAGTCCAAGGGACTCTTAAGAGTCTTCTCCAACACCACAGTTCAAACGCATCAATTCTTCGGCGCTCAGCCTTCTTCACAGTCCAACTCTCACATCCATACATGACCACAGGAAAAACCATAGCCTTGACTAGATGGACCTTAGTCGGCAAAGTAATGTGTCTGCTTTTGAATATACTATCTAGGTTGGTCATCACTTTTCTTCCAAGGAGTAAGCGTCTTTTAATTTCATGGCTGCAGTCACCATCTGCAGTGATTTTGGAGCCCCCCAAAATAAAGTCTGACACTGTTTCTACTGTTTCCCCATCTATTTCCCATGAAGTGATGGGACCAGATGCCATGATCTTCGTTTTCTGAATGTTGAGCTTTAAGCCAACTTTTTCACTCTCCTCTTTCACTTTCATCAAGAGGCGTTTTAGCTCCTCTTCACTTTCTGCCATAAGGGTGGTGTCGTCTGCATGTCTGAGGTTATTGATATTTCTCTCGGCAGTCTTGATTCCAGCTTGTGCTTTTGCCAGCCCAGCGTTTCTCATGATGTACTCTGCATAGAAGTTAAATAAGCAGGGTGACAATATACAGCCTTGACGTACTCCTTTTCCTATTTGGAAACAGGCTGTTGTTCCATGTCCAGTTCTAACTGTTGCTTCCTGACCTGCATACAGATTTCTCAAGAGGCAGGTTAGGTGGTCTGGTATTCCCATCTCTTTCAGAATTTTCCACAGTTTATTGTGATCCACACAGTCAAAGGCTTTGGCATAGTCAATAAAGCAGAAATAGATGTTTTTCTGGAACTCTCTTGCTTTTTTGATGATCCAGCGGATGTTGGCAATTTGATCTCTGGTTCCTCTGCCTTTGTAAAACCAGCTTGAACATCAGGGAGTTCACAGTTCACATATTGCTGAAGCCTGCCTTGGAGAATTTTGAGCATTACTTTACTAGCATGTGAGATGAGTGCAATTGTGCGGTAGTTTGGGCTTTCTTTTGCATTGCCTTTCTTTGGAATTGGAATGGAAACTGACCTTTTCCAGTCCTGTGGCCACTGCTGAGTTTTCCAAATTTGCTAGCATATTGAGTGCAGCACTTTCACAGCATCATCTTTCAGGATCTGAAACAGCTCCACTGGAATTCCATCACCTCCACTAGCTTTGTTCGTAGTGATGCTTTCTAAGGCCCACTTGACTTCACATTCCAAGATGTCTGGCTCTAGATTAGTGATCACATCATCATGATTATCTGGGTCATGAAGATCTTTTTTTGTTACCTTAGATGATATTTTATTGAATTAAATCTGCTAATATTTTATTTGTAATTTCACTTATATTCTTGAGTGAAGATATCCAACGTCTCCTCTCGTCTTCCCTTTCTTCCCTCTCCTTCCTATCCTTTTTTCCTTAAAAAAAATTTTGTATTATCTTTTTGAAGTTTTGGTATTAGGGATATATTTGTTTTTCTAGAACCTATTAGGTTCTTTTCCATTTCTTCTCTATGTTTTGGAGCTAGGTCCATTTATTTACTACAACACACTCTCTGCTCCTAGAAGTTTGCAAGTCTTTGTTTGTAAAACAATGTAATCCAGTAATACAAGCATTCCAGTACATAAGACAAGAAATTAAGTGTGGGAAGACAGTGTATATATATTTATTCTTCACAAATGGCTACCCTTCTTTATAAGTTAATTTCCCTTCTCAAATAAGAATAATCAGAAGGACCTCTGTACTTTGAGATTAATCCATATTTTAAACTGAAATTTTCCTGCTGTAATAATTACATTTGCTGGTCCATCAGTTCAAACTTGATGATCTGTTGACATTAGTGGTCCCTGAAAAGCTTCTGCTCCGCCCAGGCAACAAACCCACTTATTTTCTTCTTTGTTGTCATCTTGCTGAGAGTATTTCATTGTAATGACTATCAGCGCTTCCTTAAAGGGCACGATGTCATTCTCTTATTTCTTCTTTGAGAGAAAGTATGGTGCAGTCCTGAGAGCTGGGGCCACTCTGGACAGCCACTCTGCTTAGCCACTCTGCTTAACAACAGTTGCCTTTTCTAAGTCTCATCTTTGTCACCTATAAAGTGGGAACATCAATACAACTTAAGCCATTGGTTTCATGAGAAAATGCTTTTAAAATGATGAACATAGATTCTGACACGCTGTAAACACTTAATAAATGGTAGCTCTTACTTGATTCTTGGTATTTACTGCTGCTTTTATTATTACACCAACAATGTCAAAATATATTCAACACATAAAAAATGTAAAATGAATAACATTTTTATTTTAAAAATCTGCTTTTTTTGAGATATAATTTACCTACAATAAAATGCTTCCATAAATGTTGACAAGTGCATGCACAGTTGAATACAGAACATTTCCACTGCCCAGATGATTCCATGTGCTTTTTCCTAATCAGTCCCCATCTCCCAGCTCTAGCTCTAGGCAGCCACTGATCCGCTTTGTATCATTATAGATTAAACATGTCTTTTGTAGTGTTTTATGAGAATGAAATTATGTGGTAGGAACTCCTTTGCATTCTTTTTTTTTCACACTCAACATGTTGTTTTAGAGATTCAACTACATTGTTGCATGGAGCAGTTTTTTTAAAAAAATTGCAATTAGTTTGTTGCCAGTTTTTGGGTATTGTGAACAAAACTGCTATAAACATTCATATAACAGTTTTATAAACATCTTTTTATTTTATTTTTATTGGAGCATAGTTGATTAATAATGTTGTGTTAGTTTCAAGTACAGGTATCTTTTCTGTTTCTTTTCATGCCAAACCATTCTGTTTTGATTACAGTAGCATTATATTAAGTCTTTAAACCACCGTAGTGTGGGTTCTTTGGTTTTCTTTTTCAAAATTGCTTTGACTATTTTAGGTTCTTTACATTTCCATATACATTTTAGAATCAGCCTGTCAATTTCTACAGTAAAGTCTGCTGGGATTTTGATTGATATTACGAAGAATCTGTAGACTAATTTGGTGATAATTGACATCTTATCATATTGATACAGATTATATGTCTCCATTTATTTAGGTTTCTTTTTTCAGCAATGTTTTGTTGTTTTCAGTATGCTGCTGCTGCTGCTAAGTCGCTTCAGTCGTGTCCGACTCTGTGCGACCCCATAGATGGCAGCCCACCAGGCCTTGCATACCTTAAAAAAAGTTGTCCTAAAAAAAAGTTGTCCTAAGTATTTAATGTATTTTTTTGATACTGTTATGAATGATGTTTTTTTTAACTTCAATTTCTAATTGCTTATTTCTGGAATTTAGGAATACAGTCGATTTTTGAGTCTTGCCCTTGCAGCCTATACCTTTTTTTACACTATCATTTCTAGTATCTTGTCTAGACAAAAGATTTCCTTAGGATTTTCTGTGTACATGAGCATATCATGTCCACTAATAAAGACAATTTTACTTTTTTTTCCCAATCTGTATGCCTTTTGTATCCTTTTTTTATCTGTTACATTGGCTAGGACTTCTAGCAAAATGTTGAATAAGAGTGGTGAAAAAAAGAATTCTTGCTTCTGATTTTAGGGAGAAAGTATTCAGTCTTTCAACAGTGTGTATTATAACTAGGTTTTCCATGTATCAGTTGACATTCTGTTCCTAGTTTGCTGAGCATTTTAAACATGAATGGATTTTGATTTTTGTCAGATGCTTTTTCTGCATTTTGGAAGACAATTGTATTTATCCCTTTTCTGTTAATATTGTGAATTACATTCATTGGTTTTCCAATGTTACACCTTTTATTTCTGGGATGAACTCCATTTGATCATGACATTTTACTCTTTTTACATGTTGTCCAATTTGATTTTGCCTGAGATGCCAATTATTTCATTAAGTTAGGTGCAGATCACTTAGGATTTCATCTATCATTGATGATGTTCAAAGCAATAGAAAGATGCAAGGTATAAGGCAGAAGAGATGTTCCTCTAAAACTGAGTGTAAGGGCTTCCCTAATGGTCCAGGGGTGGAGAATCAGCCTGTCAATGCAGGGGACACAGGTTCGATCCCTGGTCCAGGAAGAGTCCACATGCCGCAGGGCAACGAAGCCCGTGTGTCACAGCTACAGAGCCCGAGTTCTAGAGCCTGCGCCCTAAATCAACAAGAGCAGCCACTGCAGTGAGAAGCCCGTGCACCACTAGAGAGTAGCTCCTGCTCACCGCGACTAGAGAAAGCCTGTGTGCAGCAACGGAGACCCAGTAGAGCCAGAAATAAATAAATAAATATTTTAAAAAAGTATCAGGCAACTCTGTTGGCCTGGACTTGCATTCCAAACAAACAAACAAAAAAACTGAAAAAGCCATCAAGGACAGTGGGTCATGTGTTTTATTGCCATAGTGTTAACTGACCCAAATCCAAAGCTTTCTGTTTTATAGAGAAGTTTTTAGAAATGTGGGAAGCTTCATGGTGAATATAATCTCATAAGACTTTTTCTTCCTTCTTTTCTTGTGGAGGTTGTCAATTTATATTCCTGATCATGAGCTAGAGAAAGCTTCACAAATGGACTTAAGCTATTCTACCTGCCTTGAGAGCTGACAAATGCAATAACCTAGATATGTTACTTAGGCTCTGCAATCCCATATCAAGGCCTTTCTTCCCAATAGAATTTAAGTAATGTAAACAACAAAAAGAGGGCATGCGGGAATAGCAATGTACAGAGCAAAGTCCTCAGGAATAAATCAGTTCTGAGTGATGATCCAAGGGTTATGCTTCTGGTGCTTTTGAGGATTATTCTGCATTGTGCAATCTGAGGCTCTAACTGTAAAATAATCTCCAAGATTGCCATTAAATTTGTCATAGTGGAATCCTTCTCTGGTAAAAAGGTAAAGTTCTCACCAGAGCCTCCAGAGCAAATGTGTCAGGAGCGCTTAAAATATATACAATGAATAAAAGTCTTTTAAAACTACTGAACTGTGTACACCTTTTTTTTTTTTTTTGAGATTATCATAGTCTTTTCCCAGGGACCTCCAGATCCTTCTATATACAGATTCCCCATACTGTGTCTGCTTCCAGAGAGGGATTGCCATCCCAAATATTAATCCAGAAGGCATCTTGCAGTAAGAAATCAGCAAGAACATCTTTCTGTAGGAGGCTCAGGAGTTCTGCTGTGGTTTGAAAACTTCTTGAAAGCAAGATCTGCACACTGCTCAGTGATTGGTACATTACAGGGCTCAGGAAATGTTTGCTGAGAGAAGGTGTGGACAGGGACTTCCCTGGTGGTCTGGTGACTAAGACTGAGTTCCCAGTGCAGGTGGCTTGGATTCATTCCCCAGTCAGGGAACTAGATCCCACATGCCACGACTAAGAGTTTGCTTGCTGGAACTGAAGATCCTGCATGCCACATCTAAGGCTGAAGATCCCACATGGGACCTCTTAAGACCCGACACAGCCAAATAAATAAATAAAGTATATTTTAAAAAAAGTATGGACATTTCCATGAAACAATGTGTTTGCTAATTTGCTCAGAAATTGTGATGCTGGAAATCTTAAAACTATAGATACAGTCCAGTTTCTGGATTATAGATTTTTAATGGCTGAGGAATGTGAACTCTTTATTATTTTTAAAAACAATTTATTGATTTTTTGTTGTGCTGGATCTTCATTGCTTTGCGAGGGCCTTTCTCTAGTTACAGCCAGCCAGGGCTAACTCTTCTTGGAGGTACGGGGGCTCCTCAGTGCAGTTTCTTTTCTTTTTGTGGAGCACAGTCTCTAGGCATGTAGGCTTCAGTACTTGGGGCTCGTGGGCTCTAGAGCGTGGGCTCAATGGTTGTGCTGCATGGGCTTTGCTTTGCAGAATGTGGGATCTTCCCAGACCAGGGAATGAGCCCATGTCTCCTGCACTGGTAGGTAGATTCTTTACCAAGGGAGATGTGGGGATGAGGGACCCAAACGGGTATAGCCAGAAACACAGAGGAAATCCCCGCACTGAGTAATAAGCCAAGCGAGCGTTATGATCCAAATGCCAAACTCGTCTATAAATAGGAAATCTATTTTTTTTTCTGGAATATGCAAGCAAATTAAACATCATCCTTTCTGTGCAGCCGGATTTCAGAACAGATGTGTGTGCTGCTGCTCAGGTTTCAGTTTGCAGGCCATGGCAACAGGCCAGCTCTATATGTAAGTGGAATAGGAAACCGCCCACATGCCAGAATTCTCTATAGCAACAACATGAGAATTAGGGATTTGAGGCACAAGGCGTTCTTCTGTTCCCCAGTCCTTTCTGGCTACTCACTGATGCTTGAAATACATTTAACAAGGGACAAGGGCTTTGAATCACCAACTGGAGAAACACTTCCTCGTGGTTACTCCCTATGGCTCTCATATCATCTTGGATGTTTTAATCCTAGTCCTTATCATAATGTACAGACCGGAGTGTGAGTTATATTTCTGTATTCCCAGGATCCAGCACAGTGTCAATCCTAAGATAAGTTGATTGTTAAATATTTGTTGAGTGAATGGAAGTTACACTTAGGTTTTTTTTCTTAAGAGTTACTTATTTTTGACCATGCTGGGTCTTTGTTGCTGCGGGCACTTTTCTCTAGTTGTGGCAAGTGAGGCTTACTCTTCTCTAGCTGTGATGTGCAGGCTTCTCATTGCAGTGGCTTCCCTTGTTGTGGAGCAAGGGCTCTGGGGTGTGCAGGCTTCAGGTGTTGCTGTTCCTGGGCTCTAGAGCGCAGGTTCAGTGGTTGAGGCACACAAGCTTAGTTGCCCTGAGGCCTGTGGGATCTTCCTGGACCTGGGATTGAACCCTTGTTCCCTGCATTGACAGGCGGATTCCTAACCACTAGGCCACTAGGGAAGACCCCACACTTAGGTTTGTTGTTGTTTTTCAGTACCCAAGTCATATCCTACTCTTTGCAACCCCATGGACTGTAGCACACCAGGCTTCCCTGTCCCTCACTATCTCCTGAAGTTTGCTCAAACTCATGTCCATTGAGTCAGTGATGCTGTCCAACCATCTCATCCTCTGTCGTCCCCTTCTCCTCTTGCCGTCAATCTTTCCTAGCATCAAGGTCTTTTCCAGTGAGTCAGCTTTTAGCATAAATGACTAGTATCAGAACTTCTGCTGATTCCTGATTTCTAAATGGTCTGGGTGAGGAAGGGACTCCAGGAGAGGAGGAAGGAACCAGAAGGAGGAAGCTGAGAAGACTCAAGCAAACGTTATCTCCTTCACTATTTTCCTTGCAGCCTACCCCAACTTGGCTGGCTGAGAATGGAGCTGCCTGGGTGACACAGGAAAAAATTTATTACTTTTGTTCTTGTGCAAATTGAAAAGCAATGGGTCCAAGTCATTATGAATGTTTCCTCTGGTGCCCAAAGAGCATAGCATGCTACCTAGAACTGTAATCCTAGGACAACAGGGAAGTCCTCTCTTGGACATTGAGTCTTAGCATTGTACATTTATTCATCTGTGGGTACCTTACTGATTTTTTTCTTCTGGTTTTAGGGTTTGATGCTAATGGCTGTTCACATCACTAACTTAATTGGCAGTTTCCAGGGGGCCAGTTGTGGGGTAATGCTGTCCCTTGGCTGGCAGGCTGGAATTAGTGACATGTCCAAAGCTGACTAGAAATGGTGAACCGGATACATACACCCGCACATAAGTGTTTTTCAGCCATTAAAAAAAGAGAATTCCTACTATTTATAACATCATGGATGAACCTTGAAGGCATTATGCTCAATGAAATAAGTCAGACACAGAACAACAGATACTGTATGATCTCACTTATATGTGGAATCTTTAAAAAATAATAAAAATTAGAAAACTTGTAAAGACACTCCAATACTTTGGTCACTTGATGCAAAGAACTGACTCATTGGAAAAGACCTTGATCCTAGGAAAGATTAAAGGCTTAAGAAGAAGGGGCAGAAGAGGATGAGATGGTTGAATAGCATCACCAATTCAATGGACATGAATTTGAGCAAACTCCAGGAGTTAGAGGAGGACAGAGAAGCCTGGCATGCTGTAGTCCATGGGATCACAAAGAGTCAGACACGGCTTAGTGACTGGTTGACAGCCCCACCAAAAGAAGACCAAAGGGACTTCTCTGGTGATCTGGGGGTTAAGACTCCATGCTTCCAATGCAGGGGGTGTGTGGATTCTATCTCTGGTTGGGGACATAAGATCCCACATGCCTTGCGACCAAAAGAATAAAAACTCTTTAAAAAAAGTGGTGAATCCTGAATAGCCAGGAATTCTTCCCTCCAGGGAGCAATTGCCAACCAATGGCTGATGGATGTTTTGGGACAAATTCCCCACTCAGTGCCTCTTCAGCGGGATGGCTTGGGAATGAGTGTTTCATACCTTTTCCCAGTTTCCCCATGAGATGAGATGCTGGTCACCCCCAGTGGTACCTCACTTGCCATCACCCCTTCATTGCCATCCATCCCTGACCTCTCTCACTTCCCAGTCACCTACTGGAGGTAGTACTTCCTGTGACCTCCAGACTCGCACCTGAAATGTTGCCAGAGGCTCTGCTTCTGGGAAACCCAAGCAAAGACAATAGGTTTTGCTCATTCCAGAGTAGACATGAGTATCTTGTGGTCATCACTTAAGATCTGCTGGATTTGTTGTTTTGGCAAAGTTTGCGGGGAGTGCAAGGTGGAGGGGCAGGGATGAGAATGTATGGATTTCTGTTGACACTTGATTTCCCGGGCACACTGTGGGCTCGGAGCTCATCAGTGTTGAGAGTTCTTCTCACTTCCTAGTAATTGCCTCACTTGGGAAAATCCCTGCTTCAATAGAGTCCTTTATGACCAGCCTATTCATCAGTGTTTGCAAGGCTGATGTTGATGGCCTTACTCGGGAGCTCTTCCTCAGAAAATCCCAGCTGAGAAAAGCTGTTTAGCTCCCATTTCAATTAGGTCCCAAGACCTCTTTGCCCTCATCCTCGTGCGCTTCATTTTCTTCACGCGGACAGTGTTGCATGTGGCAGAGTATTGAGGGGGAGGTGTCAGGGCCGATGCCACTCTGGTCGGTGTGGTGTGTCACCCTGCCCCGCACAGCTTAGGCAGCATGGGGCGTGATAAGACAGCCTGTTGGAGTATTATGAACGTGTCAGGATGATGGATTCACTATAACAATATCACCATTGGCAGCGCACGTAACACACTGTATCTCAATCTGTCATTTTCCATGGTCATGCATTGTGTGGAATCAAGCTATTTTTTTTCTTTTGGTTTTGAGTGATGCTGATAAGAGTGGTGGTGAGAAAAGCAGAAGTAAGATAATGATTTTGGATAGCCTTGTTTGAGTTAACTGTCATTGCCACGAGACAAGGGGCTGTGTGGTGTGTGTGTGTGTGAGACACGCAGAGACAGAGACAAAAAGAGAGACAGAGAAAGAGAGAGGATGTGAAACTGGGCAAGGGTGAAAGGAGATGGAAGCAAGATTATTATGAAAGCATTTAAGTCCTGGGGTAAAGTCTTTGTTAGGGTATTTAGGAAACTCATGCAACAGACAAAGTTACCTGTACTCCCTTTGCAGGGACTGCTTGCTCCGACAGAGGGGAGAAAATGGGAAGCTTTTATTTGCAGCCCCGAATGGGTTATCAATCTGGAAAATGATCTTTAGCATCTCATGCTTTTCTCCTTTGCTTTCAACCCTGCCATGACTCGCCCTTCCCCAGCCACTGCCTCACCACTCACCCTGTGACTGCTCATCACTTCTGGGAACTCTCAGATATAACTCATTGGCAGACTGCTGCTTCTCTGTAGAGGCTAAGCAAAATGAAAAGACAACCCACCCATTGGGAGAAAATAGTAGCAAATGATGTGACTGATAAGGGATTAGTCTTCCAAATCTACTGGTAGTTCATGAGGCTTAACGTCATCAAAGCAAACAACCTAATCAAAATGGGCAGAAGATCCAAATAAGACATACAGCTTCTCCAAAGAAGACATAGGGATGGCCAAATGGCACATGAAAAGATGGTCAATGTTGCTAATTATTAGAGAAATGCAAATCGAAACTACAATGCAGTACCACCTCACACTAGTCAAAATGGCCATCATTAAAAAGTCTACAAATAATAAATGCTGGAGAGGGTATGGAGAGAAGGGAACCTTCCTACAGTGTTGTTGGAAATATAAGTTGGTATAGTATGGAGGTTCCTTAAAAAACTAAAAATAGAACTACCATATGACTCTCCAATCCCACTCCTGTGCATGGTCTGAAAGGATATATGCACCCCAATGTTCATTGCAGCACAGTTTACGATAGCTAAGACATGGAAGCAACCCAAATGGATGAATAGAAGCAACCTAAATGGATAAAGAAGGTGTGGTACAATATGTACAGTTTAGTTCAGTCGCTCAGTTGTGTCTGACTCTTTGCGACCCCATGAACCGCAGCACGCCAGGCCTCCCTGTCTACCACCAACTCCTAGAGTCCACGCAAACTCGTGTCCGTTGAGTTGATGATGCCATCCAGCCATCTCATCCTCGGTCGTCCCCTTCTCCTCCTGCCCTCAATCTTTCCCAGCATCAGGGTCTTTTCAAATGAGTCAGCTCTTCACATCAAGTGGCCAAAGTATTTGAGTTTCAGCTTCAGCATCATTCCTTCCAAAGAAATCCCAGGGCTGATCTCCTTCAGAATGGACTGGTTGGATCTCCTTGCAGTCCAAGGGACTCTCAAGAGTCTTCTCCAACACCACAGTTCAAAAGCATCAATTCTTCGGCGCTCAGCTTTCTTTATAGTCCAACTCTCACATGTAGTCCACCTCTCACATGGTCACGTACATGACTACTGGAAAAACCATAGCCTTGACTAGACGGACCTTTGTTGGCAAAATAATGTCTCTGCTTTTTAATAAGCTGTCTAGGTTGGTCATAACTGTCCTTTCAAGGAGTAAGCGTCTTTTAATTTTATGGCTGCAGTCACCATCTGCAGTGATTTTGGAGCCCAAAATCATAAAGTCTGACACTGTTTCCACTGCTTCCCCATCTATTTGCCATGAAATGATGGGACTGGATGCCATGATCTTTGTTTTCTGAATGTTGAGCTTTAAGCCAATTTTTTCACTCTCCTCTTTCATCAAGAGGATCTTTAGTTCTTCTTCACTTTCTGCCACAAGGGTGGTGTCATCTGCATATCTGAGGTTATTGATATTTCTCACAGCAGTCTTGATTCCAGCTTGTACTTCTTCCAGCCCAGCATTTGGCATGATGTACTCTGCATAGAAGTTAAATAAGCAGGGTGACAATATACAGCCTTGACGTACTCCTTTTCCTATTTGGAACCAGTCTGTTGTTCCATGTCCAGTTCTAACTGTTGCTTCCTGACCTGCATACAGGTTTCTCAAGAGGCAGGTCAGGTGGTCTGGTATTCCCATCTCTTTCAGAATTTTCCACAGTTTATTGTGATCTACACAGTCAAAGGCTTTGGCATAGTCAATAGCAGAAATAGTACAATGAAATATTATTCAGCCATTAAAAAGAACGAAATAGTTTCATTTGCAGCAGTGTGAATGGACCTAGAGATTGTCATGCTGAGTGAATTTAGCCTGACAGCCAAGGAGAAATATCATATGCCATCCCTTATGTGTGGAATCTAAAAAGACATGATACAAAGCAACTTAGTTATGAAACAGAAACAGACTCACAGACTTAGAGAATGAACTGAGGGTTGTAGGGGGCATGGAGAATGGGGGGAGGAGGTAGTTATGGAGTATGGGATAGGTATGTATACTCTGCTGTATTTAAAATGAATTATGAACAAGGTGCTACTGTACAGCCCAGGGGACTCTCAATGTTATGTGGCAGCATGGGTGGGAGGGGAGTTTGGGGGAGAATGGATACATGTATGTGTATGGCTGAGTCCCTTTGCTGTTCTGAGATACCTGAAACTATCTCAGTTCAGTTCAGTTCAGTTCAGTCACTCAGTTGTGTCCGACTCTTTGCGACCCCATAAATCGCAGCATGCCAGGCCTCCCTGTTCATCACCATCTCCCGGAGTTCTCTCAGACTCACGTCCATCGAGTCAGTGATGCCATCCAGCCATCTCATACTTGGTCGCCCCCTTCTCCTCCTGCCCCCAATCCCTCCCACCATCAGAGTCTTTTCCAATGAGTCAACTCTTTGCATGAGGTGGCCAAAGTACTGGAGCTTCAGCTTTAGCATCATTCCTTCCAAAGAAATCCCAGGGTTGATCTCCTTCAGAATGGACTGGTTGGATCTCCTTGCAGTCCAAGGGACTCTCAAGAGTCTTCTCCAACACCACACTTCAAACGCATCAATTCTTCGGCACTCAGCCTTCTTCACAGTCCAACTCTCAGATCCATACATGACCACAGGAAAAACCATAGCCTTGACTAGACGGACCTTAGTAGGCAAAGTAATGTCTCTGCTTTTGAATACGCTATCTAGGTTGGTCATCACTTTTCTTCCAAGGAGTAAGTGTCTTTTAATTTCATGGCTGCAGTCACCATCTGCAGTGATTTTGGAGCCCCCCAAAATAAAGTCTGACACTGTTTCTACTGTTTCCCCATCTATTTCCCATGAAGTGATGGGACCAGATGCCATGATCTTCATTTTCTGAATGTTGAGCTTTAAGCCAACTTTTTCACTCTCCTCTTTCACTCTCATCAAGTGGCTTTTTAGTTCCTCTTCACTTTCTGCCGTAAGGGTGTTGTCTTCTGCATATCTGAGGTTATTGATATTTCTCCCGGCAATCTTGATTCCAGCTCGTGTTTCTTCCAGTCCAGCGTTTCTAAGGATGTACTCTGCATAGAAGTTAAATAAGCAGGGTGACAATATACAGCCTTGACATACTCCTTTTCCTATTTGGAACCAGTCTGTTGTTCGATGTCCAGTTCTAACTGTTGCTTCCTGACCTGCATACAGATTTCTCAAGAGGCAGGTTAGGTGGTCTGGTATTCCCATCTCTTTCAGAATTTTCCACAGTTTATTGTGATCCACACTGTCAAAGGCTTTGGCATAGTCACTAAAGCAGAAATAGATGTATTTCTGGAACTCTCTTGCTTTTTCAATGATCCAGTGGATGTTGGCAATTTGATCTCTGGTTCCTCTGCCTTTTCTAAAACCAGCTTGAACATCAGGGAGTTCACGGTTCACGTATTGCTGAAGCCTGGCTTGGAGAATTTTGAGCGTTACTTTACTAGCATGTGAGATGAGTGCAATTGTGCAGAAGTTTGAGCATTCTTTTGCATTGCCTTCCTTTGGAATTGGAATGGAAACTGACCTTTTCCAGTCCTGTGGCCACTGCTGAGTTTTCCAAATTTGCTGGCATATTGAGTGCAGCACTTTCACAGCATCATCTTTCAGGATTTGAAACAGCTCCACTGGAATTCCATCACCTCCACTAGCTTTGTTCGTAGTGATGCTTTCTAAGGCCCACTTGACTTCACATTCCAAGATGTCTGGCTCTAGATTAGTGATCACATCATCATGATTATCTGGGTCGTGAAGATCTTTTTTGTACAGTTCTTCTGTGTATTCTTGCCACCTCTTCTTAATATCTTCTGCTTCTGTTAGTTCCATACCATTTCTGTCCTTTATCGAGCCCATCTTTGCATGAAATGTTCCCTTGATATCTCTGATTTTCTTGAAGAGATCTCTAGTCTTTCCCATTTTGTTGTTTTCCTCTATTTCTTTGCATTGATCGCTGAAAAAGGCTTTCTTATCTCTTCTTGCTATTTTTTGGAACTCTGCATTCAGATGCTTATATCTTTCCTTTTCTCCTTGGCTTTTTGCCTCTCTTCTTTTCACAGCTATATGTAAGGCCTGCCCAGACAGCCATTTTGCTTTTTTGCATTTCTTTTCCATGGGGATGGTCTTGATCCCTGTCTCCTGTACAGTGTCACGAACCTCATTCCATAGTTCATCAGGCACTCTATCTATCAGATCTAGGCCCTTAAATCTATTTCTCACTTCCACTGTATAATCATAAGGGATTTGATTTAGGTCATACCTGAATGGTCTAGCAGTTTTCCCTATTTTCTTCAATATTAGTCTGAATTTGGTAATAAGGAGTTCATGATCTGAGCCACAGTCAGCTCCTGGTCTCGTTTTTGTTGACTGTATAGATGGTCAACACTGAAATCAGGTTGATTATATTCTCTGAAACTATCTCAATATTGTTCATCAGCTATACACCAATATAAAATTAAAAGATTTTTTTGTTTTTTATTTTAAAGGCAAGGTGAAAGTATGTGATCAACTTGTGGAAATCCTTCTTATTGGTTGGTGGCAAGGTAACAAGGTGGTATTTCGGGAATTTCAGTTATCAGTTTTTTGAGTCCAGCCCATCAGGGGTGTATGTGCTAGTGGTCAGTATGCAGTTCTACCTGGTGGCGGTTTTAGTATCTGCAAAACAGCTCAAGGATCTGGCTCAGGACATTATCTATTGCCTTTGAGGAGGAACTAAATCTCCTTGACTTTGTTTTATGGCTAAATTATTATTCTTTTGTCTTTCTTGAGTATTTTCTTTTGTTTGCTGCATCTTCTCACCACTCTGATTCAATTTGCTCTTTGGAACTCTAGGGAAGACTAGGAGGCTAATAATGCTTTTCTGAAAACAAGAGGCAGGCAGCGGACATGTGGGGGTCTGTTCCTGGGAAGGACCATGCTCCTTCTTGGTTTCAATACCACCTTTGAAGACTGTGCTTCCAGGGATCATCTCTATAGTTTGTTAGTATCACCTTTGTTTATATATGTGTGTATTACGACTTTTGCCAAATTTTATTTAAGATAGTTCATACATTTCCCTGTGACCTGCATCATTTAGTAGCCATGTCCATACTACTAGACATTTACCACCCCAGTACTCTTGCCTGGAAAATCCCATGGACGGAGGAGCCTGGGGGGCTGCAGTCCATGGGGTCGCTAAGAATCAGACATGACTGAGCGACTTCACTTTCACTTTTCACTTTCATGCATTGGAGAAGGAAATGGCAACCCACTCCAGTGTTCTTGCCTGGAGAATCCCAGGGACAGCGGAGCCTGGTGGGCTGCCGTCTCTGGGGTCGCACAGAGTCGGACACGACTAAAGCGACTTAGCAGCAGCAGCAGCAGCAGACATTTAGTTTATTTCCATGTTTTCTCACTAGAAGTGTTACCAAAATGAGCATCTTTGTGCGTAAAGTTTTCTTTTCCCCATCTTTAGGATGATTGCAGTAGAGTATATTCTCAGAATTGGAGTATAATTAATAACTTGATTTTCAAAAGAATCTTACATTCTCACCAGGAATATATAAAGACTACATTTAACCAGGTCTTCATCAGCAATGGGTATTCTCATCTTTGCTTTTTTTAATTATTAAAAAATTTTACTTATTTATTTTGGTTTACTTTTTATTATTTTATTTTATTATTGATGTATAATTGCTTCCTTTTATTTTTGAAGAGAAAGAATAGGTCATCCTACTTAATAATTCTGCCTCTCCAAAATCACTGCGGATGGTGATTGCAGCCATGAAATTAAAAGACGCTTACTCCTTGGAAGGAAAGTTATGACCAACCTAGATAGCATATTCAAAAGCAGACACATTACTTTCCTGAGTAAGGTCCATCTAGTCAAGGCTATGGTTTTTCCTGTGGTCATGTATGGATGTGAGAGTTGGACTGTGAAGAAGGCTGAGCGCCGAAGAATTGATGCTTTTGAACTGTGGTGCTGGAGAAGACTCTTGAGAGTCCCTTGGACTGCAAGGAGATCCAACCAATCCATTCTGAAGGAGATCAGCCCTGGGATTTCTTTGGAAGGAATGATGCTAAAGGTGAAGCTCCAGTACTTTGGCCCCCCCATGCGAAGAGTTGACTCATTGGAAAAGATTCTGATGCTGGGAGGGATTGAGGGCAGGAGGAGAAGGGGACGACGGAGGATGAAATGGCTGGATGGCATCACTGACTCGATGGATGTGAGTCTGAGTGAACTCCGGGAGTTGGTGATGGACAGGGAGGCCTGGCGTGCTGCAATTCATGGGATCGCAAAGAGTCGGACACAACTGAGTAACTGAACTGAACTGAACTGAGCTGGTCCTTAAAAGACCCAGTATTCTAAAGACACTGAGAAGTATTCCTAAACATTGAGGAAGGAATGGGTAGCAATAATTGTTTGCATGGGGATGGCACCTGAAGGAGGGAGAGAGGGGAGGGACTTAAAGAAATTAAACCCAACGTGGCTTTTTTAACTTGGTGTCAGGAATGAGAGGATATTTCTGTTGGCTTCATTAACCGTACCTTCATTTCTTTGTTATATCCCCTGATTCCATATGCAGATTTTAGCATATAGTTGCTTTTTGACAGATTATTTAAATCCCAGTGAGGTGGAACAGTATTCAGATTGTTTATAATGACTATCGTCAGTGGCAAATTAGTTTAGCCTGTCTCAGTTAATTCTCTTTGACAGCTTCATGTTTATTTCACCCCATGGAGGCTGAAAAAGAAAACACATATGAAGAAGAACCTGTTTTATTGTTATTTAATTATATGAATAATAATATGATGTGAATAATATGAATAATAATATGAAGAATCTGTTTAGGACCCTGTCCTGGCCACAGAATGAAACTGGACCTGAAATACCATAATGCTTTGATTTCCTGTTTTTTCTCACATGCCAGATTTTATTATAAAAAAATGCCATTTTTAAAAATTGAATTCTATCAAGTTCATATTTTTTCTAGAAATGGAAACTTAGGAAATAGACCACTCATGGTAATTGCAAACCATCCATTGCTTGGCTTTTAGAATATGTTGAATGGGATACCACATCTTGTAGCCATGAGTTTAACAAAGGATGCTTTTTTACCTATTATTGCAGTTAAAAAGTTAAGAATATATTATGTCTCCAGAATTCATTCATCGTCTGTAATTGGAGCTTTGTACCCTTTGACCAACATCTCCCTTCCCCTCTCTGTTTCACCCCTGCAACTACCATTCTACTCTCTGCTTCTGTGAGTTTGAAAATTTTAGATTCCACATAAAAATGAGATCCATGCAGTCCATATTTGTCTGAGTCGCCTTATGTCATTTACCTTAGTATCTTCCAGATTCATACACATGTGTTACAAATGCCAGGATTTTCTTTTTAAGGGCTGAATAGCATTTCACTGTGATATGTTTACTGTATTTTCTTCCTCTGCTCATCCATTGACAGATATTTGGGTTGTTTCCTTCTCTTGGTTCTTACTGTGAATAATGCTGCAATGGACATGGGAGTGCAGATATCTCGTTGATATAGTCATTTTATTTCTTTCAGATATGTATCTGGAAGTGGGATTGCATAGGGCAGTTTAATTTTTAAGTTTCTGAAGAAGCTCCGTACTGTTTTCTGTAGAGGCTGCACCAATTTACATTCCCACCAGCAGTGTGCAACGGGTCCCTTTTCTCCACCTCCCTTTTCTCCAACACTTTGTATCTCTTGTCTTTTGGAAAATAGCCGTCCTAACAGGTGAGAGGTGTTGTCTCATGGGAACGGCATGGTGAGTTCAGCTAACAATATTGTGCTGTGTACTTGAAGTTCGCTAAGAAGATACTGAGTGTTCTCACTATCAAAAGAAAGAAAGAGAAAGACAGAAAAAAAGAAAGAAAAATGGTAATTCAGTGAGGCAACGGATATGTTAATTAAATTGATTGTAGTGGTCATTTCACAATGTATACAGTGTTTTGATACCAAAACAGCAAGTTGTACAGCTTAAATATAATCAGTGATAACTGATAAAATTCTTATATTTCAATGATAACTGATAAAACTGAAAACATTTTTGAAAGATTAACAGTAATTTTTAATGTACCAATGCATTTCCTTCTTAATAGTCTACTTGAGTCTATTTCATCCCTTCTGGGCTGTGTCTCTGTTTAGTGCAGGATACTGTTGGTATTGAACTTCCCTGGTGGCTCAGCAGTAAAGAATCTGCGTGCTAAGTAGGAGACACAGGCTCGATTCCTGGGTCAGGAAGATCCCCTGAAGGCGGAAATGGCAACCCATTCCAATACTCTTGCCTGGGAAATCCCATGGACAGAGGAGCCTGGCTACAGCCCATGGGGTCTCAAAGAGTTGGACATGACTGACAAAGCACAGCACAGAACACGATACAGAGAAATCTATTCATAGAAAGGCTGTATAATTGTCTTCCAAAAATCTGCTTCCACCAAGAGAGCGGGGGACAGACATTCACCAACATTAGAAATCAGTCATTCACCAGACCCATGTGCAAAAGAGGAAGTAGCGTGGTGAGCTTAGGGAAAAGGGCTGCCTAGTTGGAGTGTCTGGGTTTGTAACTTGGTGTTACTACATACCAGCTGTATGATCTTAACCAAGCTTCTTAATCTCTGTGTTCCTTGGTTTCCTTATCTGTAAAATGAAGTTCTAAAGATGTTAACATGTGTAGATTGTTTGACACATGTAAATACTTGGTGCATGTTATTAATTTGCATCTGCAACCCCAGAAGTCCAACGGCAGTGAACACATTGAGTCTCAGAGAGACTTCTTGGGCCTCATCCTATTCTGCGAATAGGATGCTGGTGTCACAAGTCTCTGGGAGCAGCCTCTGAGATGGAGACGGGTAAGTGAGCTGCTGTTGTTAGGGACTGTTTTCAAAATCATCACCTGGGAAGGGAACGAAGCGGAGGTTGGGCAGAGGTGGTTTTTGTTTTCCTGATTAGACTTTGATCCCTCCATCCTCCCCCAGTTAGCAAGAAAACCCCATGAGGGCAGTGGCTTTGTTTGGTTTTGCTCATGGAGATATTACCTGGATTCAGCACAGCAACTGGAAGAAATTTCTAAAGCACCTGCTGCTGTACTCAGTCCTGGACTCAGCATTGCCCTCCACATTGTTCGGTGAAATTTCAGATGCTAACAACATATTCTGATGACAATTGCAGTTTTTCTGACCCTCTCACTCCTTTACTTTCACTCAGTTCAAAAGCAGCACAGTAAATGAGGGATTTATATGTCTTTTTTTTTTTATAGCAACCTTTCAGTTAGTTGAGTTGCTCAGTCCTGTCCAACTCTTTGCAACCCCATAGACTGTAGCATGCCAGGCTTCCCTGTCCATCACCAGCTCATGGAGCTTGCTCAAACTTATGTCTATTGAGCCGGTGATGCCATCCAATTATCTCATCCTCTGTCGTCCCCTTTTCCTCCTGCCTTCAGTCTTGCCCAGCATCAGGATCTTTTCAAATGAGTCAGCTCTTCACATCAGGTAGCCAAAATATTGGAGTTTCAGCTTTAACATCAGTCCTTCCAATGCACACCCAGGACTGATTTCCTTTAAGATTGGTTGGATCTCCTTGCACTCCAAGGGACTCTCAAGAGTCTTCTCCAACACCACAGTTCAAAAGCATCAATTCTTTGGTGCTCAGCTTTCTTTATAGTCAGACTCTCACATCTGTACATGACTACTGGAAAAACCATGGCCTTGACTAGACAGACCTTTGTTGACAAAGTAATGTGTCTGCTTTTGAATATGCTGTCTAGATTGGTCATAACTTTCCTTCCAAGAAGTAAGCGTCTTTTAAATTCATGGCTGCAATCACCATCTGCAGTGATTTTGGAGCCCCCCGAAATAAAGTCTCTCCCTGTTTCCACTGTTTCCCCATCTATTTGCCATGAAGTGATGGAACTGGATGCCATGATCTTAGTTTTCTGAATTGGATGTGAGAGTTGGACCATAAAGAAAGCTGAGTACCAAAGAATTGATGCTTTTGAACTGTGATGTTGAAGAAGACTCTTGAGAGTCCCTTGGACTGCAAGGAGACCCAACCCATCAATCCTAAAGGAAATCAGTTCTGAATGTTCATTGGAAGGACTGGTGCTGAAGCTGAAACTCTAATACTTTGGCCACCTGATGCGAAGAGCTGACTCATTTGAAAAGACCCTGATACTGGGAAAGATTGAAGGCGAAAGGAGAAGGGGCCGACAGAGGATGAGATGGTTGGATGGCATCACTGACTCAATGGACAAGAGTTTGGGTGATCTCCAGGAGTTTGTGATGGACAGAGAGGCCTGCCATGCTACAGTCCATGGGGTTGCAAAGAGTTGGAGATGACTGAGCAGCTGAACTGAACTGAACTGAATTGGATGTAATGTATATGTGCTTAGTTGCTCATGACGTATGACTCTTTGTGACCCCATGAATTGTAGCCTGCCAGTCTCCTCTGTCCATGGGATTCTCCAGGCAAGAATACTGGAGTAGGTTGCCATTTCCTTCTCCAGAGGATCTTTCTGACCCAGGGATTGAACCTGAATCTCTTGTGTCTCTACATGGGCAGACAGATTCTTACCACTGAGCCACGTAATACAATACTGTGCATTTCTTTACCTTTCCTTCACTCCCTCCCTTCCTTCTTCCTTCCTTCCATTCCCCTCCTCTTTCTTTCCCTTCCTCCTCTCCCTCTCTCCCTTCCCCATTTTTTTGCTTTGGCTGCCTAGAAGCCCAGAAACAGATATTTCACCTGAATATGATAGCTCAGTCAATCACCCATTTATTTCATTCAATGCATATTTATTTTCATGGCTACCAGAGCCCAGGTACCAGCATTAAAAAGATGAGTCAGATGTGGCGCTTGCCCTTTAGGATGCTAATAGAAGAAACAGACATGTGAGTACACATGCTATAATAAAATCAAGTGTAGGAGTTCATTTGGAATGTAGTAGAAAGGCTGACTAATTCTGTGGAGATATATAGGTAAGCTATCACAGAGGGTTTGTATCTGGAAGGATGGATACAGTTCTTTCAAGTAGATAACGAGGAGAAGGCAGTCCAAATAGAATGGTACGAGTATTATTGTCATCAAGGACTACGAGCAGGTTCTCCGGCCTTCAGATAGGACAGGTTGCAACAGCTCAGGTCTGGAGTGCTATATGGGCAGGGGCAGATCTGAGAGGGGAAAGTTGTGCAACCAAATCATCAGGGCTCCACGAACTTTGCCGAGGAGTTCCAACATCATACTGTGGCGATGGCAAAACCTTTGAAAAGTTAGAGTAGGTGAACGCATGCTAAGTCACTTCAGTCGTGTTCGGCTCTTTGCGACTGACCATATGGATTGTAGCTTGCCAGGCTTCTCTGTCCATGAGGTTCTCCAGGCAAGAATACTGGACTGGGTTGCTATTTCCTCCTCCAGAGGATCTTGCCGACCCAGGATGTCTCTTTACATCTCTTGCATTGGCAGGCAGAGTCTTTACCACTAGGGCCATCTGGGAAGCAAGCCCTAATAAATACCATGATATAATTTGCTCCTATACATATAGTACAACCTGGAGGAGGGCATGGCAACCCACTGTAGTATTCCTGACCTGGAGAATCCCATGGACGGAGGAACGTGGTGGGCTACTGTCCGTAGGGTCGCAAAGAGTTAGATACAACTGAAGTGACTTAACACTCACACATATAATACAAATGAATCAGACAGGTCTCAGACCAGAGGCTTTCATTATTATTCAGGCAAGAAACGATGCCTGAAACAAGGTGTGCTTGTGGGCTTGGAGATGAGGCTGTAGATGAATGTATTTAATCAGGTGAAACTGATCAGAGTTTTGGGTGACTGGAGCCAGGCTGCCTAGGTTTGAATCTTGGTTCTCCCTCTTGGTAGCTGTGCGGGCTCAAGACACTTCTTAAGCTTGGTGCTTTCTTCATCACATGCTTTGGTAAAGCATATGGTTAATGTATGGTTAATACATTAATAAACAAGCTTAGAGGAGTATTGACTGCTCTAAGGAAATTATATTGGGTGAGGCAGGGGTGAAAACAGGATGACATCAGATTTTGGCTGGATGACAAGATAAATGGTCGTCCTATTAATTTAGGGAAAAAAAAAGAAAGAAAACGGAAGGAATAGCATTCTGGAGGTGGGGAAACTTGAGTTTAGTTTTGGCTTTGTACATTCCGGAGGACATCAGTTGCACACTGTGAACTGACCTAAACTAAGCCAGTTCGTTTCTGCATTAACTCTTAGGTTCTTTTTGGTTGATGATAGTAGGAACTCAAAAACTACAGTGACTGAGGGTCAGCTATTCTTCTATAGAGTGATATCAGGTTATGTTGGTGGTAAGTCTTAGATCAATTTCTGCCATACACTTGGATTTTTTAAGAATGTGTCAGCAAGCAGGCACAAAATAAGTCATACAAACTGCTGTGTAAGGTTGATGGTGTCTTAGGGCACTGTCCTATTAACTGTCACAATGATATTCTTATAAAAGGTTCACCTGAATTTCCCTGTCATTCCAGTGGTTTGGAATCCATCTGCCAGTGCAGGGGACACAGGTTCAATCCCTGGCCCCGGAAGATTCCACATGCTGAGGGGCACCCAAACCCAAGAGCTGCAACTGCTGAGCCTGAGTGCCTAAGAGCCTGTGGGCTGTAACAGGAGAAAGCCCGATGGCAGCAACCAAGACCTAGCACTGCCGAAAGTAAATACATTAAAAAATATAAATGGTTCACCAGCAGCAGGTGTATAGGGCCACTGGAGTCCTCAGTCCGAGTGGTGGACTAAATAGAGGACTTATTGAAGTATCAAACCTCGAGCAGTGGCCATAAAGATTCAGACTACAGGCTCTACTGTCTTCTCATTCTCTATTCTTATGAGGGAGGAGAGTGTCTCCAAAGTATTTTACTCAGTAAATATCAATGAATACCACTAATTTTTCCATTGAGAGCTCATTTTTAATATCCTCTGGGCTATTCATTTACCAGTGAAAACTTGTTTTTAAACATTTATTATGCTAATTAGCAGACCTCCGGTGTTGATCAAAGATAAAGATAATAGAAGCACAGTAACAGTTGTTGCTGGAGCTGGAATTCCTGATTAGAGCACATACTGACCAACCCCTGACTTCCCTGGTGGCTCAGATGATAAAGAATATACCTGCAATGGATGAGACCCAGGTTCGATCCCTGGGTTGGGAAGATCCCCTGAAGAAGGGAATGGCTACCCATTTGAGTATTCTTGCCTGGAGAATCCCATGAACAGAGGAGCCTGGTGGGCGACAGCCCATCGGGTTGCAAAGAGTCGGACATGACTGAGCGACTGACACTTTGACTTTGACCACCCCTGGGATATAGATTCCTGACTAGATTAACTGGTAACCCCTAAGATGCAGCTTAAACTTACTAATACAAATATACATAGAACACTGTCTATGTTGAAGCACTTTAAGGACCAATATATCATGGTCAAGTCCAACAGAAAATAGGATTATGTAAGGCCGGGGCTCAGGGAAACATCTAAATTGGAAACATTTTTGGCAATCTTATGGTTTGTCATATTTATTTCTACTTTAAAAATAATACTGCTTTCCTTTTTTCATTCCTTTTTTATGAGCTTTTTCTTATGTACATTTATTCTTTCCCGCCCACTTTAAATACTTTTTAACTTTGGAGGGTATAAATCTCAATAAATAAGACTTTCCCTCTGCCATATCACTTGCTTTAAATTTCTGCTAAGAATTACTTCTTATGCAACCAGTTTTTTGTTTTGTTGAGCATATTGTGTTGCATTATTGTTTATTGGTTTATTATTAATGTGATTTCAGACAAAATCATATTAAGGAACTCTTTTAGAATAAATATAACTTCTTTGCATTTCTTTTTAAAAAAGTATAGTTGATCTACAACGTTGTATTAATTTCTGCTGAATAGCAGAGTGATTCAGGTATACATATATACACATACATATATACAGATTTTAAAAAACTTTTTATTTTATATTGGAGAATAGCTGATTAACAATGCCATGATAGTTTCATGTGACCATCAAAGGGACACAGCCATACATATACATGTATCCATTCTCCCCCGAACTCCCCTCCCATCCAGGCTGCCGCATCACATTGAGCAATGTTCCCTGTGCTATAAGTAGGACCTTGTTGGTTATCCATTTTAAATATATTCTGCAACTAACATTTAAAACTATGTGCAAGATATTTATTGTCTCTGCAATTTTTGTCACTTTACTTAAAGTAAAATTTTAGGTCAACCTCAGATTTGGATACACACACACAACTTTTGTTGTTGTTGCAAACCATGTTTATTTTGCTCCTGTTAGGAATACCTCACAATAATGAGACTGATATACTTTGCCAAGCAGCTGAGAAAAACAAGGTTTTAACTTTTCATATTTTCAGGCAAGGACATAAACTTAATTTTTTTTTTTTTTTACTGATTCCTTTACATAAATTACTCTCTCCTCAACTGCTAGCCCTCAATTTAAATGTCACCACTAGCTCCATGGCGATGATAGTTTTGTATTATATAATGAAAGGAGCAATAAATATTTTGATTTAGTGATATTTTAGGGATATTTTCTTTTGTAGACTTGAAAAAAATTTGTTATTTAAAATAACAAGCATGTAGAAAAGTGAACAGATTTTAAGCATAGAGCCCAAGGAATTATCACAAAGTGAGCACACTTGTATTCCCCACCCAGGTCAAAAAATAGAATATAACCAGCACCTCCAAGGCTCATTTTAGCTTCCCATCTTGCTGCAAACATTTGTGTATGAGTATTTTGTGTGAACATATGCTTTCCCTCTGGTGAATGGCTGAGTTACATCTTAGGTACATATTTAAACTTCAAGAAAATGAGAAAATGTTTTCCAAAGTGCTTGTACCGTTTTACATTCTCAGCAGCAATGGGTGAGAGTTCTAGGTGCTCTACGTTTTCTCCAACACTGTTATTGGGTTCTTGGATCCAGTTTCAATGTGGGGTGAGGCATTTCCCTCCGCCCCCTCCCGACCACAAAGAAATTGCCAAACGCCAGCTGGATGTCCTACACTTCAACTTAATTCTGATACTATTTTCCTAGAAATAGCATAGATTCCACAGGTTTAAGGCTCAGTCTTACTGCGCCCCTGCCCCCACTTCAGATGCCAGTGGAAAGCCCAGTTTGTTACTTGTGCTTCTGAGCTACCAGCTGTAGATTGGGAGTTCCAATGACTCTCTCCTTGGGTTCCTTTAACTTGTTAGCTTTTACATGGAACATTTAGATACTTATATTTAATGTATTACTAATTACTGAAATGTTGTTTTAATCGCTAAGTTGTGTCTGACTCTTGCAACCCCATTGGACTGTAGCCTGCCAGGCTCCTCTGTCCAGATAAGAATACTGGAATGGGTTGCCATTTCCTTCTCCAGGGAATCTTCCCGACCCGGGGATAGAACTTGAGTCTCCTGCTTGGCAGGCGAATTCTTTACCACTGAGCCACTTGGGAAGCCCAATTACTGAAATAGTGATAAACCTATGATCTTCCTTATTATTGCCTTCTTTTGAGTTAAAATCTTTTTATTATTCATTTTTCTCTATTAGTAAGTTGATTATAAAATATTTTACTATGCTTCTAATGTTTACTGTTGATCACAGATAACAGTCTGTCCTTGACTTATTAAACTTTAATATAAAGAAGTACTTTCACCTTTTCCAGGAAAATTCAAGAACCTTTCAAGAAAATTCAAGAATACTTTAACTTTGTTTGTATTCATCCTGACCTATTATTGCTGTGTGTTTTATTTAATTCTATCTGTATTTTAAGTCCTGCAAGATATTAGTGTTATTGTTTTGTACAAACAATATTTGTTTGTTTTCTGCTTTTTTCTCTGTTCATTCCTTTATTTCTTAAATTTCTTATATTCTACCTGGGATTATTATTATTATTTTTTGCCTATAGGATACCTTTAAAAATTATTTTTATTTGGAGGATAATTGCTTTACAACATTGTATTGGTTTCTGCCATACAGCACATGAATCAGCCATAGGTATACATATGTCCCCTCCCTCTTGAACCTCCCTCCCACCACCCACCCCACCCCACCACTCTAGGTTGTCACAGAGTACTAGGTTTGAGCTCCCTGCATGTAGGACACGTTTTGATATTTCCTTTTGTATGGGTCTAGAAGTGGCTTTCTTGTTTGCCTGAAAATATTATTATTTTACTAACATTCTTTTCTTATTTTTTTCTGCACATAGTGTGGCTTGCAAGATATTGTTTCCCTAACCAGAGATTGAACCTTGGCCCTTGGCAGTGAAAGCATGCCAAGGGTATTATGAGCATTCTTAAAAGACATTTTCACTGGGTATAGTTTGGCAGATTTTTTTTTTTTTCCTTTTCAAGTGCTTATGCATTTTCTCTTGAAGACATTATGCATTATTTTTTGGCCTCTGTTGTTTCTGTTGAAAGTGATATTTCTTTTTTGAAGGCAACATTTATTTTGGAAGAGCTGCTTTCAACATTTTTTTCTTTCTCTTTCAGCAGTTTTACTGTGGTTTGCTTAAGTGTATTTTACTTTGCATTTATCTTACTTGAGGTTTATAGGGCATTTCAGAGCTTTGGCTTGATATCTTTCACCAGATTGGGAAACCTTCTCAGCCATTAACTCTCCATTTCTTCTGTCTTTTTCCTTTTATGTTTTAATTATTCTTTTACTATATCCACTATATGTCTTACCCATTTTTATACTGTCAGTCCTCTTGTTTCTTTTTCATTCAGTTTGGACAGTTTTTAATTTACCTTGCAATTACTAATTCTCCTTTTGACTGTGCTTTGAGTGCTGTTTGACACATATAGGAAATCTTTAATTTCAATTATTTTATTAAAAAAATCTATAATTCTCCTTTGTAATTTCTGGTTCCAAGTTGAAAATCTTGCCTTTAGTATCCTTGAGCATACTAGGCATCAGTTCAGTTCAGTCGCTCAGTTGTGTCCGACTCTGCGACCCCATGAATTGCAGCATGCCAGGCCTCCCTGTCCATCACCATCTCCCGGAGTTCACCCAAACTCATGTCCATCGAGTCGGTGATGCCATCCAGCCATCTCATCCTCTGTCGTCCCTTTCTCCTCCTGCCCCCAATCCCTCCCAGCATCAGTCTTTTCCAGTGAGTCAACTCTGCACATGAGGTGGCCAAAGTATTAGAGTTTCAGCTTTAGCATCATTCCTTCCAAAGAACACCCAGGACTGATCTCCTTTAGAATGGACTGGTTAGATCTCCTTGCAGTCCAAGGGACTCTCAAGAGTCTTCTCCAACACCACAGTTCAAAAGCATCAATTCTTTGGCGCTCAGCCTTCTTCACAGTCCAACTCTCACATCCATACATGACCACAGGAAAAACCATAGCCTTGACTAGACAGACCTTTCTTGGCAAAGTAATGTGTCTGCTTTTGAATATGCTATCTAGGTTGGTCATCACTTTTCTTCCAGGGAGTAAGCGTCTTTTAATTTCATGGCTGCAGTCACCATCTGCAGTGATTTTGGAGCCCCCCAAAAATAAAGTCTGACACTATTTCCACTATTTCCCCATCTATTTCCCATGATGGGACCAGATGCCATGATCTTCATTTTCTGAATGTTGAGCTTTAAGCCAACTTTTTTGCTCTCCTCTTTCACTTTCGTCAAGAGGCTTTTTAGTTCCTCTTCACTTTCTGCCATAAGGGTGGTGTCATCTGCGTATCTGAGGTTATTGATATTTCTCCTGGCAATCTTGATTCCAGCTTGTGCTTCTTCCAGCCCAGCGTTTCTCATGATGTAGTCTGCATATAAGTTAAACAAGCAGGGTGACAATATACAGCCTTGACGTACTCCTTTTCTTGGAACCAGTCTGTTGTTCCATGTCCAGTTCTAACTGTTGCTTCCTGACCTGCATTTAGGTTTCTCAAGAGGCAGGTCAGGTGGTCTGGTATTCCTATATCTTTCAGAATTTTCCACAGTTTATTGTGATCCATACAGTCAAAGGTTTGGCATAGTCAGTAAAGCAGAAATAGATATTTTTCTGTAACTCTCTTGCTTTTTTGATGATCCAGCAGATGTTGGCAATTTGATCTCTGTTTCCTCTGCCTTTTCTAAAACCAGCTTGAACATCTGGAAGTTCACGGTTCACATATTGCTTTGGGTGCTCATCAGTGTTAATTTTACCCTTAGGTCCTCAAGGATCTCAACCCCATGCCTTGGGAGATGGCAGCAGGGTGGGTCCTGGATTTATCAGCTGCTATCTGCTTTCCAGTAAGCCCTAAATTCCAGGTTTAGTCTCCTAGCCGTGTGAGTCTGTTAAAAACTCTTAACAGTTTCTCAGCCTCTCAGCCACTTCTGCTGGAACACTGGCACAGTTTTGTGGTATAAAAATGGTTCCAAATTTCAGACTCACTTTTTGAATGTCCTTATTCTTCTGGACCTTGGCTACGACATTTGTCACAGCTTTATTGTCTCTCTATGCCTTCAAACGTTTAAAAAGTATTTGTTCAACTTTTAAAGTCATTCTCAGCAATAGGTTTGGTCTAAATCACCTACTCTTCATTCAGTTCAGTTCAGTTCAGTTCAGTCGCTCAGTCGTGTCCGAGTCTTTGCGACCCCACCAAAACCTTCATTAATGAAACCAAAATAGGCTTTTAATACCCAAAGGACTGTATTTTTGCTACTCTAGAATTTCTGGAGGAAATTCAAGTAAATTTTTTAAATTGATGATATTATTAATTTAAATTTGCTTGAATCTGAATAAAAGGATGTACCTGTCTATAAAATAATACATTTTCATGATTGAACTATATATATCATCTTTTTTCTTGGAAACGTGTAACATGGAGAGAGGAGCCTGGCAGGCTATAGTCCATGGGGTCGCAAAGAGTTGGACAGGACTGAGTGACTAACACTTTCACTTTCACTCATTTTAAAAAACATCTTTCCCAAAAGTGTGTCTTTATTTATAATTAGTATGTGTGTGTACTCAGCTGTGTCTAGCTCTTTGCTACCCCATGGACTGTAGCTCGCCAGGCTCCTCTGTCCATGGGATTCTCCAGGCAAGAATACTGGAGCGAGGTGCCATTTCCTACTCCAGGGGCTCTTCCCAACGCAGGGATGGAAGCTGTGTCTCTTGTGTCTCCTGCATTGGCAGGTGGGTTCTTCACCACTGTGCTACTGGAAAAGCCCATTATTAGTAACAATATATTTAAAAAAATTTTTTTAATTGGAGGATAATTGCTTTACAATGTTGTGTGTGTTTCTGCTACAACAATGTGAATCACTGTAAGTATATGTACATCCCCTCACTCTTAACCGTCCCTCCCACCTCCCACCACATCCCTCTAGGTTGTTACAGAGCACCAGGTTGAGCTCCCCGTGTTACACAGCAACCCCACTAGCCTTCTGTTTTACCTGTGGTGATGTGTATGTTTCAGTACTACTCTCTCAGTTTGTCCCACCGTCGTCTTCTCTCGCTGTGTCCACAAGTCTGTTCTTTGTGTCTGCATCTCTATTCCTGCCCTGAACATAGGTTCATCAGTACCATTTTTCTAGATTCCATACATATGCATTACTATACACATACAATCTCTTAATGTTCTAGTTCTCTTTCAAATTCATCCTAAACATAGGGAAAGTAACCTGAACTACCTTTCTTTAGTTCTTTCAACACATATGAAATAGGATGTTAAACGAAACAGGGCTTATGAACTGAGTGAGCTGGAATCTGGGAACTATGTTTTGTAAATTTAAATCTTAAGTTTTCTGGGTATTTTTGTCTCATTTGGAAATTAATTCCAGCTTCTCTTATATGGGGACAGATGAATTGAAGTTTGATTTTATACACATTCGAGTCAGAATATTGGAGAGGGAAAAGCATTCCCCTCAAAGTGGGAGTGTTGGTAACAAGATGGAATTGAAGAAACTCTTTTGCAAGAGACAGATGAAACTAAAGAGGAAATAAACATGTTTCCTATATATCTACCACTCCTCACTCAGAATTTTCCTTCAAAGATACTTTATGCTCCAACATTATAAAGGTTTGCCACTTCATGCAATTTCTCTCATTTAATAGGCAGAGCTCACTGTGGATCATAAGATCACTACTTACCATTATCTATATCATTTTATGATATCATCCTTATTAGTTGTATTATCCTAGCTACACATTGTACTACGTGTACCACGAGATCAAGGGAAATTGAGCTGATTAATATTCTTCTTGCTTCGATGACCCTAGAACACTCAGGGTTTGATTCTTTTTTCAACTGGGGAAACAGTGAAATTTATGTAGAATGCGTCAATTCTCCAGAGATGTATGAGCAAGCAGAAGCTAATTCTTTTTTTTTCACATAACTAGACTGACAAATGACTGGGTAAAAGACAGGGTAATAAAATGAAATTTTCCAAGTGGACTCCAGTGGAAGAATTTTAATGTCACAGTGTATCACAATACGGATAGATCAACTGTAATATTTGGACAAACGTTAGAAAGCAAACAAAATAATTTCTTATTTTATGGGGCAGAAAATGCTCTAAGTACTTTTTTCCATATATATTTAGTCATATCTGTGGCCTCTTTTGTAGGAAGTGTTTCTTTATTAGTGATATGTGTATATGCGTGCAGACTTACATATTATTTCTGATTATACTTGTTACTTATGGCTTTTCATATGTGGGTGTTTATTATTTTGTAGCTTATATATGCACATTATATTGAATATTCCTTTAGTGTTGATGAGAAAATAAATCATTGGTGTGAGAAAACGCTAGCATTACAAGGTATTCATCTGGAATTATTCAACCTTTCACAAGCAAATGAGAAAGATTATAGGATTAGAGCAAATCCTGGATTCCCTTTCCTTTGTGCCCATCTGTATTCATTACAGTTGAAAGACAGACAAATGAAACTATTGGTAGCTCAGTCTTTAAAGCTTTATTACAATTTAAAAGCATTAAAATAGAGAGAAAATGGAAAAATCTTATCAAAGGCTGGAAATGATCATCATGCTGTATAGTTGAATTTTCCGGCTTAATGACAATGAAAAATGAAGAGAGGTGTTGTAAAGATACGACTTCATTATTGGTATCACTCAGTATTCTCAATTCCAAAGAACTGAGCATAGAGCTTTTAAAAGCCTCTGTCAGAATACAGAACTGACAATTGGGCACATCACTGTTGGAAATGAAATGGGTCAGTGATTTTCAAGTCTATGTAAACTGGCTAAGACAAGCCACAGTCTTGGCTAAGACTCATACCCGAATCCAAGACTCCTGTGGACTGTTGCTCTGGTTATTGTTTTGCTTCTTGGACCCCAGGAATGTGGACTGAGAAAAGAGAAGGGCTGCCATGTGAAATGCAGAGGATGCTGTTTGTTTTCTCCCAGTTCTTCTCCCCTTTTCCAAAGCACCCCTCTGTTTTAAAACTTTAGTTTTAGTTGGAGGATAATTGCTTTACAATGTTGTGTTAGTTTCTGCTATAGAACACCTTGGAACAGCCATAAGTATACAGATCTCCCTCACCTCTTGAGCCTCCCTTCCCCACCATTCCACCCTCTAGATTGTCAGAGCACTGGTTTGAGCTCCCTGTTTACATAGCAATTTCCCACTGGCTATCTCTTTTATCCATGGTACTTTTCACTTTCACGCATTAGAGAAGGAAATGGCAACCCACTCCAGTGTTCTTGCCTGGAGAATCCCAGGGACGGCGGAGGCTGGTGGGCTGCCGTCTATGGGGTCGCACAGAGTCGGACTCGACTGAGGTGACTTAGCAGCAGCAGCACGTATATGTTTCGATGCTACTCTCTCAATTTGTCTCGCCTTCTCCTTCCCTGGCTGTGTGCACAAATCCATTCTCTGTGTCTGCATCTCTATTCCTGCCCTGCAAACAGTTTCAGCAGTACCATTTTTCTAGATTCCATATATATATGTGGGGCTTCCCAGGTGGTGCTAGTGGTAAAGAAACTGCCTGCCAATGCAAGATACATCAAAAATGTGGGTTCAATCCCTGGAGGAGGGCAGGGCAACCCATTCCGATATTCTTACCTAGAGAATCCCATGGACAGAGCAGCCTGATGGGCTACAATCCATAGAGTTGCACAGAGCCAGACACAACTGAAGTGACTTACTGTGAACACACACACAGACACACGCACACAAACATATTAATATACAATGTTTGTTTTTCTCTTTCTGACTTAAATTTCACTCTGTATAATAGCCTTTAGGTTCATCCACCTCACTAGAACTGTCTCAAATTTATTCTTTTTTATGACTGAGTAATAGTCCATTGTATATATGTACCACAACTTCTTTATCCATCCATCTGTTGATGGATATCTAGGTTGCTTCCCTGTCCTGGCTACTGTAAATAGTGCTTCAGTGATCATGGGGGTGCACATGTCTTTTTCAGTTATGGTTTTCTCAGGGTGTATGCCTAGTAGCAAAGCACCCCTCTTTAAATCCAGGAATCTAACCTTCACCAACACAGCTTAAGGACTGCAAGGGAAGCTGAGCCCATCCCCAGTTCCAGGGGATTTCTGATTGGTTTAAGGGTAGTTCTCAGTGTCACTGTTATTGATTCTGGAATAAATGTGTCACAATAGGGTCCCCAGATGCCTGCTGGGGACTTCTGGTAGAGTGTTCTTCTTGGCTTTGAGGGAGAGCCACCAGGCACCAGGATGCCTTCTCTTCCTCTGGACATATTTATGAAATTAGTCTTAAAACTACTTCGGCCAGTGTGAAGCAGACACAAGGCAAGAGGAGAAAGAGAATCGAAGAGAAACGAGCCACTGCTCTGATCAAATCATATCTAATCACTGCTTTTAAGAGCTGTGGGTCAGTCAATTTCCTTAATTAATCATACAAATTTAAGTGAGCTGTTCCTTGCAGCCAAGATAATCTCTACTGATAGAGAAAGGAGGTCTACTTCCGGCCCAAATGGTTCCTAATCTAGACGACCGCCCTGAGGATGTATTTTGGGGATCTCAAGGCCAATTAGATCTCGTGGGAGAGTCACAGAGACATCCCTGCTCTGTATCTGCTTTTCAGTTTTTTGGACCTTTTATGATCATGCTCTTCAAAGTTCTCTGGTTTGTAAGCCTGGAGCATTCCTTCAAAGACTATCCCTGCTGGAATGAGCCCTCTAGATGCAGTTTGGTCCAGATCCCCACTCTTGAGTCGAGAAGTGCCTGCCTTGGTCACCTTCAGTCTGTGGAGAACAGATCACAGGAATCTTCGCTCTGGTCATTCATCATCTCCAACTCGATGTCTAATGAGAAGACCTTTCCGTGGGAGGAGATGCATTCTCATTCAGACTCACTGCTGGCCTTTCTAATTTCCCACACAGTTTTGCTTTTTACAATGACTTTGGTCTAAGTGCACCATCAGTTTTGGGAAAGCCTGTTGAGCTCTTATTAGCTTACAGTGGAAGGCATTGTGATAGAGACAATTTGGCAATGCAAAGGCTCTGGTCAGGTGTGATAATAAAACTGCATCCTAGATGACCTCTAACTAAGCCCAGTAAGAACAGATTGGTTGCATCCCAAGGGTAAGATGCCTATTGTGCAGCTAGCATATAGAAATAAACTTCTATAGTGAGAAATCTGTGGTGTGCATGGTGTATGATATTGTGAGCTTGCAATCATACAGGCAAATTTTGTACTTCCGTTTAAATAGAACTAAGTCAAGACCAGTGGTTTTCATACTTGGTTGGGAGTTGAGGGGGGGTGAGGGGTAGAACATTTAGAAGTCTTGGTGCTTAAGATACAACACCATGAAGCAACACTTTATTTAATACCATACTAAGTATTAGGCAGATTTTGGAGGCAGAAAATTGGATTCTTATTTCATTCTTAGCATAGAGCCTATCTCTGTTCGTTATTCCAGGCACAGAAACACTAGTCTAACATGTAAACATAATTGCAAAGCAACGTAAGGTTTTAATATAATCTTTTTGGACAATGTGAAGTAGAGATGACATTCATAAAACTGCAAAACTTTTTAAAAAAGTTTTTTTACCCTTCCATCTTCTTGAAGTCTCCCTTACTGTGATGTGGTAAGTGCCTCTAAACTCTCTTTTCTCCTCTAAATTTTCAGAAATTTGAAAACACCCTGTGCTGGCTTTTATCCTTTTGTCTCTACTCTCTTATCTTCTGGTATGTTTTCTTCTCTTCTAGAGTAAATTTTGCCCTTTCCTATAAAAAATCAACCAAGTGCTCCCTATCACACAGTACTTATATTGGCCCAGAAATTGTGCATGTGAGGAAAGAAGTCTCCCTACTATTACTTTAGAAGCTTTATTTATTATTCTTACCTTTTAGCATCAGTTTTGATCTGACCAACCTCTACCAGTTCAACGTCATTTCCCATGACAGCCCCAGAGATGTGGCATACTTCAGCACAAAAGGATTTTAAGCAGAGAAGTTGTGTGATCATATCTGCATTTTAGAAGGATTATTCTGAGTGCTGTTTGGAGAATGGATTGAGGTTTTGCTGAGACAGGGAGGGTGAGAGATGGTAGGGAAATAAAATTAAGAATAGGATTGTCCAGGAAAGAGATGTTGGCAGTTTGGACTGGGATGGTGGTAAAAAGAAATAGAAATAAGTTAAAAGGTTTGAGATGTATTTTGCTAATTTCTGGCTGGAGAAGCAATGAGGTTGTTATCCAGAGTAGGGAATACAGACAGATCTATTAGTTAAGACTGGGCTGGAAGACTCACAAGCTGGAATCAAGATTGCTGGGAGAAATATCAGCAAACTCAGATATGCAGATGATACCACTCCAATGGTGAAATGCAGAAAGGAACACTGTCTCTTGATGAGGGTGAATGAGGAGAGTGAAAAAGCTGGCTTAAAACTGAACATTCATGAAACAAAGATCATGGCATCTGATCCAATCACTTCATGGCAAGTGGATGGGGAAAAAGTGGAAACAGTGACAGATTTTAATTTCCTGGGCTCTGAAATCACTGTGGACAGTGACTGCAGCCACAAAATTAAAAGATGCTTATTCCGTGGAAGGAAAGCTATGACAAACCTAGATAGAGACATCATTTTGCCGACAAAGGTCCACATAGTCAAAGCTATGGTTTTTCCAGTGGTCATGTGTATAGTAAGAGTTGGAGCGTAAAGAAGGCTGAGTGCTAAGAGTTGATGCTTTCAAATTGTGGTGCTGGAGAAGACTATTGAGGGTCTCTTGGACAGCAAGGAGATCAAACCAGTCACTCCTAAAGGCAATAAACCCTGAATATTCATTGGAAGGACTGATGCTGAAGCTGAAGCTCCAGTACTTTGGCCACCTGATGAGAAAGAACTGATGTTTTGTTGGAAAAGACCCTGATGCTGGGAAAGATTGTGGGCAGGAGGAGAAGAGGGCAACAGAGGATGAGATGGTTGGATGGCATCAGCAACTCAAGGAACATGAGTTGGGGCAAACTCCTGGAGATAGTGAAGGACAGGGAAGCCTGGTGTGTATGGGGTCCATGTGCTACAGTCCATGGGGTCACAAAGAGTTGGACACGACTTAGGGACTGTACAACAATTAGTTTAGAAAGTATTGAGATTGGTTTTGGATATGTTGAGTTTGAGGACCTATGGGGTATCTACTTGAAGTGTCATTTGGCATTTGTCTGGGGGTCAGAACTAGAGATATGGATTTGAGAGTTGTCAGCTTATAGATGGCTGTGGAACCCATGAGTTTTTCTGAGCATATTCCAGGAATTCATTTATGGGGAACATATTGGCCAAGTGGGAGGGGAATTTAGTTTTGTTTTTATGTTTCTGGAAAGAGTACTGAGGAAGTTCAAAGAAACACCAGTCAATATGAAGAATTCTTTTACAAGCTGGTGAAAAATGAAATGGGCTTCCCTGGCGGCTCAGTGGTAAGGAATCTGCCTACCAATGCAGGAAACTCAGGTTCAGTCCCTGGGTTGGGAAGATCCCCTGGAGGAGGACATGGCAACCCGCTCCAGTTTTCTTGCCTATGAAATCCCATGGACAGAGGGACTTGGTGTACAGTCCATGGGGTCCCAAAAGAGTCAGACATGACTTAGCGACCAAACCACAACAAGAAAAAATGGAATAGGTTGGCTTGTTTGGAGTAAGGACCCCTTGATTAGAGGTGTTTGAGCAGGAACTGGTGATCTCCCAATCAGGAATGGTGGAGCCAGGGATTTCTGTCTTGAGTAAGAGATTTACCTATTGAGGTAGCTTCTAATTTTAGAAGCCAGTGACTCTGTGAAGTTGTCTTTCTCTCTTTCCATATTTGAGGCATATATTGCAGATCACTGCACAGAGCGGGCCAGTGTGTCATGCAGTAAGCTTAGGGTGACTTTAAGGAGTGATGTTTTATTCTTTGGAGACTAAGTGAAAGTGACATGAATCCTCCCCACGTTCATATCAGTACTCAAGAAATTTTGTTGAGAATTCCTCTGAGAGAGAATGTTTCAGTATGGAGCCATTTTGTGGCCTTGAGCTGAGACAGTTGACGAGATATCTTATAATAAGAATAAGAGGGCAAGATGCCCTAAGGGTTTCACATGCATTTATATCAAAATGCTGTGAGGGAAAATCAATATTTTGCTTCTGGCAGTGAAAATCCAAACCTCACCAAATTACTTGGGACAGACACTGTATTTTCAAACACCAGAGAGGAGAAAACACCCCAAGTTCAACAAATGATACTTTGGCCATGTGATGTGAACAAATTGGAAAAGGCCTTGTTGCTGGGAAAGATTGAGGGCAGGAGCAGAAGCAGGTGACAGAGGGTCGGTGGTTGGATGGCATCACTGACTCAATGGACATGAGTTTGAGCAAACTCCAGGAGATAGTGAAGGACAGGGAAGCCTGGAGTGCTGTAGTTCATGGGGTCACACAGAGTCAGACACACACCTTAGTGACTAAATAATGGCAGTGTGGCTTGGAATATAAGATGGTGTCATAGGCTTGGCAGTGTCCCTATTTTGGAGCTTCAGTGATGTCATTCCTTCTTTCATTTAGTCTTTTATCAAAATCACCTCAGTGAAGCCTTTATCATGCAATCTGAGATTGTACCCCACTCAGTACTTCAACTCCTCTTTCTCTGCCTCATGTTTTCCTTGACACTAGTCTTGCCCAGAAGAAAGATTTGGACATGGGTTTGAATGCAGTGGTTTATATGGGAGGTGATCCCAGAAACACAAGTCAGGTTAGGGTTAGGGTTAGTGGGAGAGACTGGAAGGGGAAGGAAGCCAGTTCAGGGTATGGCAATCCGAGGTTACTGTTGTGGGCAGCTGAGACTCAGTCCTGCTGGGGAACTCGGGGACACTGCATAGACACGCCATGAAGTATGTCTGAGGCATAAGGAAGTGAGGGTGTTTATCCACCAATTCTCATCAGTTCATGGTTGAGAGCTGCCCTGGGGATGGGGGTGGGATGGAGTTGGGACTTAAACTTTGCAGCACCTCCCATCACTGTGCTTGGGCAAGTGTCCTTCAGCTGCCAGGGGAAGCCTTCTGAGGTTTGCAGGGGGAGCCCTGGGGTCAGGCCAGGTGGGAATGGAGTCCAGGGAATCTGAGAAGAGCACTGATAACGTCTGCGAGAGAACGTGTTCCTCTCTACTGAACTGTGTATTTTACTTATCATTTTTTCCCCTGTCATTATCATTCTTTTTTTATTTTTGTGCTCAGGTGCTCAGTCGTGTCCAACTCTTTGTGACCCTATGGACTGTAGCCTTCCAGGCTCCTCTGTCCATGGGATTCTCCCAGCAAGAATACTGAGGTGGGTTGCCATTTCCTCCTCCAGGAGGTGCTCCCGACCCAGGGACTGAAACCATGTCTCTTGCGTCTCCTGCATTGCATGACCATTCTTGACCTTCTGCGCCATCTGAGAACCCAAAAGGAATGTATATATGTGTATAACTGAATCACTTTGCTGTACAGCAGAAATTAACACAATATTGTAAATCAACTATGTGCTGGTGGTTTAGTTGATAAGTCATGTCTGACTCTTGCAACCCCATGGACTGTAGCCTGACAGGCTCCTCTGACCATGGGATTTCTCAGGCAAGAATACTGGAGTGGGTAGCCATTCCATTCTCCAGGGGATCTTCCCGACCCAGGGATTGATGTCGGGTCTCCTGCATTGCAGGTGGATTCTTTACCGTCTGAGCAACCAGGGAAGACCCAAGAGTGAGATGTGTCCCTTATTGGAAGATAATTGCTTTACAATGTTGTGTTGGTTTCTGCCATACAACAACATGACTCTGTTGTAAATATACACATGTCCCTTCCCTGTTGAACCTCCATCCCACCCCCACCCTATCTCATTAATTGTATATCTTTATTGTCTGCCTCCCACTGTAAGGTAAGCTTCATGAAGAGAGGGAATTTTCTCTGTTTTGTTCACCAAATGGCATTAAAAACATGGTTTCTGAGTTATTCAGTTTTTAACAGCACTAAATTAGTGCCTACCTGAAGGGTACTGCCCTCACATTCTTGGACACTATGTTCTTCAAGGCAACCTCCACCTTCTTTACAGCTAATCCTCAGCTTATATTGAGTCAAAATGAAAAATTACAAGGGAGAGGGAAGGAACGTGTAATAACCAAGGAAGATGCCCTGGACTGGGGTGGGGGAAGGTTATTCCCAGGAAAATGTAAGATAATTCACTGAGCATCTGACACAGTGAGGCTGTCATAAGCAGGGAGAGGTGCTGGAAGATGAAAGAAGGAAGAAGTGGTAGATGAAGAGGAGGAAGAAGACACAGTCACAATGGAAGCTGGGATCCTGGGTTCATGAGCACCAGAGAAACCTTACAAAAAAAAGTAAAGGGAGAAATATAAGGACGTCCCTGCCAGTTCAGTAGTTACGACTTTGCCTTGCAGTGCAGAGGGTGCGGGTTCGATCCCTGCTTGGGAAGCTAAGATCCCGCATTCCTTTTGGTGCAGTCAAAAACCCAGAACATAAACAACAGGAGCACTATTGTAACAAATTTAATAGACTTTTAAAATGCTGTGCTGTGCTTAGTCGCTCAGACGTATGAGCGACTCTTTGCGACCCCATGGACTTGTAGCCCACCAGGCTCCTCTATCCATGGGGATTCTCCAGGCAAGAATACTGGAGTGGGTTGCTATGCCCTGATTCAGGGGATCTTCCCAACCCAGGGATCAAACCCATGTCTTCTGCCTTGCAGGCAGATTCTTTACAGTCTGAGCAATCAGAGAAGTCTAAGAATACTGGAGTGGGTAGCCTGTCCCTTCCCCAAGGGATCTCCCCAACCCAGGAATTGAACCAGGGTCTCCTGTATTGCAGGGGAATTCTTTACTAACTGAGCTACCAGGGAAGCCCAACTTATAAAATGGTCCACATCAGAAAAAAAAAAAATCTTAAAAAAAAAATAAAGAGAATTACAAGTAAAGATGATAATTGGTGGTGGTAGCTGCTCTGTCAAGTCCAGCTCTTTGTGATTGCAAGGCTGTAGCCCACCAGGCTCCTCTGTCCTTGGAATTCTCCAGGCAAAAATACTGGAGTGCGTAGCCATTCCTTTCTTCAGGGGATCTTGCCCACCCAGGAGCTGAACCCAGATCTTCTGCATTGCAGGCGGATTCTTTACCAGGGAAGCCTAAAGATGATAATTAGACAAAGGCTTTGGTTTTAACCGGAGCATGAACTGGTAAATCAGAGAAAGGTCAACAAGGGGTTAAGAGAAAATGCAAATAAGAGATTAGAGTGCTTACTCTAACCCTAGCTTCCCCAGAGACTCTCCTTGATCACTGAGTCTGCACACAGGAAACCCCAGTCCAAAGCCTACCTCTTCCTGGCAGTTGGATTTAGGAAGAAGATGCAACCTTAGGACCATAATTGAGGAAGATACTTTTCATCTGGGCTCTGTGCTTCAGTTAATGCAGACTTAGATCTGCCAAATGGTGGGGATGATTCATTGAGTAATTAACAACTGTTCCAAGTATGACTGTTGAATTACTTCCCACCTGCTCTGAACTTTTTTCCTGCAACTCTAAACCCAAGTTTAGCATATTTTTAGCACATGCAAGTCAATGTTTAGCTCTCACTTATCTGCTCTGTCTGCTCTCCATTTCATCTCTTGCCCTTTCCAACACAGCAGATACGATTATTATTTTTGAAAACTCTGAGTCCTAGTGTATTTAAAGAATTTTTTATCAAGAAAAATCTAAGTGAATTTGATTATACAATTATTTGTATATAGCCATACTTCTTTCCCTTATATTAATTGTGTTGTTTATCAAGGATTGACCAGACTGAAAATTCTTTCAAGTTGCATTTCTGCAATTTCTAATTTTGAATTTTTCCTCTGGGATCAAATCTACAGGCAGCCAAATGTGTCAGTACACACCCCATAGCTCCAGTTATTTTTGTTAAAATTTTTTAGTGTGGTTTCTAATTGGAGACTGTTTTTTACCAACATGGGAGTATGTACTGTTTTAAAATCATTCATGAGAACCTCTAGAGTATCTCCTCAAAGTTGGGGAGGAAATTTATTTCTAAATGCAAACCCAAATATAAACATATTTAATCATTTATTTGGTTGCAGCACACGAGATCTTTGTTGCCATGTGCAGGATTTTAGTTGCTGCATGTGGGTTCTTTAGTTGTGGCCTGTAAACTCTTAGGTACTGCATGTTGGACCTAGTTCCCTGACCAGGGATTGAATCCAGGTCCCCTGCATTGGGAGAGCAAAGTCTTGACTATTGGACCACAAGGCAAGTCCCGCAAATCCAAATATTTTTAAAGTATAACTGCAGGGAGAGAAATCTGGACATTTGTTTTATGCAGGCACATCTGACTTGTAAGTAAAAACTCAGAAAGAGGTGACTTAGGGCCTTTTGGTAAATTAGGTCATCATCATCAAAGTAATATTTTTAAATATTATTTGTCACTACTATTAAGATGGACATTACACAAAGTGTGCATACTCAGTTGCTGGTTGTGTCTGATTCCCCACAGACTGTAGCCCTCCAGGCTCCTCTGTCCATGACATTTTCCAGGGAAGAATATTGGAGTGGGTTGCCATTTCTTTCTCCCGGGGATCTTCCCAAACCCAGGTCTCCAGCATTGGCAGGAGGATTCTTTACCACTGCACCACCGGGGAATCAACGTGGTCATGTGGAAGTGCCTGTAGAATTAAACGTGGTTGGGAGGTCATGTAGCCCAATGCATCAAGGTTTGCTAAGAGTGCCTATGAGAAGAAGAATTTAGTGTTTCTGTGAACTTTCTGTCCCAAAGATGGTATTTAGACCTCAGAAAGTCAGCCAAATCATGAGGTTATGTGTGGACCCACCAAAGCCATTAAGTCTTGTCTGAAACTTTGGCCTTTCCATTCCCGTAAGTTACAACAGTGACACGAACAAGCACATGGATGAACCACGTGGTTGTGCAAACACCAAATAATAAATTGGACATTTGTCCAAAGAAAAAAAAGTCTTTACATTATGTTAAAGAATTAAAGACAATGAAAAGATGCTCAACATCACTCATTATCAGAGAAATGCAAATCAAAACCACAATGAGGTACCACTTCACACCAGTCAGAATGGCTGTGATCCAAAAATCTGGAAGCAATAAATGCTGGAGAGGGTGTGGAGAAAAGGGAACCCTCCTACACTGTTGGTGGGAATGCAAACTAGTACAGCCACTATGGAGAACAGTGTGGAGATTCATTAAAAAATTGCAAATAGAACTACCTTATGACCTAGCAATCCCACTGCTGGGCATACACACCGAGGAAACCAGAATTGAAAGAGACATATGTACCCCAATGTTCATCGCAGCACTGTTTATAATAGCCAGGACATGGAAACAACCTAGATGTCCATCAGCAGATGAATGGATAAGAAAGCTTTGGTACATGTACACAATGGAGTATTACTCAGCCGTTAAAAAGAATTCATTTGAATCAGTTCTGATGAGATGGATGAAACTGGAGCCGATTATACAGAGTGAAGTAAGCCAGAAAGAAAAACACCAATACAGTATACTAACACATATATATGGAATTTAGAAAGATAGCAATGACGACCCTGTATGCAAGACAGGAAAAAAGACACAGCGGTGTATAACGGACTTTTGGACTCAGAGGGAGAGGGAGAGGATGGGATGATTTGGGAGAATGGCATTCTATCATGTATACTATCATGTAATAATTGAATCGCCAGTCTATGTCTGACGCAGGATACAGCATGCTTGGGGATGGTGCATGGGGATGACCCACAGAGATGTTATGGGGAGGGAGGTGGGAGGGGGGTTCATGTTTGGGAACACATGTGAGAATTAAAGATTTTAAAATTAAATTAAAAAAACATTAAAAAAAAAAGAAAAAAAAAGAATTAAAGACAGCAAAATGTACATCTGTGAGCTGCGTGCTACCTTGGTATTCCATAAAGGTTTTCTCTCAAGTAAAACAATGAGCTTACTGGTGTGATAAATTAGCAGACACCTCCTTTGGCGTGAAGTATTCCTGTGTTGCAAATCACCAGTTTTATTAGATGGCAGCTTTAGCAGCAATCTAACGGTGCCTCATGAAAAATCTATAACAATTCAATCTAATTTTAATGGTTCTGGAAACTAATAGTACATATTTGAGAACAGCCCACTTGCTCATATTCCCACTTTCTAGTCAGGTCTTTTAACGTGAATGTGATTCATGGGCTTTTGTGGCTATTTTTTTTAAAGCAATGTGCAAGCCCCATTTGGTTTATCTTTACCTGTGTGATTCACGCCTCATCTCTCCTCTCAGCATATTTTTTGCATCTTGCATGTGTTTCTGGCTTGTTTACTTATTAATTTGGTTTCTAAGCTCATTGGAGGAAGATCAAAACTTATTCAGTTGAACATTTGAACCTGTTCTGATGCTTGTTCATGGAAAAGATACACATAAAAATGGCTTACGTTTTTGTTTTAGAGAATAACCCAAGATAACTGTACCAATGGTTCTCTTGAGGCATACAAGAGAACAGGAGGATTTTCTAAGATAAACACAAAATTGGTGAAAGCCAATCTAGTAGTAAACTGTGACTCCAACTTATATGCCTCCTAAATATTTTATGTATTTATTTATTTAGGCTGAGCTAGGTCTTACTTGCTCTTCACTGTGGCATGCTGACTCTTAGTTGCAGCGTGCAGGCTAGTTCCCTGACCAAGGATCAAACCTGAGTCCCCAGCATTGGGAGCGCAGAGTCTTACCCACTGGACCACCAGTGAAGTACAAATTACATGCCTTCCAATTTCATTTGTTTACTTATGTGTAGATCTTTATTCATGTGACACCTTCATTGTGTGATAGTCTATGCCATTTTCCTGTGAAAACCCTCTGGGAATACACAAGAGCCTGATGTTTATTCTCAACTAGATCACTAATGTTTTCTTTGGCCATAGTTGGAATAATCTGTCATCTTCAGGCCCAATATTGGAAAAGAACAAGACGTTACCATATTTTTGTATGTTCTGATTCTGGTGTTAGCACTACTGTCTGTCCATTGATTAAACCATACACATCCTTCAAATATCTCAAGATGAGACCATGTTCCTTCTCAAATTCCACAGTTTTTAAAATTCATTTTCTAGATATACATAGTTATCAGAATATGTTCTTTGCATGATTTCTTCTGTTAGGAGCACCATTTATCAACAGCAAATATTTAGTCTATTAATAAAATATTAGTCTGTATCTATGTTTCTCTTACACTTTTCTTTTCTTTATTTACATATACTTTTACCATGATGTATTTTTATTGGCTTACAATTTCAAGATGAAGATTGTTGATGTTATTCATTGTTTTGTTTCATTTTAATGGTTTTTACCACCAGTTGTTGTCTGCTGCTATTAAGAAATCTATCCTTTAATAGATATGCAGTACTTTAAATGGCCTTTCCTGCTGGCTCAGACAGTAAAGAATCTGCCTGCAATGCTAGAGACCCAGGTTTGATCCCTGGGTCGGGAAGATCCCTTGGAGAAGGGAATAGCTACCCACTCCAGTATCTTTGCCTGGAGAATTCCATGGGCAGAGGAGCCCAGTGGGCTACAGTCCATGGGGTCGCAGAATTGGACATGACTGAGTGACTAACACTTTTGCTTCACTTCACTTTGAATAAAGACAGATGTAGAGAGTGGACTTGTAGACATGGAAGCGGGGGAGTGAGATGATGACTTGGGAGCTTGGGATTGACGTATATACACTACCGTGTATAAAATAGATGGCTAATGTATAGTACCGGAGAAAGGAATGGCACCCCACTCCAGTACTCTTGCATGGAAAATCCCATGGATGGAGGAGCCTGGTGGGCTGCAGTCCATGGGGTCGCAAAGAGCGGACACGACTGAATGACTTCACTTTCACTTTTCACTTTCATGCATTGGAGAAGGAAATGACAACTCACTCCAGTGTTCTTGCCTGGAGAATCCCAGGGACAGGGGAGCCTGGTGGGCTGCCGTCTATGGGGTCGCACAGAGTCGGACACGACTGAAGCGACTTAGCAGCGACGGCAGCAGCAGTGTATAGCACGGGGCGCTCAGCTCAGTGCTCTGTGATGACCTAGAGTGTTGGGATTGGGGTTGGAGTGGGAGGGAGTTTCAAGAGGAAGGGGATATATGTATACATTATAGCTGATTCACTTCATTGTACAGCAGAAACTAGCTCAACATCGTATAGCAACTATACCCTGATTAAAAAAATTGATTGGACTGTGGAAAAAAAGATAGATATTCAGTACTTTGAACAATAAGTGGTAATAAGAATTTTGCAATAGAAAATCAGAGTACTGAAATAACAGTAGAGGTCTATTTGGTTGCCTCAGCTTTGCCAGTGAGACTTAGAATAGCTTAGTCTGGAGAGATACAAATTGAAACAAATGCCAAGTTAATTTGTGGACTTTGCTCTGCAGATATGCGGGCCTGTGTAAGACCATTTGCCCAACTCACTGTTCTTGGAGATTAGAGAGGTCCCAGTCTTAAAAGCAGTGTTCTTGCCTGGAGAATCCCAGGGATGGGGGAGCCTGGTGGGCTGCCATCTATGGGATCACACAGAGTCGGACACGACTGAAGTGACTTAGCAGCAGCAGCAGTACTTTTGAAAATATTGGTGATCATCCCTAGAGGTGCTTGCTCTTTCAGAAGTCAGATTCCATCTATTTTTCTAGTCTTGTATTCCTGCTCTTTCAGAAGTCAGGTTCCATCTATTTTTCTAGTCTTGTATTCCTGAGCTTTAAAGCCAAATATACTTGCCTTATACTGTTGCCTCTCAGGTGAGTAAAAGATTTATTACTAAAAAAAAAAAAAAGAAAAAAAAGATTTATTACTATACCAAAAGATAGAAAGCCTAGTCCAGATAGCCTGTGTATCTGGAAAACTACTGGACCATACTATATAAAAATCTACTGTCAAAAGCCTAAAGGAGAAATAAGTAACTTAACATAAACTTTGGCTGCTATTTCTTGTGTCAGACAAAAATGTCAATTAACCATTCATGAATTTTGCAAAAGAATTACAGACTATTTTGTTTTTAAATGGATTTCTTAAAGTCTGAAAATATCTTATTGCAGCATTTTTTTTTTCTCCAGAAATACTTGCTACAGGGGTATGGGATAATTGTGGGATTATCACATAGGCTGTGGGATAATTGAACCTTTATCTTCTCCAGCCTGTTTCAGTATTGGTACTAACATTCCTGTTAGAAAGAAAAGCTATGGCAAACCTCAACAGCGTATTATAAAGCGAGCCATTACTTTCCTGACAAAGGTCTGTATAGTCAAAGCTCTGGTTTTTCAACAACAATTCCCAACTAATGTCTTCAGCTTGTAGGTTCAGTGTCTCCAGTTCCTAAGTCAGTCCTTGATAAATCCAGAACAAGGCTCTATAATGGTAAAATGTTGTTGTTGTTCAGTCCCTAAGTTGTGTCCAACTCTTTGTGACCTCATGGACTGCAGCACTCCAGGCTTCCCTGTCCTGCACCATCTCCTGGAGTTTGTTCCACATTCAGGTCCATTGAGCCAGTAATGCTATCTAATCATCTCATCCTCTGCCGCCCCTTCCTCCTTTTGCCTTCAGTCTTTTCCGGCATCAGGATCTTTTCCAGTGAGTCAGCTCTTTGCATCAGGTGGCCAAAGTATTAGAGCTTCAGCAACAGTCCTTCCAATGAGTATGCAGGGTTGATTGCCTTTAGGATTGACTGGTTTGATTTCCTTGCTGTCCAAGGGACTCTCAAGAGTCTTCTCGACACCACAATTCAAAAGCATCCTTTCTTCAGTGCTCAGCCTTCTTTATGGTTCACTTCTCACACCCATACATGGCTACTGGAAAAATCATGGCTTTGACTATACAGACCTTTGTCAGCAAAGTGATATCTCTGCTTTTGAATATGCTGTAGGTTTGTCATAGCTTTCCTTCCAAAGAGCAAGTGTCTGAATTGCATGGCTCCAGTCACCGTCCACAGTGACTTTGGAGCCCAAGAAAATAAAATCTGTCACTGCTGTCACTTTTGCCCCTTCTATTTGCATGAAGTCGTGTGACTGGATGCCATGATCTTAGTTTTTTGAATGTTGAGTTTCAAGCCAGTTTTTTCACTCTCCTCTTTCACTTTTATCAAGAGACTCTAGTTCCTCTTTGCTTTCTGCCATAGGGTGGTATCGTCTGCATATCTGAGGTTATTGATATTTCTCCTGGCAATCTTGATTCTAGCTGTGCTTCATCCAGTCTGGCATTTCACATGATGTACTCTGCATATCAGGGGATTTGTAGTAATAAACTTAGGCTCATGAGTTTTTTAGAGCTTTTAAAGATAGGTGATTTCAAGTTAACTGCTTTTATGGTGGGCCAGGACTCATCAACTGTGGATAATGAATTTATTTTTTTCTGCTGCTGAGAACTGACCCAAACCACTTTGCTGTGCACAAGTATTAGGTTCTCTTTGGTATATCTTGGGAGTTTTAACGGTTGTCAGTAATGAGGGTTAATTACTCTCTCATAACCTTGTATCAGATTATTAGGAAAACAAATCTCAGACCAAATTCTGCTACTCATATAGACATTTCTGCAAGCAGGCACAAAACCATCATAAACCCCTTCTGCAAACATCATTTAGGGATATCACCTAGGGCTCCATTCCTAAGGATAAGGATGCCAGGGCTCACTGGAGTCTTACCTCCTGTTCTTGCAAGCACAGAGTCATCTATAAAAATATCACAGGCAATTCACATTTCTCCACTGCCACTAATTTCCCAAATGAAAGCCTCATTTTTATTAATTAATGAGCCACTAATTCCACCAATGAAAACACACTTCTGACATTATGCTAATTAGGATGCTGTTGCGTTGAAGGCAGAAAATAATGACAGAAGACCTTTCAGTCCTTACCTCTAGTGTATGACTTTTCTAATAACGCTCAGCAAATCATTCGCAGAATGTGAATTTCTGATTAGGGCAACAGCCTGCCCCAAGAGTGTAATTGTAACTCTCATACACTGTCTGTACTAAAAAATATTAAAATAAAGTATAGATACCATAGCATGTGCTTTAAGGAGAGCTTTGGTGGAAGAGTTCGAGACACTTTCACCAGAATATAAGAAATTAGGACCTTGGGATTAAGCTTTGTGGATTCATTGCTTTTGGAAGCAGCAACATCTCAGTTCTCAGGTAACATTTTCCAGAACTAAGTTTCGTGTACATAATTTAAAATTTTATTAAAATATGTATTTGTTTTTAGTGTCTATTTTTGAGCGTACACAAAAGTAGAAGCTGTTCTGATCACCCAGCTTCAGTGATTATCAATTGTGACCAACTGTCTCTACACCTCTCCTTAACTTCCCTCCCAGATGACTTAAACTCCAGAATTATCTTTTCATCTATAAATACTTTGGTGTTTATTTCTAATACCAGGTAAGTATTTTCCTATTAGCATAAGCTTAATACTATTAATATATCTAAAAATGAATAGTTCCTCAATATCCAGTCAGTGTTCAAATTTCTTTGAATCATAAATATATAGTTGCCTTGATTCTGGATGCAAACAAGATTCTTAAATTGCATTTGGTTGATATGCACCTTGGGTCCTGTATTTCTTGAAGTTGGCTCAAAACTGTGTTTCCTAATCTCAGCACTATTAATTATTTGGAGAATCATTTGCCATAGGCGGTTGTCCTGTCATTGTAGGATATTTGACATCCCTGGTCTCTACCTACTAGATGCTAATAACACCAGTTTCCCCTTGTGAAACCTAAAATGTCTGTAAACATTGCCTACTGTCCCCTAGGGACAAAATTTCCCTAGTTGAGAATAATTGATCTAGCATTCATGTTTAATATTTTAGCAACATTCACAGTTGATAATTGTATTTGTTTTTTACTGTATCACATCCATAAGCACCAAAAAATTGGTTTTTGATTAGTGAGTCCAAATATCATTTACCTGATTCATCCATGCTACAGTTTCTCATTTATCTTTTATCTAAGGATTTTAATAACCACTGATGAATATCACGTATATCCATTGTTTTATTAGGGATTACAGAATGGGAATTTTGTCATTTTATCATTATTTCAACATTTATTAGCTGTAACTCTTCCATAAAGGAGAACATTTCCTCATCAACAATTTGGTTACACTGTAAATGAGGAAATACTGTGTTCCTCTACTTATAACACTTTAGGGCTCAGTCTCATAAGACTGCCCCCCTACCCCCTCCCCCACCAACTTCAGATGCTAGTTTTAAGTCCCAGGTTGTCACTTGTACTTCTGGCCAGTTCAGCTCAGTTCAGTTGCTCATCATGTCTGACTCTTTGTGACCCCACGAATCGCAGCACACCAGGCCTCCCTGTCTATCACCAACTCCCGGAGTTCACTCAGACTCACGTCCATCGAGTCCGTGATGCCATCCAGCCATCTCATCCTCTGTCGTCCCCTTCTCCTCCTGCCCCCAATCCCTACCAGCATCAGAGTCTTTTCCAATGAGTCAACTCTTCGCATGAGGTGGCCAGAGTATTGGAGTTTCAGCTTCAGCATCATTCCTTCCAGTGAACACCTGGGGCTGATCTCCTGCAGAATGGACTGGTTGGATCCCCTTGCAGTCCAAGGGACTCTCAGGAGTCTTCTCCAACACCACAGTTCAAAAGCATCAATTCTTCGGCACTCAGCCTTCTTCACAGTCCAACTCTCACATCCATACATGACCACAGGAAAAACCATAGCCTTGACTAGACTGGCCTTTGTTGGCAAAGTAATGTCTCTGCTTTTGAATATGCTATCTGGATTGGTCATAACTTTCCTTCCAAGGAGTAAGCATCTTTTAATTTCATGGCTGCAGTCACTGGCTGTAAATTGGGGGTTCCCAAGGTCCACTCCATGGGTTCATTCTTGAGCCTAGAATGGCTGACAGAATTCAGGGAAACACTTGACTTACTAGAGCACCAGTTTTTTAGAAGGTGTACAACTCATGAACAGCCAAATAAGATACATAATGCAAGGTATGGGGAGGTGCCCTGAGATTGTATGTACTTTCCATGTGGTCGCCCTTGTCTATTTGTCATCTACCTGGGAGCTCTCAAACTCTGTTGCTTAGGGCATTTCATAGCCATGATTGGAGGTTGGGGGTTGGTGATGAAGTTCCAGTTCTCTAATCAGGTGGTTGGGTCCTCTGGCCACCAACCTCGATCCTCCAAAAGTTACCTCATGAGTATAAACTCAGATGTGGTGGAAAGGGACTTATTAGGAGTAACAAAATACTCTCCTCTCACTCCATCATTCAGAAATTTACAAGGATTTTAGAACTCTGTGACAGGAACTGGATATGTAGACCAAATACATATTTCTTATTATATCACAACATCACACGTCACCCCCTGGTCTTTGAATACAAATGTCTTAGAGTAAAATCTTGACAGAAGTCGAAAGATACTGGCACATTAGTAGAATCAATTCTATTATTAATGATTATCCAGCCCATCATCCTATTATACGAAGATGTCTCCCAGAGAGAGGCTACTCAGATTTGCGGGCTTTCATTCAACCTTGTCAGTTTCCAAATAAGGAATGGTCTCAGAAATTTATGTTCTTTTTTTTTTTTAATTTTTATTTTTACTTTATTTTACTTTACAATACTGTATCGGTTTTGCCATACATTGACATGAATCCACCACGGGTGTACATGCGATCCCAAACATGAACCCCCCTCCCACCTCCCTCCCCACAACATCCCTCTGGGTCATCCCCGTGCACCAGCCCCAAGCATGCTGTATCCTGCATCGGACATAGACTGGCGATTAGATTCCTACATGATAGTATACATGAGAAATATATGTTCTTCATTGCTCTTTTCACTTAATATGTCTAAGAGAATATTCTATAGTAGGGATTGTCCACTGCGCACTATGGACCAGACAAATTTTGTTTTGAGTGACCGTCCTGTGTTTTGTAGGATATTTAGCAGTATCCCTGGTCTCCACCCACTAGATGCCAGTGCCTCTTCTCTCTGCCATTAGGCGATAAAAAAAAATATCTCCAGACATTACCAGAAGTCATGCCTAGCTGAATTCCAGTCCGATAACACTGAGAGCTTTCTCATTTCTTTTTATGATAGCATTGTACTCCGTTTTGTGAATGTAGTATAGTTTATTCAAGCAGTTCCCTACGGTCAAGTATAGTCTTTCACTATTAAAAAGAGTGCTACAGAGAATGGTGTCATGCCCACACCATTTTGTATTTTTGTTAGTGTATTTTTGGCAGAATTCCTGAAGTGGGATCGCTTGGTCAATGGGTAAATGTGTATATCATCTATCTAGATATTGCCTCAAATTCTCCTCCTTGTTTTGTTCAGTTTTTCATTCCCTACAGCAAGGTATGAGAGTGCATGTTTTTCTTCATAGAACATGTTTTTAAATACTTGGAATTTTGTTTGCTTTTCTTTGAATTATATCATTTACTCATTTTTCTATAGAAATTTCCATCCTCTATAATCGTTAAGACCTCTTTGTATATTAGAGGTATTAACACTTTATGAGTAATTTAAGCTAGATTCCCTCTACCCCAGTTTGTGTTTATCCTTTGATTTTGTTTGTTGTTTCTTCATGCAAAAGTTGCTGTCTTTTGTTGTCAGATTTATCGCTTTTCCTTTATTGCTTCTGGATTTTACATCAAAGGAAAGTTTTCCGTATTCCCAGGTTATAAAAGAATGACCCGTGTTTTCTCCTAATATGAGTATGTGTGTGTGTATGTATGTATTTTTATTTGTTTATTGGCATCGGGTCGGGTCTTAGTTGCAGCACACGGGATGCTCATTGCGTCATGTAGGACCTTTCATTGTGGACTCCAGTTGTGGTGTGTGAGTTCAGACACTCTGTGGCGTGTGGGATCCTAGTTTCTTAACCAGGGATGAAAACTGTGTCCCCTGCATTGCAAAGCAGATTCTTGACCACTGGATCACCAGGGAAGTCCCTTTATGTGTGTAATTAACATTTAGTTCCATTTAGAATTTATTCTGGCATACACTGTGAGAAATAGTTTCTTTACACATTTTTCTATATAACTAAACAGCTTTCATTAGTTCATTTTTTTCCATACTGATTTGAGATTCTGATTTTGTAATATCCTAAAACTTCCATATTTGACTTGATGTGTTTTGGATTTTCACTTCTTTTTCTATTGCTCAGTCATTTCATGTGCCTACACTGATGGTTTTATAATAGGTTTAATATCTAGTAAGGCTGTCCTCCCTGCTCTATTATTTTGTTTTGTTTTTAGTGCTTCCCTGGATATTCCAGGTTGTTTGTTTTTTTCAAATAACATTTGTAATCAACTTATCTAGCTCTGGGGAAAACACCATATATATTTTTATTGAGATTATGTTAAATTCATACAATCACTTAGGGAGAACTGACATTTTCATGATGCTGAGTTTTCTGATCTGAAAATGTGAAATGTCTTTCCATTTGTCCAAGCCCACTTCCATGTCTTTCAGGAGTATTTTATAGTCTGTAAACACTTTGGGTGTCATACAGTGTGAAGAGTAAGGCTCTTCTCCCATTTCACAGACAACTTCCAAGCACGTACATGTTTTGAGACTCATCCTCTCACTTTTGTAGCCATGATCACTGAAACCTGATTCTTTCTCAAAATTTGGGAGGTAGGAAAAAGAATGGCAGGTCGAGTGGTACGCATGTGGGGCTTAGGAGTTAGATTGCTTTTGGTTTGAGATTGGCACTGTCATTTGTCAGCTCTATGACCACGGGCAAGTCCTTATTGGTAAAATAGAGATTTCTCACCTTTTATAGTAATAAGGACTGAAGGAGATGATATATGTAAGGCAGCTAGCCCAGTGCCTGGCACAAGTAAGAGCTCACTTTCAGTGGTAGCTGATACTTCTGGGCACTTAGTCGTCTTAGTCTGTCCTGGTCATGAACAATTTTGGGTATGGATTGAAAACCATATCACTGGCCTTCTGCATGTGTTTGAAACCTAGCTGTCTTGTTCAGTTCAGTTCAGTCACTCAGTCGTGTCTGACTCTTTGTGACCCCATGAATCACAGCACGCCAGGCCTCCCTGTCCATCACAAACCCCTGGAGTTCACTCAGACTCATGTCCATCAAGTCAGTGATGCCTTCCAGCCATCTCATCCTCTGTCGTCCCCTTCTCTTTCTGCCCCCAATCCCTACCAGCATGAGTCTTTTATAATGAGTCAACTCTTTGCATGAGGTGGCCAAAGTACTGGAGTTTCAGCTTTAGCATCATTCCCTCCAAAGAAATCCCAGGGCTGATCTCCTTCAGAATGGACTGGTTGGATCTCCTTGCAGTCCAAGGGACTCTCAAGCGTCTTCTCCAACACCACAGTTCAAAAGCATCAATTCTTTGGTGCTCAGCCTTCTTCACAGTCCAACTCTCACATCCATACATGACCACTGGAAAAACCATAGCCTTAACTAGACAGAGCTTAGTTGGCAAAGTAATGTCTCTGCTTTTGAATATGCTGTCTAGGTTGGTCATAACTTTTCTTCCAAGGAGTAAGTGTCTTTTAATTTCATGGCTGTAATAAACCCATCCATCTTCTGTCTATGTTAATTTCATTGGTGCCTGGCAATACCATGTTCTTCTGAGCTTTTCCGTTTCTCCCATGAGTTGGCATTTTTTTTCAACTTTGTGTTTTGTCTCAGTTTTACAAAATGCTGGAATAACCTGCAAGTTATGGCAGAAGCTTCGCGCATCTGAGCTGTGATAGATCATCTTTTTGGGAAGCCATCAATCAAGAGCCGCTAACAAGAATCTGGAGTGGGGAAGGAGTGGGAGGGGGTCTGAAGGTCACTTTACTTGGTTCACTGACTACTTGCTGTGAACGCTTGTGATTGATGTTGTGGAAATTTCTGCTGATTTTGTCCCCATGTCAGGACAGAGTTGACTTGCTTGCCCCAAGCAGATTTCTGATTTTAGTTGAGAATCAGCATTCTAAAGTTCAGAAATTTCAGGTACCCAGCAACAATAATTGAGCACTCACTGTCCACTGAGCACTATGCAATAGAGTTAAAACTAAGTAGAAGAGTGACAAAAACTGCGTGGGACTGAAAATAACCGCTTGCGTGGGCAGCTGGGCAAAATTATGGGCAAGATATACAAAGAGACTGAAAAACCCAACTGCCACTTTTGAAGAGCCTGGAGCAAAAACAGAATGTTGGGAGCAAAAACAGGGTACTGTGCATGCCCTCTTCACTCAGCACCACCAGTGAAAGTAAGTCGCTCAGTTGTGGCCAACTCTTTGGGACCCCATGGACTTAGTTCATGAAATTCTCCAGGCCAGAATACTGGAGTGGATAGCCTTTCCCTTCTCCAGGGGATCTTCCCAACTCAGGGATTGAACCCAGGTCTTCCACATTGCAGGCGGATTCTTTACCAGCTGAGCCACAAGGGAAGCCCAAGAATACTGGAGTGAGTAGCCTATCCTTTCTCCAGCGGATCTTCCCGACCCAGGAATCGAACCAGGTCTCCTGCATTGCAGGTGGATTCTTTACCAACTGAGCTATGAGGGAAGCCCCAGCACCACCAGAAGGGTGAGCAAAGTGCTTAAGCCACTACTCCAGCCTGACCTGGACACACGCTCACCCCGAATGAGGACCAAGCTTGTCTCCCCGAGGTGAGTGAGCAAGCAAGGGAATCTGTTGTTTGTTCTTGTTTGCCCTCTGCTGTAAGAGGAGCCCCAGTAAAGCCTTGGCTGGAAAAAATAAGTAGAGAGCCAGTGATGGGCTATACCAGGCTGAGGGGTAGGTGGTTTAGGCTTGGCCCTATTCTGTAAAGGTGGGTCTGGCTGACTGATCAAGGTGGGCTTCCCAGCCCACTTCCTCCTTGTTCAAGGAAGGTGGGCTAGTGAGTGCTCAGCGCCCATGATGGATGCAGGGCTTGAAGTGCTGGTTTACCAGGGCTGAGTCATCACCTCCAAGCTAAAGTAGGAAGCAGGAATGAAATTAAGATCCTTTCCTGAAGAACAGGGGAAGTTTGGTGTTGTGGCCAACAGTGAGAAGAGGCAGTCTGTGGTCTGAAAGCCTTGGTTGAAAGCCGTGGAAACTGAGCAGATGGTGGAGCAGGAGTCAGGCCAAGATCAGAGGTGAGCAGACAGTTTCTCTCAGGAGGGGGTTGTGATGACAGGGTGTGAGGGGCAGGGCCACCTTTTTCAAAGGGCAGCACAGGACATCCCTGGAGTCAAGCCAGTAAGGTGCCATTCCTCATCTTAAAGGGACCCTGTCATCAAGGTCAAGAGACTTGGGTGAACAGTCTGCATAGTCTACAAGCCAAAGTGGTACCAAGCCAGGACAGAATCTTAGTAATAATAGCATCTTCATTTATTTCATGATTTAATACTTGAGTGTTTTCTCCTTTTTTAATGCACATGTATACAATGATGTCCCTTCCCTAGGAAGATGATGCCAAAGGCTTCCCACTAACCCTGTCCTTGGTTTTGTTTTGCCAGAAGTGTTTATGGACTTGGGTTGATTAAACCAAACTTTTTGGTCTCCTAGTGACCTCCAGGAATTAGAAGCATCAGAGTGAAACTGTGTATTGTCTATATATTCACATTGCTGTGAAATATACATGTGCACATGTATTTATTCAGCTCCAAATTTTTAGTGTGCACCTACTAGGTAGCAAGCACTGCTTTGGTGCTGTAGATGTACAAATATCTCTCTGTAAAACTTGTGTCTCTGTGTTTATTATCCTGTAATATCACCTCATATCCAGAGGTCAGACTAATGGCGGCCTCAAGCACCGAGAACATAAATTGGAAAAAAGCAGTGAGAGAGGCATGAAGCTGCAGAATGCGGAAAACTTTATTCTGCAGGAAAGACAGAATTGCCCTCAGGCAGTTGCTCAGAACAACTGTGTGTATCAGGCAGCAGATGATTGCAGCAGGACTCACCGACCGCACAAGAAATGATAGCTGACAGCAGAAGAAAGAGAAAAGCTCGCGAGAGCAGCATGATTTCTTTTGAATTCTTTCTAGTTGTTCAGCACAATGATCTGAGCCATTTACTTCAGCAGAAAACAACCACAAGGGCCCCAGTAACCTTTGAGAGCAGGACTATGTTAAACAGGACCATAATTGATGATCATAATGCTACTAGCTTGAATTTCCATAGCTTTTCTTTTTAAAAAAATACAGTTCTTTGTATTATGTGTAACATCGCATTAAGTCAACACAAAATCCTTTTGGCAGCACACATCAGAACACATCAGACTCTTTGCATGTATAACTGAATCACTTTGCTCTACACCTGAAACTAACACCGTATTGTAAACCAACTACAGTGGTAGTGGTTTAGTTGCAAAGTCATATCCGACTCTTGGTGACCCCATGGACTGTAGCCCATGCGGTTCCTCTGTGCATGGGATTTCCCAGGAAAGAATACTGGAGTGGGTTGCCATTTCCTTCTCTAGGGGATCTTCCTGACCCAGGGATTGAACCTGTGTCTCCTGTGGCTCCTTCATTGGCAGGCGGATTCTTTACCACTGAGCCACCTGGGAAGCCTATATATATATATATATATCTATCTATCTATCTATATCTCCATTTATTTTCTTTATATATAAAGAAATATATTTCCTTTATATTTCCTTTATATAAAGGCAATATTTAGTCATGAGGATATCCTGCCTTTTGTGACAACATGAAATTTTGAGGGCATCATGCTGAAGTGAAATAAATTAGAGAAAAACAAACACTATGTGACCTTATTTATATGTGGAACTGATAGAGTAGACCTGTGGTTGTCAAGGGCTTGGAGGCTAGAGAAATAGGGAGGTCAGAGGGTACAAGCTTCCAGTTATAAGCTAAATAACTTCTGGGGTTCTAATATAGAGAATAGTGATGATAGTTAATGCTAATGTATTATGTACTTTAAACTTGCTAAGAGAAGAGATCTTAAATGTTCTCATCATAAGCACACACACACACATATATACACAAAGATAGCTATGAGGTGATGGATGTGTTCACTGACCTTACTGTGATAATCACTTCAAATATATACATATATCAAATTATCACACGTATGCCTTAAACTTACATGTTTATTATATCTCAAAAAACCTGGAAAAATTGACATCCTAGTTTATTAGAACATTATGTGTATGTCTTATGTTCTTTTTTCACAGAGCTGGATGGGGTTTTTGGTATGTGCATTTTTAAAAGATTTTTAAAGCTTCTGGAAAGATTCAGTTCAGTTCAGTTCAGTTGCTCAGTCGTGTCCGACTCTTTGCGACCCCATGAATCGCAGCACGCCAGGCCTCCCTGTCCATCACCAACTCCCGGAGTTCACTCAAACCCACGTCCATCAAGTCGGTGATGCCATCCAGCCATCTCATCCTCTGTTGTCCCCTTTTCCTCCTGCCCCCAATCCCTCTCAGCATCAGAGTCTTTTCCAATGAGTCAGCTCTTCACATGAGGAGATCAGCCCTGGAAACATTAGGACACTTTAAATCTCTTACCAGTTATAAATAAGAATTCCCAGTTCCCTGAACTCTCAATAACGCTGGTCTTACCATATTTAAAAAAGCTTTGCTAATTTAATAATTAAACATGGTATTTATCTTAATTTGATTTTCCTTGATTGTTAGAGAGGTTAAACATTTGTTTGTTTGTTATTGCCTATTTATATTTATTTTTCTAATAAAATTATGAAATTATATTTTTAGCTTATTTTTTCCATTCGCTTGTTAGACCTCTTTAAAAATTGACTGAAGTAGCTTTTTATGTATTGAGAATAAAATCACGTACCTCTTGTACATGTTGGAAATATTTTTCTCAAATTGCTGTTTGCCTTTTTGCATTTCACATTATACTTTCTAAAGAGTTTACAATTTTTATTTAATCAAAATTTCAATCCTTTTAAAAATGGTATCTGCTCTTGAGGCCATACTTTGAAAGTCTTTCATTCAATATTATGTAAGTATTCAAGTGTATATTTCCATGCTTTTAGAGTTTGATTTAAAATTTTTACACTTTAATTCCATTAGGAATTTCCTTCATTATCATGGAGAGACGAAGCCAGGGATGGTGTTCAAAATATTTAACAACCAGTATGCCCTGAGTGCTGACCGATCAGAATGAATGTCAGTCATGGAAACTGGTCAGACTGGTAGTTTTTTTTGCTGAATATCAGCTCTGGATGAAATTGATTCTTTTCCCCAAATGATCAGCGGTTAGCCCAACACATATTACATCTTTTCCTCATTGATTTAAAATGCCTCATTTATCCTGTGTTAAATATTTTAAAAATTAGAATCTCTTTCTGAAGTTTGCTATTGACTTTCCATTACATGGCTGCCTGCCCTACCTGTTCATAGTAAGGCAGTCAATTCAACACTGTTTTTGGTTAGTGTAGCTTCCAATGTAGAACATTTTATTAACCTGTTTTCAAATCACTGTGACGAGCAGGTAAGAAAGGATGTCACCACCTTGACATCTGATCTTCAGGAGGTAATACAGCTGCTCTTACACAATTGGAGCAAGAAAGAATATTTTGCTCTTAAGTGTTCCGGGACACTTAAGAAGATGTTGGGACATCTTCTGAGGCTCCCATCCCAGTTTCAAAGGTATATGGACAACACCTATAGCAGTTATATATATATTAATACACACACACATATATATATACACATTCTTTTTCATATTTTTTTCATTATGGTTTATCACAGGGTATTGAATATAGCTCCCTGTACTGTATAGTAAGACCTTGTTTATCCATTCTATGTTTAGAATGGTTTGCATCTGTTAACCCCAAACTCTGAATCCTTCCCACCCCCATGTTTTCCATAGTGGCTACACCAGTTTACCTTCCCACCAATGGTGTAGGAGGAGGGTTCCCGTTTCTCCACACCCTCTTGAGCATTTATTATTTGTTGACTTACTAATAATGGCTCTTTTGATTAATGTGAGGTGGTATTGTACTGTAGTTTTGATTTGCATTTCTTTAATAATTAGTAATATTGTACATCTTTTCATGTGTCTGTTGGCCATCTGTACGTCTTCTTTGGAGAAATATGTATTTAGGTCTTCTGCCCATTTTTTAATTGGGCTATTTGTTTTTCTTTGTTGTTGAGTTATATGGACTCTTTGTATATTTTGGAAATTAAGCCCTTGTATCATTTGCAAATATTTTCTCCCAGGCTGAAGATTGTCTTTTCTCTTTGCTTATGATTCCCTTTGCTGTGCAAATGCTTATAAGTTTGATTAGGTTCCAGATGTTTATTTTTGCTTTTATTTCTATTGCTTTGGGAAAGTGACCTACAGAAACACTGGTATAATTTATGTCAGATAATGTTTTGCCTATATCTCTCTTCTAGGAGTTTTATGGTATAATGTCTTATAATTTATAATTAAGTCCATAGAGCTTTTATGGACTTAATTATAAATTAGCTTTGATTATATGAAGTCTCCCTGTGTATTAGAGATATAGATTAACTACAAAAAAGGATTTTCTTGAATTTTGAGTTAAATGAAAACGAGTTATTTAAAACTGTCCCACCCCCATCATTTCCTGAAGTTTCCCTTCCCTATACAATGTAGCCTGTGTAGATAACACACTTTTACAATAGGAACCTTCAATTTCATGAAACTCATAGTTCTCTATGAAGGCTCTGCCCCAGTAATGACAAAATTAGGGATGAAGCTATAGGCAAAGGCAAGTTTGGCAACTGGAGTCTACTATAGGCCACATGTGAAGTATTTGGAAATAACTGATCAAATGCCAGGAAATTGTCCTTACCTTTGGGACATTAATAAGATTAACTTGATGTAGATATTTTACTTATAAAAATTATGCTTGTTTTTGGTAAAAAATTAAAACTACATGGAAGGCCTTCCCACACTGCAATCTCACTTCCAGAGTTTTCTACTTTTAACAAATGTTTTGTGTATCCTTCAGAAAGTTTCTGTAAATACAGAAAAATATAGAATATCCCTTATAGTACCTTCCCCATACCACCTTTCACATGGGATTATCCTGAATGTGATGGTCTCCATCTTGCTCTGTCAATTAACAAATTGACAAATCAAACCTTAGACCTCTTTTTACATAGCTGTGTACATATCTGTTACTCTATTGTACACATTAGTATGGTATGCACCTATGCCATAATTTATTTACTAGTTGCTTTTGATGCTCATTTGGTTGTTTCCAAGGTTTTGTTCTAAGAAAACATACTGCAGTCTGCATTCTTGTATTTATGTTTATGTGGATTGTTCAAGATATTTGTGGATAAAATCTCAGAATAAATTCTTGCAGTGGAAGGTATGTGCATTTAACATTTTGGTAGATATTTCCAGGAACCTATTTATTTCCTTATGAGTAGAGTATAAAAATGTATGGGCCCAGATGCGTGACCTGAATCTAATCATGAGGAAACACTGGGCAAAGCAAATTAAGGCACATTCTTAAGAGGAAACAAAACAAACATTTATCTTTAAAAGTGTCAAGTTCTTGTTAGAATAAAAATGGAAAAAAGGAAATATAAAAGCAACAATTTAATAATAAATGAGGTTGGTTGGCATGGACAGAAACAGAAAAAGAAAGTCTTTCAGCCTTTCGCTGCGGACTGTGGATATTGGCTGTGGACTTGTCATGTAGGGCCTTTGTTGTGTTGAGATATATTCACTCAATGCGCTTTGTTGAGCATTTTTGTCGTGAATGGATGTTGAATTTTGTCAAGTGCTCTTTGTGCATCTATTCAGATGATCATATTTCTATCTTTCATTTTGCTCATGTGGTGTGTCGCATTGATTGATTTGTGGATGTTGAGCCATTCTCGAGTCTCTGGAATAAATCCTACTCATTCATACCAAAAAATAAAATGCAAAAAGTGTCAAGGTCTTGAAAATGACAGAAAGACGGCATCATTTCAGACTGCTAGAAACTAAAGAGACGTGGCAAATAAATGCAACATATGGTTCCAGACTGGATCTTCTTGCTATAAATGACTTATTGGGAAAATTGGTTAAACTTGAAAGAGGTTTGTGGATCAGATGGTTATGATGTATTAATGTTAGTTTCCTGATTTTGATTGATAGGTATTTTGGGGCTACATAGGCTAATTATCTTGTTTGGTGGCTCAGACAGTTCAAAATCCACCTGCAATGCTGGAGACCTGGGTTTGATCCCTGGGTTGGGAACATTCCCTGGAGGAGGGCATGGCAACTGATTCCAATATTTTTGCCTGGAAAATCCCCATGGACAGAGGGGCCTGGCAGGCTACAGTCTATGGGGTTGCAAAGAGTTGGACACGACTGAGTGATTAAACACAACACAGCACATCTTATTTGTAGGAAATATATACTAAGGTATTCAGAGGTGATGGGTATCATTTTGGCAGTTTCTGAAACAGTTCAGAAAGAAAGTTCTTTTATTATATTTGCAACTTTTCTATAGATGTGTAATTGTTCAAGATAAAAATCTGAAAAATATACAAAAGAAAAAAATTATAGGGTAGTTTAAAATGCATATTTCATTAAAAATTTGCTTACCAAAGAGATCAGATTTACGCAGTTTCAAACTAGAGTGCTATACTAAGCTTTTAGAAGCAGAATTGAATGAGGGAATAATTTAAAAATGACTGAAAAAATAGAGTTATTTCATAAATTGCATTAGTAGACAATAATTCTATATGATTTCCATTTTTGAATTGTAGCTCTTTCATAGTTTTCCTTAGGAAATTATTTCTAATATTTCAATCAGTCTTAATATTTGGGACATTTTGTTAGTTATTCATTTCTCTTGCTCTAATTTACCTGTTTTTCCTGATTTAATTTCATTTAATCATATTAAGTAATATCCTTTTAAAAGTTGTTTTGTCCATTTCTTACATACTCCTTAATTACTTCTTACATGAATGTCCCTTCGTGCCTATATATTTTCATGTGTGCCCACATTAGTAAAATGATAATGTTGTTTGATATTGAAAAGCTTCAGTATTCTTGTTGGTTAGTAAAGCTTTATGCATGTATGAGTTATTGAAATAATTATTTACAAGACCTACCTAATGTGATTTTGTTATTTTTATCATGAATGTAAATGGTAATATATTTCAATTTAGATATGATTTAATGTAACTCTTTTGTTTGATAAAATATAATCTCTGTATATAATTATTGCTCACATTCTTCACTGATGACCATTCATTAGTAATTTTTCAAAATAATTCTGACACTTTTACATGTCACATATTATTGAGTAATCTGTAAAATGAACTTGTTCATTTGGAGAAGACAACATGATTTCATAGTTGCATGGAAACTATTATGATGAGACCTAGCAGCAATAAAAATATTAACAGTTGTTATGTCTGGGTTGTAGGAAGTTCTATTTTTCTCCTTTTGCTTACCTCTATTTACACATTTACTTATAATAACCACATATTGATTTGTTTAAAAAATAAATAACATTTCAAACACAGTGTGTTTATCAACAGGGGCTTCCTTGGTGGCTCACTGATAAAGAATCCGTCTGCCCATGTAGCAGACACAGGAGATGTGGGTTCAACCCCTGGACTGGGAAGATCCCCTGGAGAAGGAAACGGCAACCCTCCCCAGTATTCTTGCCTGGGAAATCCCATGGACAGAGGAGCCTGGAGGGCTATAGCCCAAGGGGTCACAAAAAGTTGGACACGACTGAGCATGCGTGTACACATGCATGTGTTTCTCAATAGAGTTCAGAGGAGACCCATGAAAAGAGAGAGGAAGGGAGTGTGGGAGTGTGGCCAACAGTTCGCAGTTCTGTTCCTTCTCTGGTTCTTAAGGGAGCTGAGCAAAAATAATTCTTATGTTCTTCACTCTTTCCAAGAATGCATTATTTAAGTAGATGAACACATTTAATTTTTCTATATGAAAAAGAAACACAAGCTCTCGAAACTTTCTACTTGCAAATAGTCTTTTGGTTTTTTTCCTGACCATAGGAATATGCACTCTGAAGTGAATACACTAAGCATCTGTATTAGTTTGCTAGGGCTGCCATAAGTATACATAGACTGGGGGGTTTAAACAGCAAATTTGGTTTCTCACAATTCTGGAGGCTAGAACTCTGAGATCATGGTGTTGGCAAAGTTGTTTCTCTCTAATAGCTGTCTTTGCCATGTGTGTTCACACAGTCTTTCCTCTGTTGGTGTCCATGTCCAAATTTATGCTTCTTATAAGATTAAGGATGCTAGTCATGTAGTATTAGGGCCCATCCTAATGATATTATTTTACCTTCAGTTCAGTTCAGTTCAGTTGCTCAGTCGTGTTTGACTCTTTGCGACCCCATGAATCACAGCACACTAGGCCTCCCTGTCCATCACCATCTCCCGGAGTTCACTCACACTCACGTCCATCGAGTCCATGATGCCATCCAGCCATCTCATCCTCTGTCGTCCCATTCTCCTCCTGCCCCCAATCCCTCCCAGCATCAGAGTCTTTTCCAATGAGTCAACTCTTCTCATGAAGTGGCCCAAGTACTGGAGTTTCAGCTTTAGCATCATTCCTTCCAAAGAAATCCCAGGCCTGATCTCCTTAAGAATGGACTGGTTGGATCTCCTTGCAGTCCAAGGGACCCTCAAGAGTCTTCTCCAACACCACACTTCAAACGCATCAATTCTTTGGCGCTCAGCCTTCTTCACAGTCCAACTCTCACATCCATACATGACCACAGGAAAAACCATAGCCTTGACTAGATGGACCTTAGTTGGCAAAGTAATGTCTCTGCTTTTGAATATACTCTCTAGGTTGGTCATAACTTTTCTTCCAAGGAGTAAGCGTCTTTTAATTTCATGGCTGCAGTCACCATCTGCAGTGATTTTGGAGCTCCAAAAAATAAAGTCTGACACTGTTTCCACTGTTTCCCCATCTATTTCCCATGGAGTGATGGGACTGGATGCCATGATCTTCGTTTTCTGAATGTTGAGCTTTAAGCCAACTTTTTTGCTCTCCTCTTGCACTTTCATCAAGAGACTTTTTAGCTCCTCTTCACTTTCTGCCATCAGGGTGGTGTCATCTGCATATCTGAGGTTATTGATATTTCTCCCGGCAATCTTGATTCCAGCTTGTGATTCTTCCAGTCCAGCGTTTCTCATGATGTACTCTGCATAGAAGTTAAATAAGCAGGGTGACAATATACAGCCTTGACGTACTCCTTTTCCTATTTGGAACCAGTCTGTTGTTCCATGTCCAGTTCTAATTGTTGCTTCCTGACCTGCATACAGATTTCTCAAGAGGCAGGTTAGGTGGTCTGGTATTCCCATCTCTTTTAGAATTTTCCACAGTTTATTGTGATCCACACAGTCAAAGGCTTTGGCATAGTCAATAAAGCAGAAATAGATGTTTTTCTGGAACTCTCTTGCTTTTTCCATGATCCAGCATCTCTAAAGATCCTATCTCAATGTGCAATCACATTTTGAGATACTGGGGGTTAAGACTTCAGCGTACGAATATTTGTTGTTCTTGTTGTTGTTTAGTTGCTAAGTCATGTCTGAATCTTTGTGACTCCATGGACTGCAGCACGCCAGGCTTCCCTGTCCTTCACCATCTCCTGGCATTTGCTCAAACTCATGCCCAATGAGTTGATGATGCCATCCAACCATCGATGCCATCCAACCATCTCATCCTCTGTTGCTCCCTTCTCCTTCTGCCTTCAGTCTTTCCCAGTGTCAGCATCTTTGCTAGCGACCCAGCTCTTTGCATTAGGTGGCCAAAGTAGTAGAGCAATAGCGTCAGCATTAGTCCTCCTAATGAATATTTGAGGTTGATTTCCTTTAGGATTGAGTGCTTTGATCTCCATTCTGTCCACGGGACTCCCCAGAGTTTTCTCCAGCACCACAGTTTGAAAGCATCAATTCTTTGTCACTCAGCCTTCTTTATATATTTAAATATCTATGAATATTTGGAGGGGCATAATTCAGTGAGATGGTTAGATAGCATCACTGACTCAATGGACATGAATTTGAGGAAACCCTGCAAGACAGTGGAGGACAGTGGAAAGCCTGGTGTGCTGTAGTCCATTGGGTTGCAAAGATTCAGATATGACTTATTGATTGCACAACAACCATTCAGTCTATAAAAGCATCTGAAAAACATACCTATCAATTCAAATACTCTTTGGTTCCATAACTATACATGGCTCATATAGAGTGAGTTAGGGACTCTTTTCACAATGAAAAGTTGGGAACTTCTACCCAGAGAAATGCACATACACAGTGAATTTCACATCAGGGAGTTTACAGACATGCCCTGGCCCCTGCCACCTCACCCTGTCTATGCATCTCTCGGGTCCAGATCACTTGGTGCCTGTGTGCTGAGTTGCTTCAGTCACGTGTGACTCCCTCCAACTCTATGGACTGTAGCCCAGCAGATTCCTCTGTCCATGGGATTCTCCAGGCAAGAATATTGGAGTGGGTAGCCCTGCCCCCCTCCAGGGGATCTTCCTGACCCAAGAATTGAACCTGCATCTGTTATGTCTCCTGCCTTGGCAGGTGGGTCCTTCACTACCAGCACCACCTGGGAAGCCTCAGGTACTGATGCTATTAAAACCACAAAGTCAGAGAATTCACTGATCAAATCCATCAGACTGGTTGTTTGTAAGTCACAAAACTTCACAGGGTTAGCCAGTAGTAAGTTATAGTTTTAGATCTTTCGCTTAAATGCTTATAGTGCATCGTCTATAAGCTTGATACCTCAAGGATTTGAAAGCAGTTCTCACTCTACCAAAATCAAACTCCCAGTGCCTGCCAGCAACTTTCCTGCATGATTGGAGCTCTCTTGGTTTCCAAAGATGTCTCCTGATACCAGATTTTAAGGATACATCGATAGTGAGGGAGGCCAGGCCTGCTCTCAGGTGGTCCTGGGTTTGGACCTCTTAAGAATGAAAGGAGGTGGCCACACCAGATTACATCTGGAGCTTCCTTGGAGATGTAGTCGGGCTTTGACTAATCAGTGGATAGGGAGGTCACAGGTAATTAGGTTGATTTCCATTTCAGACCTTCCACGTAAAACCTGAAGTCCTGTGGTGCTCGAAGCTCAAAAGGAACTTAATATTACTTGAGGCTGAGTCAGATTTCCAAGGGCTGGGCCTCTAACTAGTCCTGTGAAGTGAGCAGGATATACTTTTCGTATTTTAAAAAATATTTATTTATCTATTTGGCTGCGCCATATTCAATCTTTGCTGTGGCATGTGGGGTCTTTAGCTGTGGGATTCTTAGTTACAGCATGCAAACGCTTAGTTTTAGCATGTGAGATCTCGTTCTCTACCAGGGATCGAACTGGGACCATGTGTATTGGGAGCACAGAATCTTAGCCACTGGACCACCAGGGAAGTCCCCTTTAGCATTGTTTTTGCTTATAAATAAAGACAAAGGAAAAATCTGTTCCAGCCTTTATAGAAGTGAGCTCGAGTTGGGCCCTATACCAAGTATATGTAACTTCCCATAGAATGTATGGACTTGAATGAATGTTTAGACCTGGTGCAGAAAATATTTTGATCACCCTGTTTTTTTTGGGTACATTAGGTGAATGTGTCCATCTGAGTCCAGTTACTGCTTTTTGTGTTAGCACAACACTTTGGCAGGGTTTGTGAGTCAGGAAAAATTTGATATTTGGGTTCAGTTTGTTTCAGCCTTCTGAAACATCATGTGATTCTTTCCAGCTTTTGTTTTAAAGTTCATTTAGATTTGATTTAAGTCCATTGTCAAAACAAAATTGAAAATGCTTATTCAATAATACAGTGCCACTGGAAATCAGCTAATTCCCCATTATATAGTTACATCAAAATTCTGTACATAAGCCAAAAATATCATCAAGGATAAAGCTTGCTAATCTACCAGAAATTCTTTAATTAAATTATAAATTTTTAATGTATCTTTAGTTTTGTATGAGTGTATTTTATTTTCTTTGTCCTTTTTAAATTGCAGTGTGGTTGATTTACGATATTGTGATAGTTTCAGGTGTACAGCATAGTGATTCAAAAACTATCGATTCTACTCCATTTAAAGTTGTTAAAATATATGAGCTGTATTTCCTGTGCTGCACAGTATGTCCTTGTGGCTTATTTACTTTATGCACAGTAGTTTGTACATTTTAATCCCCATCCCATCTTGCCTCTCCCCTCTTTCCTCTCCTCAGTGGTAACCACCAGTTTGTTCTCTGTATCTGTGAGTCTGTTTCTGTTTTATTATATTCATTTATTAGTTCTAATATAAAAAAAGGAGAAAAAAGTGACCATAGACTCCATAATGAAAACCACTATGCAGTCTCTTTCTCCTTATACATTTGTCTTTTTCACACGATATATGTGTAAACTTCCCTGGGAAAATTATGTTATTCCATTGATGACTGAATAAATGAAAGAATAAAAATGGTTCAAAATTTTAAAAAAAAGAATATATGGTACACACACACACACACATCAGAATGCTACTCGGCCATAAAAAAGAATGAAACTTTGCCATTTGCAACAGCATGGCTGGACCTGGAGGGTGTCATGCTTAACGAAATAAGTCAGGCAGAAAAAGACAAATACTGTATGATATCACTTTTATATGGAGTCTAAAAAATAGATTTTTCCCTTGTCTTTGTTTATAAGCAAAAATAATGCTGCAGGCACCAGTGGCTAAGGTTCTGTGCTCCCAATACAGGGACCGCCGGTTCAGTCCCTGGTTGGAGAACTAGATCGCACGTGCTCCAACTAATAAGACTCCCACAACTAAAGATCCTGCGTGCCTTGAACAAGACTTGGTGCAGCCAAATAAATAAGTAAATATTAAAAACAAATACTAAAGGTATCATCTAATGCTGCTCACTTTGTGGGTTAGAGACCCAGACCTCAGAAATCTGGCTCAGCCTCAAGTATCTTCAGTTTTGGGTACAGATGTCAAGAGTTCCTTAGAAGCGTTTTTTTTGTTTGTTTTTTTTTCTTTAAAGAAAACCACTCAAATTTTATTCAGATTTCATCAGTTTTTCCACTAATGCCTTTTTTCTGTTCCAAGAGCCAATACAAGATAACCACATTTTCTTTAGAATGCTTTTCCTTTTATAAAGTAATTTTTGTTATTCCCATATTTTATAATAATTGCTGACTAGTAGAAATCCTGACCATGCTTGTGTGTATGGTTATGGATTCCCCAACCCCTTCTTTGGGAGAACAGCAAAAATAATCCTATGGGATTTGGAGTCACACTGGCCTGAGTTTTAATTCTTAATTTTCTACTTAATTTTGTGGGGTACCAGTCAGGTTATCTAAACTCTCTAAACTTCAGTTTAGTTTCATCTGTAATATGTAATAATGATAAAGAAATAATACCTAACTCACTGAGTTGTAAGGACTAAATGTGAGTATACAGTGAACTATGATGATTCTTGGTGTTACTATTACTTATCATCTAATGACAATATTAAAGAAAAGAGAATTATCTAGAGAGCAGATGGTCAAAAATGATTTTAAAAATTGGGGGAGGAGAAATGGCATGGAAAAGCCACAAATTGGAAAAACTCACTCAAAAACAAGCCACATTTGATTACTGAGTAAAATTAAGAAGCTTTCCTATTTCTTGCCAGCATATTTAGAAGAAAATGTGTAACATGGGGCCAGTTTTGTTACTTGGCATGTTTCTGGCCATTAAAAAAAAAAAATGTTCAGCAGCTGTTGTTCTGGGAGGCATATGGATGGATGACATTCTGAATTGTATTTTTCAGATGGAGAAACTGAGGTACCCCGTGTTTTTAATTGTTTTTCCACATCCATGAATTATTGCATTTGAAATGATAGGACCCAAGTATCTTCTGCCTTCCAGCTACATGCTGCAGAAAGGAATTGTCAATGGATGAGCTGGTAAAAATGGGGAGCTTCCTATGAGGGAGGCCAGCTGAAGAGTCGTGCTTTTGTGTCTGGTACAGATGGCCAACTGGTAGTGCTGGGCTCCCCTCCCCTGCAGCCACCCACCCTCAAGTGACAGCTTTTTGCATTTCCTTGTCTAATTAAACCACCAACAGAGAATGCCAGTTATAGGCTTGCATGACACCTCTGAATATTAAGTAGGTTTTGCAATTAATTATTTTTTGAAAGGCTTGATCCTCCATAATTAAAAAAAATCTTTGAGAATTAATAATAGGTGAACACGATACATGGACTAAAAACACCATGAGCAACAGCTTGGCAGGGAGGGAACAACTTTGCATCCAAGATAGTATCTCTATTGATCAGCCTTGGATGGTCTGAATGCTCCCAATACTAACATCACGATGTGTTTCTTTTCTTTTCTATATTCCTGTGCACCCAAGTGGAACCAATTGTTCCTGCACAGGATAAGATATAAAAATGCAGATAACTTAAATAATTTACTGCCCAACAAGGCAGCCTGTGTCGTACATGAGAATACATCGCAAGCAGCTGCCTGCCTCTTGTTGCCCTCTGGGTTTGTTATGACAGCAGCGCTATTTAGTAACTTTTTGGCCTTTTTGTGCTGGTGGGGACACTAAGGCCAGATGATGGTTGCTGGTGAGATCTTGAAATCAGAGGAATGGAAAGAGCACCTTTGATCAGGTGTTGATATTCTCCTATGGCGAGCTTGTGGGGTGTGGCATAGCTGGCCCACCCCAGAGGACAGTCCACTGTTTAGATGCAGGGTCTGCTATTTTGCCCTTGAGGAGGTGGGCAGCTGGGGAAGTAGGAACTTGCTGCTGGGGGATATTCTGCCTCTGGGCCTGGTGTTGTGTAATTTTTCCTTTTTTGGTGAGGGCTTTTTATTTTTATTGTTTAGTTTTGGCTGCGTAGAGTCTTAGTTGTAGCCTGCAGGCTCAGTTGCCTCACTGCATGAAGCATCTTAGTTCCCTGACCAGGGATCAAACCTGCACCCCCTGCATTGGAAGGTTGATTCTTAACCACTGGACCACCAGGGAAGCCCGAGGGGAGGCTTTTTAAGCTAAGTCTGTTCAGTCTTGGTTGTTGACTGCCAAAACTAGATAGTACAGGCATGCTGTAATTCATGGGGTCACAAAGAGTGGGACACGGATTATTGACTGAACAGCCACCATCACAACAGATGTTTAGCCAGGAACAGCTGGGGAAGGGATGATGGAGTTAGGTGAGCAAAACTGGGAGAGGGGTCATACTCACATTTTTATTTAAAGGAAACTTCCTGCCCTTTCCTTTTGCCAGGTCTCATTCTCCTCCCATCTTCAATTGGGATTCTCAGGACACTGGCCACTTATCCTGATCTTGCATTTTTGTTTTAGTGGTTTGCACCAGTATTGTTTTGATTAGATTTCAGCTTTGAGAACAGCAGGATCATGCCTCAGCAGAGTAGTTTTAGATCTGGAAGGTATCTTGGGAGTTCTGGACCAGCCATGGAAAGTCTTGAATCTTCAAGATTCTAAGAAGATTCCAAGGTACCTTCCAGGGGTTTTGCTATCTGGCTGAGAAATTTAGATGTAAGGGTAATGTCTGAAGATGGTTATCATCCTAATAATTAACCCGTATTGACTGATGCACACTCTGTAAGCTTTGTCTTTTGACATTTTAATTTTTTAACAGGTAATAATCTGCATATATTTTAATAGGTAACACATCACAATGCATAACTATGAAATATTTGATAAAGATTTTCCCTCTCCCCTCCACTGAGTTACCACCCCCCAAAGACATAAATAATAACTGCTTCCCACGTGGCACTACTGATTAAGAACACTCCTGTCAATGCAGGAGATGTAAGAGATGTGGGTTCGGTCAGGAAGATCCCCTGGAGGAGGGCATGGCAACCCCCTCCAGTATTCTTGCCTGGAGCATCCCATGGACAGAGAGGCCTGGCAGGCTACAGTCCATGAGATCACAAAGAGTCAAACACGACTGAAGCAACTTAGCACGGATGTTCAGTTCAGTTCAGTTCAGTTCAGTTGCTCTGTTGTGTCCAGCTCTTTGGTACTTCCATCACCAACTCCCGGAGTTTACCCAAACTCATGTCCATTGAGTCAGTGACGCCATCTAGCCATCTCATCCTCTGTTGTCCCCTTCTCCCCCTGCCCCCGATCCCTCGCAGCATCAGGGTCTTTTCAAATGAGTCAGCTCTTCCCATCAGGTGGCCAAGGTATTGGAATTTCAGGTTCAGCATCAGTCCTTCCAGTGAACGCTCAGGACTGATCTCCTTTAGGATGGATTGGTTGGATCTCCTTGCAGTCCAAGGGACTCTCAAGAGTCTTCTCCAACAACACAGTTTAAAAGCATCAATTCTTCAGCGCTTAGCCTTCTTTATAGTCCAACTCTCACATCCATACATGACTACTGGGAAAACCATAGCTTTGACTAGACAGACCTTTGTTGACAAAGTAATGTCTCTGCTTTTTAATATGCTGTCTAGGTTGGTCATAACTTTCTTTCCAAGGAGTAAGCGTCTTTTAATTTCATGGCTGCAGTCACCATCTGCAGTGATTTTGGAGCCCCCCAAAATAAAGTCTTTCACTGTTTCCACTGTTTCCCCATCTATTTGCCATGAAGTGATGGGACCAGATGCCATGATCTTCGTTTTCTGAATGTTGAGCTTTAAGCCAACTTTTTTGCTCTCCTCTTTCACTTTCATCAAAAGGCTCTTTTGTTCTTCACTTTCTGCCATAAGGGTGGTGTTATCTGCATATCTAAGGTTGTTATTTCTCCCGGCAATCTTGATTCCAGCTTGTGTTTCTTCCAGTCCAGCGTTTCTCATGATGTACTCTGCATAGAAGTTAAATAAGCAGGGTGACAATATACAGCCTTGATGTACTCCTTTTCCTATTTGGAACCAGTCTGTTGTTCCATGTCCAGTTCTAACTGTTGCTTCCTGACCTGCATACAGGTTTCTCAAGAGGCAGGTCAGGTGGTCTGGTATTCCCATCTCTTTCAGAATTTTCCAGTTTATTGTGATCCACACAGTCAAAGGCTTTGGCATAGTCAATGTACACTATTCATTTATTGTATATCCTTTCAGATTTTTGGAGAAAAAATGTGTTGGAGAAGACTCTTGAGAGTCCCTTGGACTACAGGGAGATCAAAGCAGTGACTCCTAAAGGAAATCAGTCCTGAAGATTCATTGGAAGGAGTGATGCTGAAGCTGAAGCTGAAGCTCCAGTACTTTGGCTATCTGATGTGAAGAACCTACTCATTAGTTCCCCTGATACTGGGGAAGATTGAAGGCCAGAGGAGAAGGGGATAACAGAGGATGAGACGGTTGGATGGCATCATCCACTCTATGGACATTAGTTTGAGCAGGCTCCGGGAGTTGGTAATAGACAGGGAAGCCTGGAGTGCTGCAGCCCATGGGGTTGCAAAGAGTTGGACATGACTGAGTGACTGAACTGAACTAACTGAACTCAGATTTTTATGCATAAACAGGAAAATCTGAATATAAACATATATATTTTCCGTTTCCTGGCCAAGTGGTAACACATTACACATTGTTCTTTGTTTCATGTGTTGTTTTTACTTAATTCTCACAGCAGTCTTATGTGGAATGAGCTATTATTACCCCATTTTACAATTAGAATTAAGCTCTAGCTGAGTAACTTGCCCAGGGCAATGTAGCAGGGTGGAGGCGCTGGGATAACCCCCGACTGTCTAACTTGATCAGCCGTGATCTCAATCACTAGGCTGTCCTGCCTGGCTGGGACTGGTATGGACTCCCAGGAGTGCCTGCTGATTTGCACAAATACCCTGGAGGCTCAGCTCAATGCTGGCTCCTAACCACAGACTCCAGCCAACAAATGCGGGAATGTGGCAAAACTTCGTTCTGAATCAGTTGGCATTTATTTCTTTCTTTTCAATGAAGTAATGTTGTTGTTGTTGTTTTTTTAAATTGTGGCCAAATACATATAACAAAATCGGCCATTCCATGGACAGTGGAGCCTGGCAGGCTACAGTCCACGGGGTCGCTGGAGTCAGACACAACTTAGTGACTAAATAACAACAAACCATTTTAAAGTGTACAGTTTAGTGACATTAAGTTTACATAATTCTGGAACCAGTCTCCAAAACTCATTTCTTCTTCCTAAGCTGAAATTCGGAATCCTTTAGACAACAACTCGCCATGTGTCTCCCCACAGTGATCCGGTCCCTGGTAGCCTTGGTCCTACTTTCTGTCTCTGAGTTTGCTACTCTTAGGGACCTCATGTAAGCGGGATGATATTGTATCTGTCTTTTTGTGATAGGCTTATTTTGCTTAGCATAGTGTCCTCAAGTGTTGTTCATGCTATAGTATGTGCTTTTGTTTTTAAGGCAGGATAACATTCCATTGTTTGTAAGCACAGCATTTTGTTTATTCATCCACCCCTTGGTGGGCACTTGAATTGCTTCCACTTTCTGGCTGTGGTGAATAATGCTGCTGTGAACATAAATGTACTCATATCTGTTGCGTTTCTGCTTTCAGTTCTTTTGGACACAAAGTGGAATTGTTGAATCATATAGTAGTTCTGGAGGAGGAAATGGCAACCCACTCCAGTATTCTTGTCTGGAGAATCCCATGGACAGAGGAGCCTGGAGGGCTATACCATGGGGTTGCAAAGAGTCGGACATGACTAAAGTGACTTAGCGCGTTGTAGTTCTGGGCTTCCCTGTGGCTCAGCTGGTAAAGAATCCGCCTGCAATGTGGGAGACCTGGGTTTGGTCCTTGAGTTGGGAAGATCCCCTGGAGGAGGGTAGGGCAACCCACTCCAGTATTCTTGCCTGGACAATTCCACAGACAGAGGAGCCTGGCGGGCTACAGTCCATGGGATTGCAGAGTTGGACACGACTGAAGTGACTAAGCGTGCACACACACACACACGCACACAAGGTAGTTTCTACTTTTAATATTTTGCAGAAATGCCACACTATTTTCAATTTTGTCTTTTGCATTAGTGTACAAGGGTTCAGTCTCTCCACATGCTTGCTAGCATTTGTTATTTTCTTTTTGCTAGTAATCATCCTAATGGACATGAGGTGGCATTTCTTTGATAACACGTTAATTCTTGTATTGGTCCACCTGCCAAAGAATTCAGAGTTCTCACTTACTGTCCCTCTTGCAGGAGGCAGGGAGAGAGCTGTGAAGGAACAGCCAGCCTGGAGGCCAAGTGACGCTGATGCTCAGCTCAGTAGGCTTGACCCTCCCCCTACCTGGGTCCTTGGTGACCTCACTCTGGGCTTCACTGTGGCTGCATCTTCATGCTGGTTATTCCTCAGCAGGTTTTCTTAACCTTTGCCAAAAACACCAGGATGGGCTACCAGAATGCAGAGGAAACCTTCCCATCTCGTAGATAACTCACATTACTTATCCCTTCTTCCTGGGTGGTTGCTTGCTTTGTTAAAGTGGGAGGCTTTTTAAATCTAGTAACACTTTCATTCAATAAGCCAAGTCACTGGTAGGTGTTCACCCTCCAGGTTACATTGTCCTTTGTTTTATCCTCTCCAGGAAGAAGATGGGGATGTTCTTGTCCCACAGTGTAATATGCAAGATGTATCACGTCTCATGCAGACTCCCCAGATAAGTGACTCAGTCTGACATGTAAGGTGAGCCATTTTTTCCCTCCAGCTCCCAGCCCTGGGCTCCCTGGAAGTGTTTCTTGGAATAATTAGTTAGCTTTAGTTACTCACGGTTCAGGTATGGCTTCTGTTTGTCTGTGTTCCCATCTGTGTTCCCCACATCTAATTCAAGGCTTAGCTGCCCCAGGGATGGGGGAGCCTGGTGGGATGCCGTCTATGGGGTCACACAGAGTCGGACACGACTGAAGCGACTTAGCAGCAGCAGCAGCAGCAGCAGCAGCAGCAGCAGCAGCAGCAGCAATAGCAGCAGCAGCAGCAGGGAGGAGCAGTGTGCCTCCATTTGTGGTGTAATCCATTCTTCAGCCGCCTTCCGTACACCCTTAAATGCTGTGTGTGCTCAGTCATGTCCAGCTCTTTGTGATCTTATGGACTGTAGCCCACCAGGTTCTTCTGTCCATAGAGTTTTCCGGGCAAGAATACTGAAGTGGGTTGCCATACCCTCCGCCAGGGAATCTTCTCCCAGGGATAGATCTTGTCTCTCTTGTGTCTCCTGCTTTAGCAGGCATTTTCTTTACCACTAGTGCCACCTGGGAAGCCCTGAAGGCTGTATAACCATCTTAAAAAGTAAATACTTTTTCTAAATACAAAAGCGAGCACACGTTTAAAGCAGAAAAGTTGGAAAAGGAAGAAAACTACACCACTATAAATGTTGTAGTGCATAAGATCATGACACAGGTACTATTTTATAGTCTGCTTCTTTGCTTAAAAGATAGTGCAATCTTTTTACAATAACAAATATTTCTTTACCATATGAATTTTAATGATAATCTTCATGGCGTAACATGGATATTCTATTCTTGATTTTAAAAGTTCTTTATTGTTGGATTTTTAGACAGTATCCTCTTGACTGTTAGAAGCTTTCATGAACATATTGGTACATATACATATGAAACATGTCATTTTTAAATGCTATTTTTTGGAAAGATATATAGGAAGATCTGTTTTATTACTGGTGACCCTGACTCCACAAGGAAGTGGGTTGACCATATAGGGACAAATACTACACCGTGTAGGAACAAATATTATTTATAGGAAGTGGAAGAGGGTGCCTTCCCTTGGAGTTAGGACAAAGAGTGTCTGGGCAGTGACAGCAACTCCAGAGAACTCGGAACAACAATAACATCATTATTGTTTTGCCAAGTTCATTTGACACCAGTGTTCTAAGATGTTCAGGATGCTCTGTTTAATCCTGCCCTGCTGTTTATGGTCCTGATTAGTGGAATCTTTGGAAATATGTCTCTAGCAAATCAAGCCAGTAGCCTCACCCTCAAAGTATAGATCTCTCCCTTTGTTTGATTGTTTGTTTTGTGAGATGTTAGATGATCATCTCAGTTCGTTTCTGTTTCTGAAGTAGCCTGTATTTCCCCAGGACATTTCTTTAGTTCTTACTGCAAGCACAAAGAATATTGTATCATTGTTATTCTCATTATTATTCTGGGTGTCTGCTCTCCCTTGGTGATTTACCACAGACAGTCCTGGCTTTTTTTGCCCTAACACATTCCTGAAGACTGTGTCCTCAAGCAGATTTTTAAAAATCATATTTTCTAATGAGAATAACACAATTGAAAACCTGCATGTTCATACCAAATAACTTAGAATCAAATAAAAACATAGGTATGGCAAATTATATGTCATTAAAACAAAGAAACAGCTTTCTATATTTTTTCCTAAATCTTCTTCAGAGCTATCAGAGGCATTCAAAGTACTTGCACTAATTCAGGTCATACAAAGTAAGCATAAATATACAGCATATATTGTGTTTTCAAAGGGCCCCAAATGTACATAGAAAGTACTGATAGAGACAATAAGAACATAATTCCACAACATGATCAATTTAGCCCACGTCTAGATCTTTTGGGCTAAAGAAACTTGAGAAAGTTCTATCCTGCCTCACTTGATGGTTAAGGAAAGTGGGTCCCCCAGCATTAAGTGACCTGCTAACGGTCTCCATGCTGACATTAATTCAACATGTAATTAATGACAGTTTGCCTCCTTTCTGAGACGTAAAGTAGGTTGTGTGGGGGTGCTTATCAGCATTTCCCTTCAGGAGGACTGAAGACCTATTACCCCAGCCACTAGGAGAACAGGCAGTGGACAGTCACCAGCTGAGTTTCTCTCCTGGGGCTTGCACTGGGCTGGGAAAAGCCTCTTTATCCAAGGGCAGCTCCCATCTGATGGCTGCGCTGCCTGGTTGATGTAGAGATATAAAGGCCTGGCCCCCCAGCCCCAACGGAGACAAACCCTGAAGCGCCAGTAGATCAGCTGAAGCCTATGTTGTCCCTGCATGTGGTCCAGTTTTTCCCTCTGCCAATCCTTCCCTTTGGATACTGATCCTGAGAGCACTTTCTAATAAATATCCTGAAGGCAAACTCCATTTCAGAGTGTGCTTCTCAGGGAGCTGAACTGTGAGGTTAAGCAAACCTTTTGGGGATATTTGGGATCAACAAGTCTTTCAAAAAATGTGTAGCATGAAGTTTGAACTGATACTTTACTGATGCCTTGTTTTTTATATACTGTTTGTAAGTTTTCTCAGAGAGTAAACAGAAGTAGCTCTGTTAACTCAAGTTGGAATATATGTATACATGTATATTGTATTAATCAGTTCAGTTCAGTTGCTCAGCCTTGCTGTCCATCACCAACTCCCAGAGTTTACTCAGACTCATGTCTATTGAGTCGGTGATATCATCCAACAATCTCATCCTCTGTCACCTCCTTTACCTCCTGTCTTCATCAGGGTCTTTTTAAATGAGTCAATTATTTGCATCAGTTGGCCAAAATATTAGAGTTTCAGCTTCAGCATTAGTCCTTTCAATGAATATTCAGGACAGATTTCCTTTAGGATGGACTGGTTCGATCTCCTTGGAGTTCAAGGGACTCTCAAGAATCTTCTCCAACACCACTGTTCAAAAGCATCAATTCTTTGGCACTCAGCTTTCTTTACAATCGAACTCTCACATCCATACATGACTACTGGAAAAACCATAGCTTTGACTAGATGGACCTTTGTTGGCAAAGTAATGTCTCTGCTTTTTAATATGCTGTCTAGGTTGGTCATAGCTTTTCTTCCAAGGATCAAGCATCTTTTAATTTCATGGCTGCAATCACCATCTGCAGTGATTTTGGAGCCCCCCAAAATAAAGTCTCTCGCTGTTTCCACTGTTTCCCCATCTATGTGCCATGAAGTGATGGGACCAGATGCCATGATCTTCGTTTTCTGAATGTTGAGCTTTAAGCCAACTTTTTCACTCTCCTCTTGCACTTTCATCAAGAGGCTCTTTAGTTCTTCGCTTTCTGTCATAAGGATAGTGTCATCTGCATCTCTGAAGTTATTGATATTTCTCCCGGCAATCTTGATTTCAGCCTGTGCTTTTCAGCCTGTGCGTTTCTCATGATGCACTCTGCATAGAAGTTAAATAAGCAGGTGACAATATACAGCCTTGATGTACTTCTTTTCTGATTTGGAACCAGTCTGTTGTTCCATGTCCAGTTCTAACTGTTGCTTCCTGACCTGCATACAGATTTCTCAGGAGGCAGGTCAGGTGGTCTGGTATTCCCAACTAATACATATGTTTCTGAAAATATTGCAGCATTTTAATAAGGACTTTGGTTTAGAAAGGACCTCTCTTTTTCTTTATTGAAGTATAGTTGATTTACAGTATTGTGTTAGTTTCAGGTGTACAGCAAAGTGATTTAGTTATACATATATATATTCAGATTATTTTCCACTATAGATTGTTACAAGATACTCAATAGTTTCCTGTGGTATCGATAATCCTTGTTGTGTATCTATTTTATGTGTAATAGTTTGTATCTGTTAATCACATACTACTAATTTATCTCTTCCTCCTCTCTTTCCCCTTTGGTAACCATAAGTTTGTTTTCTATGTCTATGAATCTGCTTCTATCTTGTATATAGGTTCATTTGTATTATTTTTTAGGCTTCATATATAAATAGTATCATATAATACTTGTCTTTGTCTGACTTACTTCACTGAGTATAATATTCTTTAGGTCTACCCATGTTGCTGCAAATGGCATTATGTCATTATTTTTTCATGGCTGAGTAATATTTCACTCTGTGTGTGTGTGTGTGTATATGTGTGTGTGTGTGTGTGTGTGTATTGCTGCTGTGAACATTGGGGTGCATGTATCTTTTTGAATTATGGTTTTAATTTTTTATGGATATATACCCTGGAGCGGTAGTGGATATATAACCTAGATCATATGATGGCTATATTTTTAGTTTTTTAGGAACCTTGATACTATTCTTCATAATGGCTGCAGCAGTTTACATTCCCACCAACAGTGTATGAGGGTTTGGTTTTCTCCAAACCCTCTCTAGCATTTGTTATTAATATTTGCAGACTTTTTGATGATGGTTATTTTGAGCAGTGTGAAGTTAGTCACTCAGTCATTTCCGACTCTTTGCCACCATATGGACTGTAGCCTGCCAGGTTCCTCTGTCCATGGAATTCTCCAGGCAAAAGGTGATACCTCACTGTAGTTTTGATTTGCATTTCTCTAATAATTAGTGTTTTGAGTACACTTTCATTTATTTGTTGGCCATCTGTGTGTTTTCTTTTGAGAAATGTCTAGTTAGGCCTTCTGCCCATTTTTTGATTGGGTTGTTTGTCTCTTTGATATTGAATTGTATGAGCTATTTGTATATTTTGGATATTAACCCCATTTTCTCCCATTCAGTAGGCTGTCTTAGAAAAGACATATCTTGCTTATTTTTTTATTCTTCCCTTTTTCTCCCAACAAATTCACAGCGTAATTAAAGGGAGATGAAAATTCCCCAAGTTTTGTGTTTGAGGAGAGAGGGATGACTGGTGAGAATAAGGAGATGAAAGAGAATAAAGAGGTGATTTTATGGAAATTAAATCTGAAGATTAAAGAAATAAAAAACATAGAATGGTGTATTAATAACAAATATGCATATATTTATTACACAAAATTAATATGTTGTAAATTGTTATGATTTGATCTTTTTAAAAAATAAACAATAGAAGTTTATTTCTCACTGTTCTGGGGGCTGAAAATTCCAAGATCAGGGTGCTGGTAGGTTCAGTGTCTGGTGACAGTCTGTTTCCTGGTTCATAGATGGTTGTCTTTTTGCTGTGTCCTCACTTGGCAGAAGGGCCAAGGGAGTTCTCTGAGGTCTCTCTCTCATTTTTTTTTCCTTTTGAACTTTTTAGCCGATTAACAATGTTATGATAGTTTCAGGTGAACAGTGAAGGGACTCAGCCATACATAAACATGTAACCCGTTCTCCCCAAAACTCCTCCTCTGATCCAGGCTGCCACGTAACATTGAGCAGAGGTCCATGTGCTATACAATAGGTCCTTGTTGGTTATCTATTTTAAATGTAGCAGTGTATACATGCGGAGAAGGCAAATGGCACCCCACTCCAGTGTTCTTGCCTGGAGAATCCCAGGGATGGGGGAGCCTGGTGGGCTGCCGTCTATGGGGTCTCACAGAGCAGGACACGACTGAAGCGACTTAGCAGCAGCAGCAGTGTGTACATGGCTACCCCAAACTCCCTAACTATCCCTTCCCCCTGGTAACCATGAGTTTGTTTAGAAGTCTGTGAGTCTCTTTCTGATTTGTAAGTAACTTTGTTTATGTAATTTCTTTTTAGATTCCACATATAAGGGACGTCATACGATATTTCTCCTTCGCTGTCTGACTTACTTAATTCAGAATGACACTCTCTAGGTCCATCCAAATATGAAATAAAAGGTAGAGACAGAGCCCTTAGGATTTTCTCTTACCAGTACTGCAGATCTCATCCTGTTTGTGCTCAGTGTTTGGCTGAATCACTAGCCACACAGCAGCTGGTTTTTGACATCAGAAACACCAAAGGCGTAAACGTGGACAGGATAGCATCCAATGAACAGGGTGATGAAATAAGTGTTGAAAGCAGAGCACATCTTCCTGGTATGTGGACGCTTATTGTAATGGAGTCGGTAAGGTACAAATTGAAATCTAGATGGTGCAACTGCAGAGAACAAACCCTTGGGGAGTAGAGCTCTTGCTCTCATTTTTAAATAATGTAGACAGTAGCATTTTAAAAGTCTTCTGAATCTGTGGATGTTGAATGGCTTGTGTAAAGGGCTTTGGAATTCATGATGAAATTTACCAGTAACTCCTCATTTCCCAAACAAGATTTCCTCTTCCTTCCCTGCTTCAGTAAAATTGCCAAATCACCTGAGTCAAAGACCTGGAAATCTCCCCAGAATTCTCCTGATCTGAGGACACCCAGTTCAGAATCATTCAGCTCCATCCCTTCCTCTTCATGCTGGCTTCTCCAGTCCTTATCTGGAATCTCATCGGGTCTGGGTTGGACTGTTACAGAAGTCTCCTGAGTGGTCTTGATACGTTTCACCATGGTGCCCTACCATCAGCCCCGACCCAGCTCAGAAGCAAGAGTCACACCACCTTTGTAATGAGGTCCTCCTTTGTAATGAGGTCCTCACACCACAAACGAGGTCTTCCTAAAAGGCGATTCTGGCATATCATTCTTGAAAAGGAAAATCCATAGCCATTTCCCATTGCTCAATAAATTAATTCAAGATACTCCATGAGGCGTTCTCACTCTCCACATCCTGGCCTCTGACCTTAAGCTTCATGCAGCATCCTTCCCTCCCTGCCATGCTTCACACTTCATGATTTAGTGATGCCCAACCGCTTGGATACCCCCACACCAACTATGTCACGCTTTCTTGTCTTTGCTCATGCCTCTTCCTTGTCTTGAACTAAATCCATCCTTGCTCCTATTTCTTCAGCTGGCAAACTCCCACTCAGACTTTTTAAAAATTAGCCCTGGTGGTTGAGCTAAATAAATAATAATAAATAATACAATTTTAAATTTATTTTATTAAAATTTTTATTTTTTAATATTAAAATTTTTAAATTTATTTTTTAAAGTTAAATTTATTTGTCTTTGGTGGCATCAGGTCTTAATTGCCACACATGAGCTTCTCCTTAGTTGTGGAGCGGGGGCTCGGTAGTTGTGGGTAAGGGCTTAGTTGCCCTGCAGCACATAGAAGTGCACTTCCCTGGCCAGGGATCAAACCTGCCTTGCCTACATTGGAAGATAGATTCTTAACCACTGGACCACCAGTGAAGTCCCTCCGACTCAAACTTTGAGGCTCAACATTGCGTATTCTCCTTGAGGAAATCTTCCACAATTTCTTCCAGCAGGTTTGACTGTCTCTTTTTTTTGTCTGCCCCTTAGAACCTGATGACTTCCCTGGTGGCTCAGACAGTAAAGTGTCTGTCTGCAATGTGGGAGACCTGGGTTTGATCCCTGGGTCGGGAAGTTCCCTGGAGAAGGAAATGGTAACCCACTCCAGTACTCTTACCTAGAAAATCCCATGGACAGAGGAGCTTGGTGTCCATGGGGTCACAAAGAGTTGGACACGACCAAGCGACTTCACTTTATAATCTGATGTGAACTCCAAAGTGAAGTGAAGTGAAAGTGAAAGTCGCTCAGTTGTGTCTGACTCTTTGCGACCCCATAAACTATTCAGTCCATGGAATTCTCCAGGCCAGAATACCGCAGTGGGTAGCTGTTCCCATCTCCAGGGGATCTTCCCAACCCAGGGATCGAACCCATGTCTCCTATGTTACAGGTGGATTCTTTACCGTCTGAGCCACAAGGGATGCCCAAGAATACTGGAGTGAGTAGTCTATCCCTCTCCAGTGGATCTTCCTGACTCAGGAGTCGAACCAGCGTCTCCTGCATTGCAAGTGCATTCTTTACCAGCTCTACCAGGGAAGCGATGTGAACTCTAAATCCTATTAAACCCTGCATCCCAGCATTGGACACAGTACCTGGCTTCATAAATGCTACTCTTCATAAATGCTTCTGACTATTTGTTGAGTGCTGGCTCAATGCATCTGGGAAAGGGGTTGAATGCAGAACACTGGGTGGGTGGTGAGACCTTCTGTGTATGGCCTGCAGGTTGCTGGATGGAGCGTGAGTGGAATGAGCTGGGGCATCTCCAGGACAGTTGTGTCACCTGCAGGGGTCTCTTCTCTAAGAAGGAGGCAGAAGGTTGGTGCTAGTTAGGTTTTGAGTCTTTACTGAATCTCTGAGAGCCTCCTAGGCTCACACAGGCTAGATCACTGGAGTTGGGAGAGATTGTGGGAACTATGTCATTGGGTGAGTGGAAGGGAAGGGTAAGGTGGTAACTGGAACAAGAGATGGTTGAACGCTGCAGGAGTGCCCGAGAACAGTAGCACGTTTTGCTTGGAAGGGACCGATGGGGAGTCATTTTCTTCCTCCTTCTCTTCATCTTCCTCTCCCACTCTTTCCCTTACTTCCCTTTTCATTTCTCTTTTTGTCAATGTCCTCTGCCTCTTTCCTTCAGTTTTGGCAGACATGTTACCTTTTATGTCCCAAAGAACCATTTACTAATAGTGGCACAGAGAAAGAAAGGTAGAGAAAAATCTGGAGAAGTACAAAATAAATTTGGGCTTAAGAGGAGGGTTGAAATTAAAGAGATGACAAGTAAAGTGGTTCATTCATTAAGTTGGGCAGCACGAGCCTTAAAATCAATTGTAAATCAAGCACTCGCATTATGTGAGGCATGTTGCCTTGGTGCATAAATCAAGTCACATTATCGCCGCTGAAATAGAGTACAAGTTCAAGATGCTGGGTTATGAACCCAAATAGGGAGATATATAGTGTTCGGTGATACAGCACGATGCTGAGTGTCTCTCTCGACCCTGTCAGTCATGCACAAGATACTGAGTTTCTTTGGTCACTGGTGGATCAAAATTTGCATAAGGTATTTATGGCTTCTTGTGAATAGTTTGCAAGCTAAAGACTAATACTAAACATTAGGGCATCTGTATTATCAGTAACATTGCCAGTGCTGGAATTAAACCCCGGCAGAATTTTCATGCCGTTGAATTTACGGTGTCTTTGAAGGAGCTATTTTCTGTGTTTAGTTTAAAGTATGTTCACAGGCCAGGCCGTCATTTCAGCCTCTTTTACTCGTGCTTTCTCACAACACAGGCCTTTTACCTACATTAGAAAAACCTGAGGTGCTTGCTTTGGTCTGGATTCTTGGGCCTCCCCACTCAGATCTACACGAGCAGGATGCCAGTGAGTGGGTGCTGGGACTCTGCAGTTTGCTTTAAGGCCACCAGGGTTTTCTGCAGCAGGTCCAGACGCCGAGCCTGCTGACTGTGTGTTATGAAAGGGATACTTAGTGTCTGGTTCGCATGGACCAAAGTGATGAAACATCACGTGATCTCCAAATCACATTGGCTGGAAGAATTGGTGTGCTATCAGCAGTTAGAGATGATACCATTCGTGTCACACAGATGGGAAACCCGGTGACCCAGCGATGGGCAGGGGTGCCTAGGTAGCCATGGGAACCCTTCCCTGCTGAGATGACAAAGCAGTGGCTTGAACAGTGTCCATGACCCTGGAGGGGCCCCTGGCAGAGGGTCTTAATCGCAATTGAATTTGGCTGCCTGACTCACACTTGGAAAGTTTTATTTTTTTAGAGTGTAATCCCGACCTTGAACAAAATCACACAGGGAGGCAGTCTGTTTCGTAGGCTATGAACTGCATCCAGACCACAGCCAAATTTATCTGTGGTTCTGTACAGTTTCTGAGCCTTCAGCTAGCCAGCTCTTCTGCCACTGCAGGGAAGCAGATCTGCAGGAAAGCTTTGGGCCCAAATGCACTGGTAGCTGTCCTGCCATATCTTGGTGCACGGAATACAAATTCATATTATGATACCCCTTCATGTCATTCAGCCCATTTGATGGTATCGCAGAAATATCTAAACATATTTTCCTGGTCTGAGCCACTCTCCTTCTGATAACTTAGGACATCCCTATATCTTTCTCTGTGTGTGTGTGTGTGTGTGTGTGTGTGTGTGTGCGTGTGTGTGCGCGCACGTGCTAAATTGCTTCAGTCATGTCTGACTCTTTGCAGCCCTGGACTACAGCCCGCCAGGCTCCTCTGTCTATGGGGATTCTCCAGGCAAGAATACTGGAGTGGTTGGTTTGCCGTGCCCTCCTCTAGTGGTTCTTCCCCACTCAGGGATCAAACCCATGTCTCTATGTCTCCTGCACTGGCAGGTGCTTCTTTACCACTAGTGTCACATGGGAAGCCCCATCTTTCTGTCTACATCAATATAATTCTTAATACAGTATGCCATTGAAAATGCGCCACCACCGCCACCGATTTGGATTGATAGACGCATAACTGTCTGTGATACACTCACCTGATGTCTTGGAAAAGCATACTGGATTTGTTCCAAGAAATCTTCAGGTTACTCGAGCTTTGAGCTTCCGGGAGTATGTGAAGATTTACTGCTGATTCTGAAAGTGGTTTATCTATTGTACCCCTCCCCTCTAGATTCATCATTGTTGGACTGCTTGTTTGGACTCTGGGTGTTCCTATCTGGCTACCAAGTAACACGCTGGAGGTGCCCTTGAGGACTTGAACATGTTGCCGTGCTGACTTCAATGAGCCCAGCAGCTCTGCCCCTGCACCTGTCTGGTTAGAACCTTCCTGCAGACTCAGGATTGTTGTGCTTGTAACACACTTTTGTGGCCCCAGCAGGGATGCCCAAACTTAGCTGGATGGGAGGATAAAGGAAGGCAGAGAGTAAAAGGCCTCTGATCAGGGGATTTGATGGTCTTGCCTATTGGTTCTGGGTTCTTGCTTTTATCTCTAAGATTCAGGACCTCATCTCTCCAGAGCTGTGGCACCTACCAGTGCCTCCCAGCCTTAACTGAATTCTCTGGGATGCACTGCTGATTGTTAAGAATGACTTTTGCAGCCTCATTCTCTTGACCTGCATCTTGTACCTCTAATATCTATCAGATCTCCACCTGACAAAGCAGGCCTCTAGTAGTGACTCTTCCTGGCTCGCTGGGTCCAGTTTCCACCGGAACCTAGAACTTATCTAAACCTTGACTTAAGCTCTATATGGGCAGGTGTTATGTTGATTTGCTATTTCCTCTAACAGTTGCTCAATAAATGCCAGCCACATGTTGAATGAAGCTGTGTAAAGACTTCTGTTTTTAAAAAGTAAGTATAAATTATAGGAGTGGGAACCTGGAAAGAAATTTATTTGAATGAAGAACATGAAAGTTGTGATTCTCTTTCTCCTGTTCATAGTAATTCCTGGTGTCCCTGCTGTTATCAAGAGATTTTCCCCATGTTTTTTTTAGCTCTTTTAGGAATAACAGGTAATATTGCTTTGCTGATCTAAGATACTGATTTCCTTCTTTTAATATGAACTGTGCACAGAAGAAGGACAAACAACTTCTCCAAATCAGGGACTTAAACTGAACAGTTCTGGAGTCTAAAATTTACAAGAGGCCATTATAATTAATACTCCTGACTCCAGGGACTTTCCTGGTAGTCTAGTGGTTAAGACTTTGCCTTCCAATGAAGGAGTGCAGGCTCAATCCCTGTTTGGGGAGCTAGGATCCCACATTCTCTGTGGCCAAAAAGCCAAGATGATAAACAGAAGCAATATTGTAACAAATTCAATAAAGACTTTAAAAATGGTCCACATGAAAGAAAAATACTTCTGACTCTGAAACACTTTATTTTTTTTTTTATCCTTGGCCACCCCTCCTCCCTTAAACTTACATTACCATAGGAGCCAACATTTCCACAAAAATTCTTGATACATGTTATCCAACCAGAATGAAGTCAGTAAGGACACATTTTTTCCTCAAGTCTTGTTTGTTGTAAAATAATAAGAAAAATCATTTATGATCTTACTGCCTTAACTAAATCAACTATTTGCCTCTATGTTTCCTCAGATTGGAACATTTGTCTTATCTGAATGAAAGCCCAGGCTGAACTAGGGTAGTGCCATTTTGTCTTATGTATTTTAAACTCTGATTTGGCTTGCCTTCTTAGTAGTCACTTCAGCTTGTCAAATGACTTCCTGAGGCTGATATCACTATGAAAACTTTGCATCGACTGTTCTATTTTCCCTAAATAGAAGGAACTAGATAAAGCATGTGGACAGTTGAGATGAAGCCAAACTCTGGATAAGAGCACATGTTTTGACATAGATTTTTAAAAACATGTATTTATTTTTAATTGAAGGATAATTACTTTACAATATTGCATTGGTTTCTGCCATGCATCAACATGAATCAGCCATAGGTATACATATGTCCCCTCCCTCTTGAACCTCCTTCCCCGCTCCCACCTCTTCCCACCCCTCTAGATTGTTATTGAGCCCTAGTCTGAGTCATACAGCAAATTCCCATTTGCTATCTATTTTACATATGGTAGTGTATATGTTTCCATGCCACTCCACGATTTTTTAAAAATCAGGTTGACTCTTTTTTTATTTTAAACTTTATTATTTGTTGCTCTGTGTCTTCATTGCTGCATGCGGGTTTCTCTAGTGATGAGCAGGGGCTACTCTTCGTTGCAGTGCCTGGGCGTCTCCTTGCAGTGGCTTCTCTTATTGTGGAGCACGGGCTATAGGCGCATGGGCTTCAGTAGCTGCAGACACGGGCTCAGTAGTTGCGGCACACGGGCCCAGCTGCTCTGGGGCATTTATGTAGATTTTTAAAAGAACAGACTATACTTTGAGATGGAAAGAGGCCAGTGAACATTCAGTTGGTCTCTGCTGTGTGTTCATGAGGAGGAAAGATGGCTGGAAGAGGGATTCTCATATCTGATCTTAGGACAGCTCTACGGGGCCAGCAGCCTCCGTTGCCCATGTTTCCTTCCTTGAGTCTCTTGGCAGTCTTGTGATGTAGATGGATAGGTAAGATGGGTCACTAAACTTGTCTTCTATATGAGAAATTGATGCTCTGAATGTTGCTAAGTCTCATTCAGCAAATAAGTGTCAGAGTTGAAAATCAGACTTAGATCTTTTGATGATAAATTTTGCTCCTTTCCACACATCAGCTCCTGGAATAGTGCCTGTTATGTGTTCTTTCTGGAGCTATGAGCAGGTCAGCTAATCTCTATTGTGGATTGCCTAAAGATGGGGGCTGGTGTGAGGTATTTGCCTTTCCCTCGGTTTTGTTTTTGGTTTCTTCTCTTAATATTTTTTCAAGATGATTTCCCTACCATTCTGTTACTTATGTGGTCCACATTCGTGAATAAATATTAGAGCTTTACTCGCCTGGAATTAATTCAAATAAAGTCATATCTTTGATATAAACATAAGTCAAAGTAAAGAGAAATCTGAAGCATGTTCAAGGGGTTTGGTTTTCCTTCTTTGGCTACTTTAGATTTGGGATGTCTCTGATGGGAAGTAGGATGGAGGCCTCATGGAACTGCCAAAATATATAGTTTTTCTTTAAACTCCTCAAGGAGTATGACTTGTGTTTCTTTTCTATGGGAGGACAAGACATTAAAGCAGATTTATTCTAAAGCTCCTTGGAAGGAAAGCTATTTCAAACCTAGACAGTATATTAAAAAGCAGAGACATCACTTTGCCGTCAAAGGTGTGTACAGTCACAGCTATAGTTTTTCCAGTACTCATGTATAGATGTGAGAGCTGGACAATAAAGAAGGCAGAGCACTGAAGAACTGATGCTTTCAAATTGTGATGCTGGGGAAGACTCTTGAGAGTCCCTGGGACAGCAAGGCAATCAAAACAGTCAGTCCTAAAGAAAATCAACCCTGGATATTCATTGGAATCTCCAATACTTTGGCCACCTGATGTGAAGAACTGACTCATTGGAAAAGACCCTGATGCTGGGAAAGATTGAGGGTAGGAGGAGAAAGAGGTGACAGAGGATGAGGTGGTTGGATGGCACCACTGACTTGATAGGCATGAGTTTGAGGACGCTCCAGGAGGGGACAGGGAATCCTGGCGTGCTGCAGTCCATGGAGTTGCAAAGAGTTAGACACCACCTAGCGACTGAACGACAACAATTTTTTAGGTAATACGTTTAATTTTATTTATCTATTTATTTTAAAAATTCTTGTTTGTACTTGTTCACTACTGTTACCTGCAATTATGAATTCCGAAAAGCTTTGAAAATCCTAATTTTTCCCCATAAGTTTAGTGCAGACTTATTTGGTAGAAATACAAGGTCTACACTGAAATGTGACAGTTTCTAGTCTTTATTTATCCCATTTAATGTGGATATTTATGTGTTTTGCTGCAGAAGTATTAATACAAGTTGCTGCCAAGATCCTGTTTAGTGTGTTACCTAAAATATGGTTATACCATAACATATGAAAAATTCAGATCCTGAAATGCATTTAGTCTCAAGGGGTTCAGAGAAGGGATTGTCAACCTCTTCTTAAGAAGAGAGGGGAGGTGTGTGACTAATGCAGAATAAGGAAGAAACACAAGCAGTTGGCTACAGGACCTTTCACGCACCTTGATGTCCCCCTGATACAGGATGATGTGTCTTTGTCTCCATCCCCTTGAACTCATGCACTCCCATGTGATCCATTTTCTCTGGAAAACAAAATGTGAGCAGAAAAGAAGAGGTGAGTCATTTCTAGGCAAAGCTTTAAGAGCTAACATGTAGCCCTTCATTCTTTTTCTTCTTCTGCCAAAGCTCAGTAGGCTCTGTGTGAAGGCTGGGCTCTATCAGCTTGGACGTCCCGTGAAGCCTGGCACGGAGCTGTGACTGCTCGATGCTGGAGATGTCATGTGAATGAGAAAGAAACCTTTGTTTTGAAGTCTCTACAGTCTGTTTTGAAGTCTCACTGAGTCTGTATTCACTGACGCATGTAAAATCAATGCTCTTTGGGATGGAGCCATCCATTAATGTAACATCTGTGGGCACCAACAGGGCTAATGACCAACAGTCCGCTGTCCTCCAGGGGTCTGTAGTCCAGCTTATACAGATAAATAGTTAAGAAGTCAGGTCTGGGCTGCCGCACTGCCATGCCCTCTCCTCCACCCCAGTGTTGGTTTCCATGTTTCTACCCAAGGCTAGATGTCGCCTGACTTTATGTATCCAAACACATGCTTGGATATCACTGCACACTTTTTGTTACTTTATTGGATTTAACGAATTACTTAATTCCTGCTTATTATTATAAATTAAGCAACATGAAAATATATAAAGAAAAAATTTATTCTTTCTTCCTCTCTCTCCTTCCAATGGTGTGTATCCTTCTACAGATTTGTATGTTCTAGGCAAATACATACATGTTTGTTTTCAACATCCATCTATTTATTTATTTGGCTGTGTTGTGTCTTAGTTGTGGCACGCAGGGTCTTCAGTTACGGCAGGTGAACTCCAGTTGTGGCATGTGGGACCCAGTTCCCTGACTTGGGATTGAACCTGGGCCCCCTGCATTGGGAGCATGGAGTCCTAGTCGCTGGACTATCAGGAAGTCCCTAGGAAAATATATTTAGATAAATAGGGTCATTTTAAAGTATTTTCCTCCCATGAGCATTACTCTGCCAAGGCGTGAATTCTAAGTCACTTCAGTCCTGTCGTGACTTCACCAGGCTGCTCTGTCCATGGGGATTCTCCAGGCAAGAATACTGGAGTGGATTGTTGTGCCCTCCTCTAAGGGATCTTCCCAACCCAGGGACTGAACCCAGGTCTCCCACACTGCAGGTGGATTCTTTACTGTCTGAGCCACCCGGGAAGCCCCAATGTCCAAATCACTCTTGTTAATACTTCATTAAATCCCTTTTGTGAACCCTGTGAGGTCGGTACTGTTATCATCAACCTCTACCATTTGAGAAAATTGAAGCCTTGAAACATTGAGTCATTTGTGAATGTCACATAGATTAGGACGTGGTGGAGTGAGAAACCCAGGCAGCCTGACTTCACACTCCATGCTTTGAACCTCCAAGTTATATCACTTCCGTCGTTGCATAATAGTCTGTGAATGAATGGACTATAATTTATTCAAGCATTTCCCTGTTGATGGAGATTTAGGTGGATTCCTGTTTTCCTCTTTGGATTTTGCTCCCATGAACAGTGTTGAAATAGACAACAACATGGGGATGCTCTTTTTTCCTGTTGAAAGAGCCCCACGTCAGTTTCTTCCTGGGCCTCGTCTGGGACATCGCTGCCAGCTCTGGCAGTTGGGTTCTAGTGAGGCAGGGGTTATCATAATTCCTATTCCAGGGACCAGTTAGGAATTCTTGCTTCACTAGTTCCTCTGAATCCCCTACATGTCTCTCTAGTCCTGGGCAGAGAGGAGAGAGGCTTGTTTAAGTCAATGGAGCTTACATGTAGAAACAGGAGGAAGTGAACTGTAAGGGATTGTGTTCTCCTAGATGTGTCAGATGCAATCACACAGCATAGATTTATGAAGCGGAGTGAAATATTTGTTTTGATTGCTCGCTGATTAAGAATACACTCTAATGCACAATCTTGACAGACATCTAGGGCAACTACCCTTACTTGAGAATCTGGGTCAGAGGTGCCCAACTTCTAATTCAGCAGTCTCATTTCATTAAAGGATTATGCAAAGAAACCTCAGTTGGGTCTGTGCAATTGGCCGCTTCATCTTCAGTATTTAATATTGCAGGAGCCCCAGTGGTTGCCAGTGTTATTGTCTGTCAGTTTGTAACGTCTTCTTCGTCGTTGTTCAGTATAGAGTTTGGGAAAGCAGTCACCTGGGGATCTTATGAAAAATGAACGTACTGTATGAAAAGTGGACGTGTGATTTGATCCTAGAATAATTTGTGGAGATATTTGGGGTAAGGTGTGAGACAGAACTCCCCCATGTTGGAGATGCTTAAAAGTGGGGTTTTGCAGAAGCCTGAACATTACTTAAAAGGAAATGGTTAAAAGTTTTGCGAGGTTTGTTTTAAAAATTTAATCTAGAAGCACTACAGGGTAGGTATTTATCAATAGAGTGCTAGAATGTGTTACTACATGAAAATTGGACAGTAAAGCACATTTGGCTATTTTAAGTTAAATTATCCAGTGAAATGCATTGGTGAAAGTCATAGCATAAATTGGGAGATCTAGTGTTTGTGCCTGAGTAGTGTATTTTTTGTGTGAGGTAGAAGGTAGGGGTAGATAACCATGTGTGCTGTGCTAAGTTGCTTCAGTTGTGTCTGACTCTTTGTGACCCCATGGACTGTAGCCCGCCAGGCTCCTCTGTCCATGGGATTCTCCAGGCAAGAATACTGGAGTGGGTTGCCATGCCCTCCTCCAGGGGATCTTCCCAACCCAGGGAGCGAGCCTGAGCCTCTTAGGTCTCCTGCTTTGGCAAGTGGGTTCTTTACCACTAGCACCACCTGGGAAGCCCTAGAGAAGCATATGGTCTCCTTATTTATGTATTTTTTAGGACAGTGTCGGCTTTAGGGTAACCAGTTGTTAGTCTGTACAGTCTATGTTTGAAAGAAATGCTTTCAAAATCTTAAAAATTAATGATTACAAAAGTAACAACTTCTACTTTCAGAAGCCAAGCATCATATCATCTCTGTCCTGAAGCGTCAGTGTGTCTATTTCTCGCCTCAGTGGCCATCCCCATTTCTGTTTACTCAGGAGCATGTAATCGAAAAGCTCCCTTGTAAGTATCCAGGATGCAGGCCTCAGTCCATTCTTGACTCTGTTCATCAGGGGTGGGAAATGTGACACATGTTATATTTATTTATAAATATTTATGTGACAGATATTTTATTTATTGATTGATATTTATGAATACATATTTATAAAATGTTTATTTTTAAAGATTTTTTGATATAGGCCATTTTTAAAAGTATTTTTATCAAATCTATTACAATAAACTGCTTCTGTTTTATTTGGGCCTGAGACATGCAGGATCTTAGCTGCCCAACCAGGGATGGAACCCACACCCCCTCCACTGGGAGACGAAATCTTAACCACTGGACCACTAAGGAAGTCCTGATAGATATTTTAACTAACCCATGTTATGGCAACCCACTCCAGTACTCTTGCCAGGAAAATCCCATGGACGGACAGAGGAGCCTGGTAGGCTGCAGTCCATGGGGTCGCAAAGAGTTGGACATAACTGAGCAACTTCACTTTCACTTTCACATTATCTTGAATACAGTAAGTCCCCAACATGTGAACCTTCAAGGTGCAAACTTTCCAAGATGTGAATGTTCCTTTGTGTGTCTGGTCACGTGAGTTCACGTGTCTGGCGTACATTGCCATGTGTGTGCATCGTCTACAGGTGGTTGTGCTTTTGTGCACTTCACTGTATGGTACTTGTATAGAGTATGATAGTTCAGTATCTTTATTTCAAGCCCAGGCTGTCCAGAAGCAAGTGTAAAGGCAGCAGTGATGTAACTGGCACTGCTTAGAAGTGCTAAGCAGGAATGATCATGTTAATTGGGTACCTAGGCTAACTTTCGGAGAAGGCAATGGCACCCCACTCCAGTACTCTTGCCTGGAAAATCTCATGGATGGAGGAGCCTGGTAGGCCACAGTCCTTGGGGTCACTAAGAGTTGGACACAACTGAGTGACTTCACTTTCGCTTTTGACTTTCATGCATTGGAGAAGGAAATGGCAACCCACTCCAGTGTTCTTGCCTGGAGAATCCCAGGGCTGCCGTCTATGGGGTTGCGCATAGACGTGACTTAGCAGCAGCAGGCTAACTTTGTTGGATCTCTGAACAAATTGGATTTATGAATGTTCTTGGAAATTGTTTGCATGTGGGGGACTTACTCTTCACCAGCGAGAGCCCATTTCTACAACCGTGGTGCTAAGATGCTGCTAATTTCACCAAAGGAATTCCATTTCTGAAATTCTTTATACTCATGAGAAAAGCACAGTTAAGGACCAAGAAATGAACACCTGGAGTGCAAGTAGCTGCAGTCCCTCTGGTTTGTGGTCTTCCACCCCCTGATCGTGGGGTCCTTATTAGGACAACGGCTGCCCCTTGAGTAAAGCTGAAACCGGCTAACACATTCCTGGGTCCTGTTGTCTACACTGAAGATTTTAAAGTTAAGTTGTGGGCATTTATCTGTGATGGACCTATGTAAGCTCTTGCACTCAGCTGCTCTCCATCTGTTCCTCTCTATAATATATTCATTCAGATTTGCCTTTGGCCATATGCTGATTCCCCTTTCTAGCGCAGCTCCCGCTCCCCTTCATGCATGATGACAGTTCCTCCTTTATGCATAAGTATATGAAAAAGTATGGTTACTTTTTTGAGTGATCATTGAGGTTACTTTATTTACTACTGCCATTGTGCTAAGTGAAATGTTTTCACCTGGATGATTTAAAGCTTTGCCAAAACAGGGCAAAAAAATGACAAGTTTCCTCTTGGTGTGAAATGAGTGTCTGCCACCTTCGTCCTTTGGGCCTCTGCTTCCTTTCACCTGTAAAGTGAGGAATTTGGACCAGAATAGCTACTCTTTCCCCTGGAGCTCTGATAATCTGAGATGTCTGTCTCAGCAATTACACCTTAGTCTTGTACTGCAGCACCCTGTGAGGCAAGTCCATAAACAGGGCTTGCTGCCTTGCGTGTGGGTCTTTCTCCTTATGGCAATGAATCAGAGGGCTCCAGGCATCACTGTTTGATAATCCAGCCAGGTCTGTTCCTGACATGACTAACAGATATGTATGGTGATGGTGCAGAAGCTCTACCATAGGTGAGTCATCCTTTAGATCAGGAAGTACCTCATGAGGGGAATGGTAATCAACTGCCTGGCTTTAGTTTTGATGTAGTCATTGATCAAATACGCATGTACAGTGTAGCACACTGTCCCATCTTTGCCTTTAAATATAGTTCTGCTCCCTAGGCAGGTAGTATAATTTTTTCCAAGGCAGCAAAGTTTTGATTCCTGGGTCGGGAAGATCCCCTGGAGTGGGGCATGGCAACCCATGTCACTATTCTTGCCTGGGAAATCCCATGGATAGAGGAGCCTGGCAGCTACAGTCCATGGGGTCGCAAAGAGTTGGGACACGACTAAACAGCAACAACCAAAGACCCTTTGCCTCTGAATATCCAGTGTTGTCACTGAAGGAATAATGGGTTGGTGTTGATGTCTGTGTTTAATTTCACTTTAAATATTATTTTATAATTGGCTTTTGTTCCAATGTCCATTAGTGTTTAATGGCGGAGTTATTTGTCCTCACAGACAAATTCAGTAGACAGAAACTTGAAAGGAGATTTTATAGGTATCAGTATTTATTCAATATATGGTGCCTGTTGACTGCATTCAACAAATGTACAGCTCCCTTGGCTGATATTCTGGTAAAACAACTCCTATTTTGTTCATTTGTGGCTGTTTCTATCTGTTATTTTTCTCTCGTTTTCAGCTCTCATGCCTTTGCTCATCTCCAAAAGGGAACAGTTTAGCTCATGAGCTTGCTATCCTCTAGGAAATATGGGGCAAGAGGATTGCCAGAAATTGCTGCTTTTTCAGCTCAATTTTTTTCCCTGGATAGTTTAGTTCAACTCTTTGCTTTTTCTTTCTCTCCTTGAGCCATCAGGTCAAGCAGACAAAAAACCAAGCATACTTACAGTCGTATTTTGATTATTCTTAATCAATCAGAGGGCTTCCCTGGTGGTTCAGATGGTAAAGAATCCGTCTGCAGTGCAGGAGACCTGAGTTCGATCCCTGGGATAGGAAGATCCCCTGGAGGAGGGCATGGCTACCCACTTCAGTATTCTTGCCTGGAGAATCCCCATGGACAGAGGGTCCTGACAGGCTACAGTCCATGGAGCCGAAAAGAGTTGGACATGACTAAGTGACTAAGCAATCAGAAGGTAAAAATTTAAGGAGAAAATATTATGTTTAATAGTCTTACCAAATGTGATTTATTATTATGTTTGAAGCCAAACTTTATCTACTTCTAATCCCTAACCTCATCCTTAGGACTAATATATCTTTCTTTGCATTTCACACTGACCCTGGAGAAATCTCACGACATCACGATCCTCATTTAAATTCATGTTTGGCCCATCTGTTTCTTTTTTTAAGGTTCACTTCTCCACTTTGTTCTGTGCCCTGGGAGTTGGATGTGTTCATCAGCATACCTTACTCTCCAGCTCAAAGTTGGCTTGGCCAATGGGAGCCTTGGCAGGTATGAGAGGGAAAGGAGACAGTCCTGTGTGTTCATCACCCTTCCTGTCTCTTTGGGCTTATTCTGTACTGTCTTATACTTTCTCTAAAATGTCCCTCCCCACACAGCCTCTGTGTTTCCAAATTCCAAAGCCACATTGCCCCGTCAGGCTTATGGGTGCTAACAGGGACCACTGATACCAATTCTGCATTGTCCCTTGGGGTTCACTATCCCCTGCATGCCCCATTGTGGACAAGACCCTTAGGAAAGTTTCCTTGTGGTATTAAGTTCGAATGTGCCATCTATTTTTATGCTGGAGCCCTGGTGGACAGAATAATTCAATGAGTGCTTATATTACTGGCAGGTAGTGTGGTGTAATGGTTGTCTTCCTGGTGGCATCAGACAGAGCTAGGGTTGAACACATCCCCCATCACTTGTTAACTCAGAGAAGAGATTACTTAACCACTCTAAGACTTAGTTTCCTCTAATTTATTTACTTAATTTATTTGGGCTGTGCTGGGTCTTAGTTGTGGCATGTGGGATCTAGTTCCCCGACCAGCGATTGAACCCCGCCTCCCTGCACTGGAAGAGTGGAGTCTTAGCCACTGAACTACCAGGGAAGTCCCAGTCTGTTCTAATTTAAAGTGAGGATACTATTATCTACTTCACAGAATTGTTATAAGAATATGTATGAATACTCAAAAATATCAACTATTATATTTAATTATATGCAGTAAAATTAGAGCAATATACAGTACTATATGTTATGCCATAATATATAAGAACATATAATAATATTTTATGTAATAGCATTATATATAATATTTTGGTTTCCCCTCAACTTATACTGTTTCATTTCCTCACAGGTAAGGTGTGAACAATTACAAATTAGTCATTTTTCCTTCCTCTTCACCTTATGCTGTTGATCTTTGTGATTCAAGTTATGTGGACTGCCTCTTCCCTTGTGCCCCACGAACTCCAGCTTATCTAAATGGTAGTTTGCTTCCTGCAGAGGGTCCTGACTGCTCTGCTAATCTTCCTTCAAGTCTGTGGAATTTTCACATGACTTTTCTTCTGAGGTAAACACAGGGGTCCCTGGTGAAGTGCGAGTCTTTTGCTTATGTGTTAACCCTAAGCACAGGCTGCTTTTCTGCACAGGAGCCAGGCATCACTGGGTAATCCCATGCTTTACAGAATAGCCGTTTTTTGTTTCTATCTTCTTGAAGCAGTATCTCTAAAATGTTCTGAGAGCACTGGCTAAGCCCAGAGAGGTGTTGCAAGGATTAGCTAATTGATTATTTTAAATGCTTTGAAACTGGCAGAGAGTTTAGCAAGAAGGACAGGCTAAATAATGTTTGCAGACATGATAGGAGTACAAAATGTACCAAACGACCCTTCCCATTTGATTTGTTGCCTTGTAGAACTTGCCTATTGTATAACATGTCCCATTAAAATGAGTTATATATGTTATTGCATTTAAAACCTGACCCAGGGGGATGCTTTAAGAGAAAGAGAAGTGTTCGGAAGGATATACAAACCTTTTGTCAAATGGAGTTGCAGCTGCTGAAACCACTTGGGTTTTTCTGACTTGAGGGAAGTCCTAGGAAGCACAACTCAGTTGCATTCATTTTCTCAAGACCTGGCATGTGTCAGGTCTGAACTGGTCACCATGGTTATGAGCCTTGAAGGCCCATAGCCTGGAAGAGGAGCCGGTATACACATAGTCAGAACTGTTTGATAGTATGTGATAGGGGCTAAGATGGGTGAATATACAAGGTATAGTGAAAAAAAAAAATCCAGTGGTAATTAGCTCAACCTGGGGAAAATCAGCGAAGATCCATCATGGAAGAGAGGCTTGAATTGGTCCTTAAGGGTAAGAGAAGTTTGCCAAGTAATAAAGGCATGAAGGACATTTCAGACACAGGGAACAGCATATGATGAAGAGCCTCTCCTCCTCTCTCCCTGTGTCATTCAAACATCTTTTAGAGTCCCCGCTTCCTCAGTATCCTGCTTTATCTTATTCTTTGCTCATAGTAGATATTCAGTTAATTCTTATAAATGAATAGAATGGGTGGTAGGATTATAGGCAGTGATTTCAATTTTATTCATTAGGTTTTTCCTTATTTTCTAAATTTTCTGGAACAAATATGTCTTTAGTTTGTAACAAGAATATTCTAGAATATCCGGGGAATGGTTATCAGAGTCCATGGCTGCACTGGACTTGGAGATAAATGGAGTCAAAGAGGTCAATGAGCTTTTGGCTAGGTAACCTGGTGGGACAGAGGCTTGAGATGGTGGGAGGTGTCACTGGAAATGAAGCTGAAATGAGAGGTTGGGGCTCAGAACTTTGGACTTTCTGTGGTAGACCATGAGAAACCATGGAGATTTGATTAGGCAGGAAGTCTGTGTTGAGTCCTCTGGCGATGCTGTAGGGCACAAACTGGCTGCAGGAAGGGCTGGAGAGAAAGGACCCGTTGTGACACTTTTATAATCCAGGTAGAAAAGTATTGAAGCTTCTCTTGTTTGGGGAGTTGAGGAAAAGATAATGCATTTCGTTTTAGACATAAGGATACATTTGTAGTGTCCATGTAGTAGTCCGTAGGAAGGCCGGTGCATGTTTGGAACTGCCTGGGGGAAGGAATCAGCGCCTAAAATATGATGGACGCCAGAGACCTTGGACAGCATGGTCACAAAAGCGAGAGAAAAATGAAAGCAAATGGTGTTGTGAAAATCATGAGAGAAAGGAGAGGTGGCTCTGAAATGAGCAAATGATCTAGTCAGGAAGTAGAGTATTTTCCTTTCTCCAGATGTTCCTCGTCTTCCCTGCTTTCAGGTTTCTGCTCAAAAGAAACCTGTTGAGGTTTCTTCAGAGATGCCTTCCCACACCACCTAAATAAAACAGCACCCTTCCTCACTCCCAGCCACCTTCCATGAGCACTGTTTCAGAATGCAGCCTTTATTATTGTTCAAGTATAATGAGGATCGGGAAGTGAGTGCCACTGAAAAGGTAATTTGCTACCCATAGTTTCTGAGAGGGGGCGGGGCATGCCATGCCTTGCAAGGCCGCATGGGCGAAACATTGGGGCCAGTCAGGACTTGGAGGGCAAGTCTTTTTATTTTTTTTAAAAAATTTTATATTGGGGTTTAGCCGATTAACAATGTTGTGATAGTTTCAGGTGAACAGCGAAGGGATTCAGCCATACACATATATGTATCCATTCTCCCCCAAACTCCTGTCCCATCCAGGTTGCCACATAACATTGAACAGAGTTCCAGGTGCTATATAGTAGGTCCTTGTTGGTTTTCCATTTTAAATATGTTAGGCAAAAGTCTTTATAGTGATTTCCATGCAATGGAATAGGTGAGGCTGGATAAGCAGGCTTAGGATTGGCTAGTTTTGTTTTTTTTGGTTCTGATAGGTCTTCATTGCTGTATGTGGGCTTTCTCTAATTGCCTCGTGTGGGCTTAGTTGTCCCGAGGCATGTGGGATCTCAGTTCCCAACCAGGGATCAAACCTGCAGCCTCTGTACTGAAAGCTCGGAGCCTTAGCCACTGGACCAGCCGGGAAGTCCCCTGGGATTGGAGAGTGTGAGTAGTTCCTGTGGACTCTTGGGAAGAAGGGCTGTGCCTTATGGTCTGGTACCTTCCCCTAGGTGGTTAGGGCAGGAGCCAGCGACCTGAGTGAAGTGGCTGGGATGGGCTTGGCTTGGTTGGTTCACATAGGAAAGACTTGAGGAGAGGTGAGTTGTTTACTATCTCTAGGAGTTACCCTTGAAGAAGAACAGCCCTGGGAGGCTAATGAAAGCCTCAGAATAAAAAGCCATGTTCAGTAGGAGCACCACTTGAAATTATGTTCATGTGATTGCAGGGCAGCTCCAGGGCTGGAACTAGGGTGTGGTGAACAAGGCTTTTACCTCAGGCACAAGTGTAAGGGGGTGGGTGCCAAAAATTTCATTAATCAAGTTGAATAATATGTTAATATGAACAAAGTAAAAATGGACACAAAAATATACCTGATGAATAAAAATACCAATGTTGTAAATAGAGACAGATCAGTCGGTGTTGAGTCATGCTGGAGCCTGAAACAAAAGAGAAAGGAATCAGTAATATGGATCCTCTCGGTTTGATTTTTTAAGCTGTTGCATTAAAATGATCAAGCCTTAAAAAGGAAGGTAATTCTGACACATGTTACAACATGAATGAACCTTGAGGTGAAGTCACAGAAAGACATACTGTATGATTCACTTGCATAAAACACTTAGAGCAGTCAAAATCATAGAGACACGAAGTAGAATGGTGGCCACCAGGGTCTGGGGGTGAGAGGATTGAGGGGTAGTGTTTAATGGGTATAGAGCTTCAGTTTGGGAAGATGAGAAGAGTTTCAGAGACGGACGCTGGTGATGGTTGTACAGTATTATGAATGTATTTGATGCCACTGAACCATGCACTTAAAAATGGTTAGTTTCAGTTTCAGTTAGTCGCTCAGTCATGTCCGACTCTTTGCGACCCCATGAACTGCAGCACGCCAGGCCTCCCTGTCCATCACCAACTCCCGGAGTTCACCCAGACCCGTGTCCTTTGTATTGGTGATGCCATCCAACCATCTCATCCTCTGTCATCCCCATCTTCTCTTGCCCTCAATCTTTCCCAGCATCAGGGTCTTTGCAAGTGAGTCAGCTCTCCGCATCAGATGGCCAAAGTATTGGAGTTTCAGCTTCAACATCAGTCCCTCCAATGAACACCTAGGACTGATTTCTTTTAGGATGGATTGGTTGGATCTCCTTGCAGTCCAAGGGATTCTCAAGAGTCTTCTCCAACACCACAGTTCAAAAGCATCAATTCTTCAGCACAGTTCAAAAGCATCAATTCTTTGGCACATTTCAAAAGCATCAATTCTTCGGCATCAATTCTCACATCCGTACATGACTACTGGAAAAACAATAGCCTTGACTAGACAGACCTTTGTTGGCAAAGTAATGTCTCTGCTTTTAAATATGCTGTCTAGGTTGGTCATAGCTTTCCTTTCAAGGAGCAAACGTCTTTTAATTTCATGGCTGCAATCACCATCTGCAGTGATTTTGGAGTCCAGAAAAATAGTCAGCCACTGTTTCCACTGTTCCCCCATCTATTTCCCATGAAGTGATGGGACCAGATGCCATGATCTTCGTTTTCTGAATGTTGAGCTTTAAGCCAACTTTTTCACTCTCCTCTTTCACTTTCATCAAGAGGCTCTTTAGTTCTTCTTCACTTTCTGCCAAAACGGTGGTGTCATCTGCATATATTGAGGTTATTGATATTTCTCCCAGCAATCTTGATTCCAGCTTCTGCTTCCTCCAGCCCAGCATTTCTCATGATGTACTCTGCATATAAGTTAAATAAGCAGGGTGACAATATACAGCCTTGATGTACTTCTTTTCCTATTTGGAACTAGCCTGTTGTTCCGTGTCCAGTTCTAACTGTTGCTTCCTGGCCTGTATACAGGTTTCTCAAGAGGCAGGTCAGGTGATCTGGTATTCCCATCTCTTTCAGAATTTTCCACAGTTTATTGTGATCCACACAGTCAAAGGCTTTGGCATGGTCAATAACGCAGAAATAGATGTTTTTCTGGAACTCTCTTGCTTTTTCCATGATCCAGCAGATATTGGCAATTTGATCTCTGGTTCCTCTGTCTTTTCTAAAACCAGCTTGAACATCAGGGAGTTCATGGTTCACATATTGCTGAAGCCTGGCTTGGAGAATTTTGAGCATTACTTTACTAGCATGTGAGATGAGTGCAATTGTGTGGTAGTTTGAGCATTCTTTGGCATTGCCTTTCTTTGGGATTGGAATGAAAACTGACCTTTTCCAGTCCCGTGGCCACTGCTGAATTTTCCAAATTTGCTGGTATATTGAGTGCAGCACTTTCACAGCATCATCTTTTAGGGTTTGAAATAGTTCAGTTGGAATTCTGTCACCTCCACTAGCTTTGGTCATAGTGATGCTTCCTAAGGCCCACTTGACTTCACATTCCAGAATGTCCGGCTCTAGGTGAGTGTGAGTGATCACATCTTCATGATTATCTGGATTGTGAAGATCTTTTTTGTATACTTCTTCCATGTATTCTTGCCACCTCTTCTTCATATCTTCTGCTTCTGTTAGGTCCTTAGCATTTCTGTCCTTTATCGAGCCCATCTTTGCATGAAATGTTCCCTTGGTATCTCTAATTTTCTTGAAGAGATCTCTAGTCTTTCCCAGTCTGTTGTTTTCCTCTATTTCTTTGCATTGATCACTGAAGAAGGCTTTCTTATCTCTCCTTGCTATTCTTTGGAACTCTGCATTCAAATGGGTATATCTTTCCTTTTCTCCTTTGCTTTTTGCCTCTCTTCTTTTCACAGCTATTTGTAAGGCCTGCCCAGACAGCCATTTTGCTTTTTTGCATTTATTTTCTTGGAGATGGTCTTGATCCCTGTCTCCTGTACAATATCACGAACCTCTGTCCGTAGTTCATCAGGTACTCTGTCTATCAGGTCTAGTCCCTTAAATCTATTTCTCACTTCCATTGTATAGTCATAAGGGATTTGATTTAGGTCATACCTTAATGGTCTAGTTCAAAAATGGTTAAGACGGTAGAGTTTATGTTGCTGCTGCTTCTGCTGCTGTCACTTCAGTCATGGCCGACTCTGTGACCCCATAGACAGCAGCCCACCAGGCTCCCCCATCCCTGGGATTCTCCAGGCAAGAACACTGGAGTGGGTTGCCATTGCCTTCTCCAATGCATGAAAATGAAAAGTGAAAGTGAAGTCGCTCAGTCGTGTCCGATTCCTAGTGACCTCATGGACTGCAGCCTACTAGGCTCCTCCACCCATGGATTTTCCAGGCAAGAGTACTGGAGCAGGGTGCCATCGCCTTCTCCAAGATTTTATGTTACTGTATATATACTTTGGAGTGTGACAAAAATAAACCATTATTTGCTTAAGCCACTGTATTCTCTGATTTGCAGCCAAACATATCTTCACTGATACACTTCTTCTTATTGTTAAACAAAAGAGCCCCAAACCAATGATAAATGGAAAAATTACACTTAATCTGAAGAACAGCCAAACCTCAGCTTCTGATCACCCCCCCCGCCACTTCCCTCTGACTCCCAGCTTCTCCAACAGTGCCTCCCAGGCTCGAGAGGATGGTGAGGCCAGTGCAACATGTAAAAGGGTGCCAACAAACTCAGTAATCAACATAGGCACTATTTCAATGCAATGGTGATTTTTCACCTTTTTTTTTGATTGTTGTTGTTGTTCAGTTGCTAAGTAGTATCCGACTCTTTTGTGGCTGCGTGGACTGTAGCCCACCAGGCTCCTCTGTCCATGGGATCCTCCAGGCAAGGATACTGGAGTGGGTTTCCATTCCTTTCTCCAGGGAATCTTCCTGACCCAGGGATCTGAACCCGTGTCTCTTGCATTGCAGGTGGATTCTTTATCCCTGAGCCACCAGGAAAGCTCTAAAATGTACATACAGTAATATAAAATCTACCATCTTAACCATTTTTAGTAATCTCTGGTGGCTCAGTGGTAAAGAATCTGCCTGCAATGCAGGAGACTGGGGTTCGATCCTGGGTCAGGAAGATCCCCTGGAGAAGGAAATGGCAACCCTCTCCAGTATTCTTGCATGGAGAATCTCATGGACAGAGGAGCCTGGCAGACTACAGTTCACAGGGTCACAAAGAGTCAGACACGACTGAGTGAGTAATGCATTAGTGTGCGTGCACACACACACACACACACTTAACACACACAGACAGCTTAAGAAAACAATTCAGAATTTGTGTGCTACTCTCTATGGCTTCAGTAATTCAATAAAATTAAAATCATACTTAAAAATAAAACTCAAAATTAAAGCTTGCTTACATTCTCATAAGGGCATTTCTATGTATATAAAATAAATGTATCATTTGCGTGTCTGGAATATGGTTGTGGATGAGGGTGAAATTCACATCCAGCCTGAATCAGCTGATTTGAGAGTGTGATTGCGTGGTTTTGAATGTCCTGGGTTTTCTTGCTTGCAGCACCTGCTTTCACAGATTCTCCCTGGTGTCTGCAAGGAAGCTTCTTGCAGAATCTCTTCAGTATAGTTTAATAATTCTTGGCATAAATGTTTGTTGGATAATCAAAAGTCTGAGCGGCAAGTTTCTCTAATCTTACAGAGGACTCTCAACATTTCTGAAGATCATCACTGGAGATGTTCAAGAATCCCAGATTTGCAAACAACTCTGTAGCATATAATTCCCCCATAAAATGGATATTTTCCCCACTGGTTGGAGCAGCCACTGAAATAGTGTCTGGACACCTCCTCCTCCCATTTTCATATAGAGCAAACTGTTGACTCTTTCAAGTCCTAGATCCAAGTTCGTTTCCAAATTTAACATTCTACTATTTGTTGTTTGTTTGTTGTTGTTTTTCATTCATTAAGTTGTGTCTGACTCTTTGCGACCCTGTGGACTGCAGCACACCAGGCTTCCCTGTCCTTCACCATCTCCTGGAGTTTGCTCAAACTCAGGTCCACTGAGTCGGTGATGCCATCCAACCATCTCATCCTCTGCTGTCCCCTTCTCCTTTTGTCTTCAATCTTTCCCAGCATCAGGGTCTTTTCCAATTAGTTGGTTCTTCGTATCAGGTGGCCAAAGTATTAGAGCTTCAGCTTCAGAAACAACATATCCGGAACTCCCTTTTGGAATCCAAAACATATCCAAAATTCTCATGGGAATTCGAGCTTCATTCCAGTTCCTCTAAGGAATCTCCAGGGAATTACAAATTATGCTCCAAGGGCAAGGTCTCTCATTCAGCCTGCAGAATTTACTCTGATGCTACAGATGGCACCTTGTCTATCTTGAGTCGGCTGCACTGGCCACTGTGGCTTGTTCTTTGGTTGCTCATCCTGAGAGTGGCTCCTGCATGGCTGATGTCCATCAAAGACAGGGCAGATGCTAGGACCTGTGTTGTTGATGTCAGCCGATACCTGTGCCCAGGATGTCCCTATGCCATGTCTGATGGTGGGGCTCTGCAGTCTGCACCAGGGATGCTGGCTCCCAGACCACAGAGCTGCCCATACCCACACCCAGATGCCTTGTCTCAGAGATTATGATTGTGTTGCTTTTCTTCCCCCCAGGCACCCTTCTTTCCTTCCATAACCAAGCCGAAGTACAAAATAACAGAAACCCTTGTAGCGTAACAGGGTACAAGAGAAATGTTAAGAAGTGGTCGGTTTAGACAATGAGAAAGGTCTGGTAGTCTTTACAGTTATTGTATTTGTAATATACCAGACATGGGGAGTTTACTGCTTCTTCAATTTTAGGGGGTAATTGTATTCTGTACTGTGGCTAAATTCTAAAGCCAGTGTGTGAAAAGAAAAGGAAAGTGGACTAAGTCATTCTTGAAATCCCCTTAAGCTGCTCATAGACTAGGTATCCACGGCCATATTTCTATGCCACAGTGAAGACTGACGGGCCATTTTTTGATGAACCTAACACAGCTGGTTTCTGCACTGACTATTGAAACAAACCATTGTTGTTTGACTGACTGCTCAAAGTAGTTGACTTGGGTAGAGGGGCCATATTGTATCAGAAATTCAGATCTTTCACTTTTCACTTTCATGCATTGGAGAAGGAAATGGCAACCCACTCCAGCGTTCTTGCCTAGAGAATCCCAGGGACGGGGGAGCCTGGTGGGCTGTTGTCTCTGGGGTCGCACAGAGTCGGACACTACTGAAGCGACTTAGCAGCAGCAGCAGCAGCAGCAGCAGCAGCAGCAGCTGTCACAGTGCTGTGGAATGCAGTAAAATGTTCACACTAGAAGAGGCATAAAAACCGAAGCCACCTAAGGGAAAATATGTGGTGTATTCACTCCTTTCACAGAATAACAATGGTAAACCAACATTTATTGGAGACATGCTGCCAGGCACTCTTAAAATTTTTTTTTATTGGAGTATAGTTGATTTAAAATGCTGTGTTTCAGGTGTACAGCAGTGTGAATCAGTGATACATATATCTGCTTTTTCTCAGATTCTTTGCCTGTATAGTGTCAAGCACTCTTTTAAGCACTTTAATTTTCATTAACTCATTTAATTCTTACAACAACCCCAGAAAGTATTTGTTATTATTATACTCTTTTTTTAAAAGGCATAACTCCAATACTTTTACTACCTGATGCGAAGAGCTGGCTCATTGGAAAAGACCCTGATGCTGGGTAAGATTGAAGACAAAGAGAAGGGGGCAGCAGAGGATGAGATGGTTGGATGGCATCTCTGATTCCATGGACATGAGCTTGGGCAAACTCTGGGAGATAGTGGAGGACAGGGAAGCCTGGTGTGCTGCAGTCCACGGGGTTGCAAAGAGTTGGATATGACTTAGCAACTGAACAACAACATAACTGAGGCAGAGGGAGGTTAAGTGACTTGCCCAGTTAGAAAGTGGCAGGGCTTGAATCTGAACTCCAGCAGTCTGGCTCTAGTGCTCTTGTTCTTACCTGCTTTGTTCTACACTTTTGACCATGACTCTACCATTTAAATGTCTTTTCCTCTCCTTCTTTCCACGTGGAATGGAGTGGAATTTACCAACTTAATGTTTTTAATGGTGTGACTCTATTGTGCTTTCTTGCTGTGGCAAAAATTCAAATTATACTGAAAGGCATAAAATATACAAAAGGGTAATGTCCTATGTTCTCACCTTTAGCTGGAACAAATGTTAATGGCTTGTTCATCTTCCCCACCCCCAGGATTTCTTTTATGCAGGCATTCACACACATATTTTGTTTTTGTTTGACATATACTTCAATTTCCTTTTTCACTTATCAGTGTCACAGACCTCGTTCTATTAATATGTCAGAATATAGAATTTCACCTCCTCTGTTTTTAAAAGGACTATTTTTAATTGGAGAATAATTTCTTTACAATGTTGTGTTGTTTTCCGCTGTACAACAACATGAAGTGAAATGAAGTGAAGTCGCTCAGTCGTGTCCGACTCTTTGCAACCCCGCGGACTGTAGCCTCCTCTGTCCATGGGATTCTCCAGGCAAGAATACTGGAGTGGGTTGCCATTTCCTTTTCCAACAACAACATGAATCTGCTATAAATATACGTGTATCCCCTCCTTCTTGAGTGTTCCACCCCCCCAACCCCTCATCCCACCCATCTAGGTCATCACAGAGCAACGAGCTGAGTTCCCTGTGTTACACAGATGCTTCCCACTAGCTAGGTATTTCACACATTCACCTCCTTTTCAAGAGCTATTTTAGTAAGTGCAGATTATTCTGCTACAAAAATAAATCATAATTTAACTTTGCATATTCCCTTACTGATGTATAGTCAGGTTTAAAAAAAAATTTTTTGCCAAGTTTTTATTGTTATCGACTCTGTGGCAGACAGGCTTATTTGTTCTCCTAGCATTTTACAGATTTAGATTTTAGTTTTAAATCTTTAATCCACATGGAATTTGTTTTGTGCAGGAAGTGAGGTGGGAATTAGAGCCATTTCTTTACTTGCCTCATCCAAATGATTACCCACCTGAAGAGATTCAGTCTCCAGGCACCCCAGTAATCACGCTGCATCTATTAGAGGAATACTTGGGAAATTGTAATAAGGAGAATCTCTGTGGTGGAAAATATTTGATAGTGTGTGTTGGGGAGAGGAAGCAGAAACAGCAGGCTCTGCCAATGTGGACGAGAGGCCGGAGCTCCGCTTTCAGGTTGGAATGCTGCATTTTAATTAGCAATATTACTCCCAAATGTTTAGCTGCAACAGTAGGGGATTAGAGACCCCTGCTTGCTCATCATAATTCAGAACCTGCGCATCAGAGTGTCTAATTAGATCTGCTCACTTTTGAAAGGTCAGCCAATAAAATCGTCATGTTGTGTCATTCAAGGTCTAGAAGTTACTCTGCTATAAGCTTGAAGGATTTTTTTTTTAAGTTAAAAATTGCCTATTCATGTCTGGTGTCTTTAAGTGAGCTTTGCTGGCCGAAGATTTTGGCAGGCCATCACGCAAAGGATCTGTGAAGTCTTTCAGCCACTTAGAACAATTCGTGTCCTTTGTAATTTTTTCTCGTTATCACTTTGGACACTCTGCTAGAAGGAGCCACTGTATCTTAAGCCGTTGGTTTTATTTTCCTACTCACAAGGAAAACAGCATTCACTTTGGTCTTTGTTTTGAATCTTGAACTCTGAATTGAATATTACTTTTAATTAACTTCCATGGGAAAAACAGTTCCCCAAAGAGCTGTGCTCCTCTGGAAAAATCATCATCATACAGAAATGAATGGAGCTAGGTTTCTTAATTTTATTCCTTGACTACAAGTGAAGGAAGTTAGGGAACGAACTTAATTCTTTTAAAGCCATTAGAATCTTAATTCGGAGGAGGCGATGGCACCCCACTCCAGTACTCTTGCCTGGAGAATCCCAGGGATGGAGGAGCCTGGTAGGCTGCAGTCCATGGGGTCGCGAAGAGTCAGACATGACTGAGCGACTTCACTTTCACTTTACACTTTCATGCATTGGAGAAGGAAATGGAAACCCACTCCAGTGTTCTTGCCTGGAGAATCCCAGGGACGGGGGAGCCTGGTGGGCTGCCATCTATGGGGTCGCAGAGTCGGACACGACTGAAATGACTTAGCAGCAGCAGCAGAATCTTAATTAGAATTCTGGATGGGGTGGCAAGTTCAGAGGGAAGCAAATGTGAATTATGGGCAACTCTTCCAGATGACAGTTGCTGTTGTCTCGCTCGGCTTATTCAACCCCCACGAGAGGGACTGCCTACTGGGTCCATCGGGCCCCACACCAGCTTTCTCCATGCTCAGAGCTGTTGGATTTTTAGCCTAAAGGATCTGAGATGAGGGGGAGAGAGTATTCAAAGCTGAAAGTGATCATTACTCCTATTTCAATTATATTATGGGTTAAATTAGCTTTTGTGGGGGTAGGAAAAAAAATCTTATTGCTCCTCCTAATATTTTCTAAAGTGTGGTTGCATCGTAATCGAAATGTTGCTCACTGGAGTCCATTCCAGAATGGGAATCTCTGGTGGCAGAACTCAGGGATGTATTTTTAACAAGCCTCTTATGCTATTCATTTGTGCATTAGGGTTTGAGAGCATTTGATTTATAACATTACTTCCATGGGAGAAATGAACTCCTGCTTCCAACCAGTTGACTTCAAAGTGTACCCTTGGAATCTAGCGTGTGGGTATGTTGAGGATTGCCTGTGTGTGAAATCCGTGGTCTGGATGGCAATCACATTTTAAAAGTGTAAAGCTAACACCTGGTGAGCAGATTATGGCTCTGGGTATTGAGGCTAATTAAATTCTAAGGTATGGAGCTGAGGAACTAAAGCGTACAATGGATATTCAGCTGGAAGGTGAAGCTGCAATAGTAGTTTAAATATCTGTACCCAGATGTCAACTGATTACCCTGACACTTGAGCTTTAGATAAGATGGCTGAAATCCTTTCCTGTATTCATTGGAATGTCTAGTGTTCTTTCTAAGATATCTGCAAATCCTGGAGGACTTACCTTCCCAGGATTACTTTAGGGGGATCACTTCTTTTTTTTTTTTCTGCTTTGCATCTTTTGTTTAATTGTTTGACTGCACTGAGTCTTCATTGCTTTGTGCTGCTGGCTTTTTCTCGTTGTGGCGAGCAGGATCTATTCTTCACTTCGGTGCTTGGGCTTCTCATTGAGGTGGCTTCTCTTGTTGCAGAGCACAGGCTCCAGTCACACGGGCTTCAGCAGTTGTAGCACGTGGACTTAGTAGCCCCACAGCATGTGAAATTTTCCCTGATCAGGGATTGAACCCCTGTCCCCTGCACCAGAAGGTAGGTTCTTATCCACTGCGCCACCAGGGAAGTCCGCTGTGCATCTTATGATGATTCTTTATCTCTGTATGGTATAGAAGGCTCCTTCTTTTGGATTCCTCCAGCAACAAAGAGTTTTTTCATTAAATAGAATCTTCACAGAAGATGGTGGAATGAAAGGGCAGGAATCATGCTGCCACATCATTCATCACAGATTACAGCTTACACTCCTGTATGAAACACCCTTGTTTTTAAATGTATTTTTGACCACACTGTCACAGGGTATGTCTCACTGGCCCAGACGCTTTGTACTGTGTCCTGGCCTCTTCCCATCTTGCTGGCTTCCCTGTCTCCTTTGTCTCAGCTAGCTTTCCTGACTTGCTTTCAGAATTCCAAGCTCTTCTCACTCTTTTACTTGTCAGTCCTCTCATTGCCCCGCCCCACCAACTCCCAGACTCACCCCAGGCCCACCTTTGCGTATCCAACACCAACCAAGCTGCTCGACTGAGCAAAGGGGCCACCCATCCTCTTCTTTAATAGAATGCATGCTCCTTAGAACACAGGTTGGGGATTAAATAGAATTTTCCTAAGATCTATTATGTATTTCTTCTGTGGAAGGATTAATTCTGTCCAGACTCTCCTGAATGCTTAAGAGCTGAGAAAGAATCTGTTCATCCTACTTCATTAAAGAATCCTTTTTGCTGGGAGAATTGCATCTAGAAAGAGATAAGCGGGATTTTTGTAAGGTTTTAACAGGCAGGTGCACATCAGTGCACTCCCATTAGTTACCCTCGTCAGTCTTTACAGCGCTTCTGCTAACATGTTTAGGAATAGAGCATCTCTGTTTGTATCCAAATAAACACAAACAGAATTACTTCCCATATACCAGCAAAAAGAGTGCTACTGACGCCAGATGAGTGGCATCTGTAAGACTATTCAGGGCATTCTGTGTCATAAATCATATCTTGAGAAGAAAGCAACTGAGTTAAATTGTTTTCAGAAGTGTTTGCTTTCTGGCTCTGTTATCTTTTGTATATCTGAGAGCTTTCTGCTTTGCTTAAAATGGAAAGTCATTTCCCAGGCAAGAGATCATTTGATTTAGTGCTCTTATTTTCTTGGTAAGGATTCTGAATTTTTTTCCTATTAATTTCTATTTTTATGCACAGTGATTCTCAATTGGTGAGAAAATGATGATCTCATAATCTCTTTTCTTTGTACTTGCTGAACGATTAGTCTCATTTGCTGTATGAGTTCCACTTCATGGTTGTGAAATGACGATTCTCCCTGACTCTGGCTAAGCATGTCGGCTTGATGGCTTTGACCTTTTCCACGAAAACAAGGGAGATGAAAAGATGTGACATGTGTGTAAATTGTCACTCAAATGGGGTTATTTTGGCTAACGGCTTGGAATACATGCTTTGCTAAACTCCCCGAAGGCACCAGTGGAATGTTTTGTGTTTGGGGTTTTCTAAGACATTTGACAGTCTTGTTATTTTTAAGCAACGAGAAAAATCCTGATTGGCCATTAAATACAAACAATACATTTATATCCTGAATCACAAGCTCTGTGAATAAATGCATTACAGATTCCCAAGAAAAACCCTGTTCTCAAGTGGTGCAGTTAAATTCGCTTCATCTACGCTGTGATGGATATTACTTCCACTGCACTTAATTGGGATAACTGACAAATTTAGATTCAGAACATTTCAGTGACTCCAAGGGATGTATAAATATCTCACCAAATCCATTTAAATGGTATTCTGGATTTGGTCAGGGGTCTCACTGTAGTAATTTGCAGGTGTGACTGATATTAACTTATAAATTTCCCATGACTGGTCCTTTGTTGATTTCAGGCTTCCTCCCTGTTCAGTAATGATGGCTCAGCAAGCATATTTTACCTTCCTTCTCTGCAGGCCCTTTATTGCTTTGAGATGTGTCTGTGTGTGTGTGTGGGGGGGTGTGTGGGCATGCATGCACACGTTTTTATAGTAATGCATGAGACAGTATTTTCCACTAGAGCATATTCATAAGAGCTTGCGGAACTGTTTCTTACTGGACATATTTCTCTCTTTATTTGTCTGTGTTTTTAGTTAAGGGGATGGAGATGATATTTAACTGGATAAACAGTGACAAAACAATAGGGATGGTGTAGAAGTATATACATGCTCTAATAATCTGGACATATCACACTTGGCTAATGATCCTATGATAGGATTTTTAGTAATAACCATCAGGGTCAGCATAATAACCCTAATGTGTTGCCATAATGGAGCTGATAAATTTACATGTGAGTAGAAATGATTCATTTTGAAGTCTTTTTTCTTTTTCATGACTGAAAATAAGGTTCTCATTCCCTGACACGATCTTTTTGTCATTTGCTCTTTTTTTTTCCTGTCACTAGAATTTTTTAAAATACTTCTTTGCTTCTTTGGCTGTGCCGGGTCTAGGTGCAGCATGCGGGATCCTCAATCTTTGTTGGAGCATACAAACTTTTAGTTGTGCCATGGAGATCTAGTTCCCTGACCAGGGATTGAACTCTAGTTCCCAGCATTGGAGTCTTAGCCACCAGACCACCAGGGAGGTCCCACTGGAAAGTTTTAAGCAGTGACATGATCAGATATGTGTTTAAAAAGTAGCTCTAGTAGCAAAGAGGCTGATAGAATGGAGAGGCATCCATCCATGGGACCCATCCATGCATCATTCATTTGGAAAAGACAGCTATAGCTTGGAGATTTAGGTGAGTCATGTAGATGAGTTTGCTCAGGAAGGTGTGCAGAACAAGGAGAGAAGAGGGTGATGATCACATCCTGGGGAACACTGACATTTAATTTGGGAGCAGAATGAGAGAAGCCAGAAAAAGAGAATCTAAGAAATGGGAGCAGAATGTACAGAGAAGCAGGAAAGAGCAAGTACTGATGGACCTATTTGCAGGGCAGCAGTGGAGACGCAGACAAAGTGAACAGATTTGTGGACACAGTGGGGGAAGGAGAGAGTGGGATGAGCGAATAGCATGGCAGCATATACATTCCGTATGTGAAACAGATAACCTGTGAGAATTTGCTCTGTAAAACAGGGAGCTCAATCCAGGCTTCTGTGACAACCTAGAGGGGTGGAAGAGGGAGAGGGATTCAGTAGGGACTGGACATATGTATACCTGTGGCTGATTGCTGTGGATGTGTGGCAGAGGCCAACACAATATTGTAGAGCAGTTGTCCTCAATAATTGTATTTTGTTCTGTTCTTCTCAATATTGTACAATTATAATCTTTGATAATGAAAAGAACTTATTAATTAAAAAAAGAGGCACTGGGTAGATCAATGATGTCAAATAGTACGTGGACAGAGACGATGGCATTGGACTGCACACCCGGGCCATTTTAATTTTTTGATCAAGGTAGCTTAAATTTAATTTCATTTGCTTAAGGAGTTTATCATCTTTTGAATTACCTTACAACCCTGTGCTTCTGTGAGATATAGGACATACTGCAGGAAAGATGCTGTAGCTCTCAAAAGGACATCTGAACCATATTCTAAAGATAACATTTTGATTATTGTTGTTTTTAGTTGCTAATTCGTGTCTGACTCTTTGCAGACAAAGAGTCCCATTTTGATGATGGGAATGATAATTTTTAAGTGTTCTGAATAAGAGGATCTGAGTGTGACTAGAATAAGCAATAAGAAGTCTGATCTGGGTAGTGAGGGTCAAGTAAAAATGGTCCCACTGCCATTTTTAATTTTTTTTTTTTATTTTGGTTGTGCTGGGTTGTCTTTCTGAGCTTCTCTAGTTGCACTGTGCAAGCTTAGTCGCCCTGTGGCAGATGAGACCTTAGTTCCCTGACTAGGGATTGAACCTGTGTCCCCCACCAGGGAAGTCCCCCACTGCCATCTTCAATGCAGGTGGGGCTTGAAGACATACAGCGTCCCACCTACATGCTCTCCTTGGTGCTTCATTACACCCCTCCTGGTGGAAAAGAAAGGAGAAGCTGTGTATCTATCTGGGTCCCAGAGTTAAGTGTGTTCAATAATCCAAGTCTCCTACCTTTTACTTTTATGATAGATTGTCCCCTCTTCTCTCTGGAATTCTACAACTCTAAAGGGAAAGTGTGCAAGCAAATTGAGAGAGAATGAACAGAAAAAGCCTGGGGTCCGCTGTAGTCAGTCTTAAAATTTCATGACTTGCTGCTGGTGAGAAAGGGTTAATTTGGCAACAAAGCCACGATGAGGTTATATTCATCTCAGAACCGAGTTGCTGGAATCCAACCCAGCATTGTAATTAACAGATACAGCAGGCTCCCTGCCTGGAGCCTTGGAGCAGAGGCTAAATGTTGAATTCAGAGAAGGAAGGCTCATTGACATCCAGTGTCTCTCCCTAGCTGCTACTCTTAATACTTTTTGCCGTCAATTCAGTTATATTTGTGTTTGACAAAGTGTCTCTTTAAATGCTTCAAATGATCAGACCTTTATTTTTGACCTTTCAGGGGAAATCTGTAAACAAATAGAACTGCAATATCCAAATGAATGATGGTGCTCAATTGTAAAATTTAATGCAATTAAACTAACAGTTAGAGCAACACCGCTATCCAGCTCAAGTAAATCAATAGCTTCCTAGTTGCATCTGTAGCTGAGAATCATTGTGGCTGTGGCAGATTTTCTGCTGCAAACTTGAACTGTGAAGAATTAATACCAATGGCATAGAATCCTGTTGATGTGGCTCTGGTCGCCCAGCTGGAGCAGGGAAGGATGTTCTGGTGCCCTTTTTATGGCGAATGCAAATTAGCAGTTAGTTGTGGGAATAAAGTTCTCTTCTTGATCTATGGCAGGAGAGAGCTAGTCTGCAAGAGTTCTTTGCAGGCTGTAATTAGTTTATTCATTAGGGTTGGGGAATTCAGTGACACAGCTGCATGAGGTAGCATGGAAAGCTACCTGAACATATGGCAGAAGGATAATGCAAATATAGTTCCTGAAAGAAAAAGGCAAATGGTACAACTTTGTGCTTTTATTTTACATCCTGCAGTGATTTTCTGAAGGGAGGTGGTGAGTTGATTACACTCCAAACCTTGTAATATACATTGATTTTGGATTGTGGGGCATATTTGTTTTCCTTGTATGTTGCATGTAACATATCAATTCAGTTCATTTGCTCAGTCGTGTCCGACTCTGCGACCCCATGGACTGCAGCATGCCAGGCTTCCGTGTCCATCACCAACTCCTGAAGCTTGCTCAAAGTCATGTCCATCGAGTCGGTGATGCCATTCAACCATCTCATTTATATAAACATATAAATGTATAGAACATATCCGCGCACACATTGCTAGGCATCTCGATACGTACATAAAAGACTGAATGCTGTTCCTTGGTCTTGAGCAAGAAAGACTAACACTTATATCCATTTATGGTGTTTCAATCTCCCCTTTTGTTTTTAGTATTACTTATTAATCTAACAAGGTTTTAACTCTTATTAGAAGTGCATGTGTGTGTGTGTGTGTGTGTGTGTGCATGCACACGTGTGTGTGTGCGCTCAGTTGGTCTGTCTGAATTTTTGCGATGCCATAGACTGTAGCCTGCCAGGCTTCTCTTGTCCATGGAATTTTTCAGGCAAGAATACTGGAGTGGATTGCCATTTTCCTCCTCCAGGGGATCTTCCCGATCCAGGAATTGAACCCCTGTCTCTTGCATCTCCTGCATTGGCAGGCAGGTTCTTTACCACTAGCACCACCTGGAAAGCCACAGAAGTGAAATAAAACTATTGGTTGTATCCAGCTTCTGAAAGACTTTGGGTATTCATACATGTAAAATTCAACCTTGCTTGTGGAATGCAAGCACTTTCATAGCAGAGGTTCTCTTAAATCTATTTTTTTTTTTTACTGTAAAGACTAATCTGACTTCACATGTAGCCATAGTTATGCAAAATTTAAAATCCATATAGTATTTGACTTAAAGAAAAATACCAGACCTGAATTCAAGTAGGTTATAGAAAGAATTAAATCTGCATTGTTAGTAAGGAAGCCCAGTAGGTTGAAAAAAATTAGAGCAAAGCAAAACTCGGTTTGAACCATTATACGAAACCATTCTTGTGTCTCTCCTTATAATATTCACGTGTCACCTGTAAACATTCTCAGTGAGAATGTTATTGAAGTCAAAGCATTCAACCAGGGACACAAACATGTGTGGAAAAGCAACAGAGCCTGAATACTTTTGTTCCTGGCAATCGATTTACCCTATTTTAACACCAAAAGCTACTTATTGACTATCATTTGCTCATGTGGTTTCTTCTTCTTGTAACTCTCAATCCAAATTGGTGGCTAACACAGAGGAAACGAGATTCTTCTGCCAAAACTAAGATGTTACATTAGGAAGGAACTCACAATGCACAGTAAGATGTACTCGTGATTGTTCCTTGGTATCTGATTACAAGGAAGCTTTGCATCTTATTTTGTGGTTTTCTGTGCTGTATATATTTTCTTAAAATGTGTATGTGTGTGTTGCTTCCATAGTAATTTAGTCTTTCATCTTCAGAAATATAAACTTGCTTCTGTTCAGAACCTGATGTTTGTGGCTGTGGCTCTGAGAGGCGGTTGTGGGAAGCAGATAGTTGTAGGTAAATGGACAGGAAGGGGCACCCACAGCTGTAAATGGTAGGTCAGGGAGATGGTAGGGAATGAGAGTGAGAATGGGATCTGAAACTAATATGGCTGTCAGAGAAGTGTTAGTCACTCAGTCATGTCCGACTCTTTGCAACCCCATGGACTGTAGCCCGCCAGACTTCTCTGTCCATGGGATTTTCCAGGCAAAAATACTATAGTATGTTGCCATTTCCTCCTCCAGGGGGTTTTTACAACCCAGGGATAGAACCTTAATCTCTTAAATTACAGGCAGATTCTTTACTGTCTGAGGCACCAGGGAAGTGATCAGGGCAAACCTAGCAGCAGATTCAGTCAAATGATGGGTTGAGTTAAGTGAACATATTAAGAATCAAGTGATGATCAAAAACCAAGGAGTCAGACCAGTACCATAATCCAGGATCTAGTCTGATGGTGGTTGATGAGCTGAAACGAAGCCAGCCAGGAGTCAGATGGTTCATATCCAGCTGGGAACAGGAGGCCCTCCTAGATGGAGCAGCTTTCTACATCATTCTCTAAAACTTTCATATATTTAGATAAAATAATTCCTATGACAGGCAGAATTATCAATAACCCCAGATATGCAGATGGCACCACCCTTATGGCAGAAAGTGAAGAAGAACTAAAAAGCCTCCTGATGAAAGCAAAAGAGGAGAGTGAAAAAGTTGACTTAAAGCTCAACATTCAGAAAACTAAGATCATGGCATCCGGTCCCATTACTTCATGGGAAATAGATGGGGAAACAGTAGAAACAGTGCCAGACTTTATTTTTGGGGGGCTCCCAAATCACTGCAGATGGTGATTGCAGCCATGAAATTAAAAGACGCTTACTCCTTGGCAGGAAAGTTATGACCAACCTAGACAGCATATTTAAAAGCAGAGACATTATTTTGTCAACAAAGGTCTGTCTAGTCAAGGCTATGGTTTTTCCAGTAGTCATGTGTGGATGTGAGAGTTGGACTATAAAGAAAGCTGAGTGCAGAAGAATGGATGCTTTTGAACTGTGGTGTTGGAGAAGACTCTTGAGAGTCCCTTGGACTGCAAGGAGATCCAACCAATCCATCCTAAAGGAGATCAGTCCTGGGTGTTCATTGGAAGGACTAATGTTGAAGCTGAAAGTCCAATACTTTGGCCACCTAATGTGAAGAGCTGACTCATTTGAAAAGACTCTGATGCTGGGGAAGACTGAGGGCAGGAGGAGAAGGATGACAGAGGATGAGATGGTTGAATGGCATCACCGACTCAATGGACATGGGTTTGGGTGGACTCCGGGAGTTGGTGATGGACAGGGAGGCCTGGCGTGCTGCGGTTCATGAGTCGGACATGACTGAGTGACTGAACTGAACTGAACTGATGACAGGGAGAAACCTACTCCAATGTACAGAGGAAGAGGCAGGTGAAAACACCTGGGTGGATTAGAGAGAACAGAGCTTGACTCCAGTTGCATTTATGGTCCATGGTGTTAATTAATCCCATGAAGATATTACCATAGAGAATAACAAGGCATTTTTCTGATAGTCAATGGACCATTGTGCAATTTTCACTAAAAAAATTTTTTTATTGAAGCATAGTGGATTTACAATGTTTTGTTAGTTTCAGGTGTACAGCAAAGTGATTCAGTTATACATACACACATATATATATTTTCAGATTCTTTTCCCGTATAGGTTATTGCAGAGTATTGAGTGGAGTTCCCTGTGCTATACAGTAGGTACTTGTTATTTATTTTATATATAGTAGTATATACATGGTAGGGCTTCCCAGGTGGCTCAGTGATAAAGAATCTGCCTGCCAATACAGGAAACACAGGAGACTTGGCTTTGATCCCTGGGTTGGGAAGGTCCACTGGAGGAGGAAATGGCAACCCACTCCAGTATTCTTGAATGAAAAATCCCATGGACAGAAGAGCCTGGCAGGCTACAGTCCATAGGGCTTTCAAAGAGTTGGACAGGGCTGAGTGGCTAAAGAGCAACAGTGTATATATGTTAATTCAAAATTCTTAGTTTATCCCTCCCCCGCTTTCCTCTTTGGCGCCAGAGTCCAGCCCCGGTGGATCCAGGGTGATTCGAAGGTGGGGACGGAGTCGGCGTCTTGGAAATAACTTATTTAATTACAGATAGAGAGGGATTAGAAAATTAGCAGGGAAAAAGAGGCTGAATAACTTGGTTTACATGGAATACCAGTCACCACCTACATAGACCGCAGGCGTCTTCCCGTTCTCCCGAAGGAGAGGAGGCACTGGGGTCCCCCCAGTCCGATCTTAGAAGCCCAGGAAAAATTAGCAGGCTTGGTGGGTACCCATGCACCAGATGGGAATTCAGCCAGAAAAACGGGGAGCAAGAAAGAACGACATGGGGGAATCAGTCTTTCCGGGAACTAATCACAATTTCTTTATTTTTGGGTTTGCTTATATACCTTTTGTTACACATAGGGATGAATACAGAGTCATGGGGTGGAGGGGGTGGTCAGCAGTCCTGACCTTTATCAAAATCAGGTGCTTTACATAAAAAAAGATCTTAGGGGTTTTACATCATCTTATGGCCATGAGGCCTGCTGGCATTTTACGACCCTTTCTTTCTGATAACCAAAAAACTTATTTTTTCCAAGGGTGTTTTTTCTTAAACCAGGCACCACCCTCCAAATAAAGTTGCATTCCTATAGGGTGAGGGTGTAGTGAGTTACAATCAAGAAAGGAATTTATTTAACCCAAGGTTAACATGATTAATCTTAAAGGTTAATACTTATTTCTCCTATATGCTTAAAGGTTAATACTTATTTCTCCTATATGCTAGTTATATTCATTATAAGAGCAGGGAATATGGAGATTTAGCAGCAAACATCAGCCCAACAAATGAAAATCCTTTCACCAGTGTTCCCCTTAAGATCTATTTAGTCTTAAGATAGTGATAAAGTTACATTTTTACATAGCAAGGACACAGTGATTTATAACAAAGTACAGTGATCTATTACAAAAGAGAAAATTCATTAACTCAAAAAGTCTAGTATTGCTAACCTTAAAAACTACTGTATTTCTTTTTCTATATTCCAAATACATTGATTAATATATTCCCAGGTGCCTAAGGATATGGAGGACTGGCGGCAGTCATTGACTCAACAGTGAGAAAAGCCCTATGCTAATTAAGACTTTCAAAATACTCCAAACTCTCTGTGCTGTTTATGGTTGAGAGGTAGTAAACAATCATGTGCGTAGTGGCAGGAGTATGGATAATCCTGTCACACAAGCTAGTTTGCCAGCAGAGAGGTTTGACCTGAGACACCCTTGTCCCACCCAGGGCAGAGCCAGGTCCACTGGAGAAGGGAATGGCAAGCCACTTCAGTATTCTTGCCTTGAGAACCCCAAGAACAGTATGAAAAGGCAAAATGATGGGGTAACAAAAGAGGAACTCCCCAGGTCATTAGGTGCCCAATATGCTACTGGAGATCAGTGGAGAAATAACTCTGGAAAGAATGAAGGGATGGAGCCAAAGCAAAAACAATACCCAGTTGTGGATGTGACTGGTATTAGAAGCAAGATCCGATGCTGTAAAGAGCAATATTGCATAGGAACCTGGAATGTCAGGTCCATGAATCAAGGCAAATTGGAAGTGGTCAAACAAGAGATGGCAAGGGTGAACGTCGACATTCTAGGAATCAGTGAACTAAAATGGACTGGAATGGGTGAATTTAACTCAGATGACCATCATATCTACTACTGCGGGGAGGAATCCCTCAGAAGAAATGGAGTAGCCATCATGGTCAACAGAAGAGTCTAAAATGCAGTACTTGGATGCAATCTCAAAAACGACAGAATGATCTCTGTTTGTCTCCAAGGCAAACCATTCAATATCACAGTTATCTAAGTCTATGCCCCAACCAGTAACGCTGAAGAAGCTGAAGTTGAACGGTTTTATGAAGACCTACAAGACCTTTTAGAACTAACACCCCAAAAATACGTCCTTTTCATTATAGGGGACTGGAATGCAAAAGTAGGACGTCAAGAAACACCTGGAGTAACAGGCAAATTTGGCCTTGGAATATGGAATGAAGCAGGTCAAAGACTTAATAGAGTTTTGCCAAGAAAATGCACTGGTCATAGCAAACACCCTCTTCCAACAACACAAGAGAAGACTCTACACATGGACATCACCAGATGGTCAACACTGAAATCAGATTGATTATATTCTATGCAGCCAAAGATGGAGAAGCTCTATACAGTCAACAAAAACAAGACCAGGAGCTGACTGTGGCTCAGATCATGAACTCCTTATTGCCAAATTTAGACTTAAATTGAAGAAAGCAGGGAAAACCGCTAGATGATTCAGGTATGACTTCAATCAAATCCCTTATGATTATACAGTGGAAGTGAGAAATAGATTTAAGGGCCTAGATCTGATAGATAGAGTGCCTGATGAACTATGGACTGAGGTTTGTGACATTGTACAGGAGACAGGGATCAAGACCATCCCCATGGAAAAGAAATGCAAAAAAGCAAAATGGCTGTCTGGGGAGGCCTTACAAACAGCTGTGAAAAGAAGAGAGGCAAAAGCAAACAAGAAAAGGAAAGATACAAGCGTCTGAATGCAGAGTTCCGAAGAATAGCAAGAAGAGATAAGAAAGCCTTCTTCAGTGATCAATGCAAAGAAATAGAGGAAAACAACAGAATGGAAAAGACTACAGATCTCTTCAAGAAATTAGAGATACCAAGGGAACATTTCATGCAAAGATAGGCTCTATAAAGGACAGAAATGGTCTTGACCTAACAGAAGCAGAAGATATTAAGAAGAGGTGGCAAGAATACACAGAAGAACTGTCCAAAAAAGATCTTCACAACCCAGATAATCATGATGATGTGATCACTAATCTAGAGCCAGACATCTAGGAATGTGAAGTCAAGTGGGTCTTAGAAAGCATCACTACAAACAAAGCTAATGGAGATGATTGAGTTCCAGTGGAGCTGTTTCAAATCCTGAAAGATGATGCTGTGAAAGTGCTGCACTCAATATGCCAGCAAATTTGGAAAACTCAGCAGTGGCCACAGGACTGGAAAAGGTCAGTTTTCATTCCAATCCCAAAGAAAGGCAATGCCAAAGAATGCTCAAACTACTGCACAATTGCACTCATCTCACACGCTAGTAACGTAATGGTCAAAATTCTCCAAACCAGGCTTCAGCAATATGTGAACCGTGAACTTCCAGATGTTCAAGCTGGTTTTAGAAAAGGCAGAGGAACCAGAGATCAAATTGCCAACATCTGCTGGATCATGGAAAAAGCAAGAGAGTTTCAGAAAAACATCTATTTCTGCTTTATTGACTATGCCAAAGCCTTTGACTGTGTAGATCACAATAAACTGTGGAAAATTCTGAAAGAGATGGGAATACCAGACCACCTGACCTGCCTCTTGAGAAACCTGTATGCAGGTCAGGAAGCAACAGTTAGAACTGGACATTGAACAACAGACTAAATATCAATAACCTCAGATATGCAGATGACACCACCCTTATGGCAGAAAGTGAAGAGGAGCTAAAAAGCCTCTTGATGAAAGTGAAAGAGAAGACTGAAAAAGTTGGCTTAAAGCTCAACATTCAGAAAACAAAGATCATGGCATCTGTTCCTATCACTTCGTGGGAAATAGATGGGGAAACAGTGTCAGACTTTATTTTTTGGGGCTCTGAAATCACTGCAGATGGTGATTGCAGCCATGAAATTAAAAGATGCTTACTCCTTGGAAGAAAAGTTATGACCAACCTAGATAGAATATTAAAAAGCAGAGACATTACTTTGCCGACTAAGGTCTGTCTAGTCAAGGCTATGGTTTTTCCTGTGGTCATGTATGGATGTGAGAGTTGGACTGTGAAAAAGGCTGAGTGCCAAAGAATTGATGCTTTTGAACTGTGGTGTTGGAGAAGACTCTTGAGAGTCCCTTGGACTGCAAGGAGATCCAGTCAGTCCATTCTGAAGGAGATCAGTCCTGGGATTTCTTTGGAAGGAATGGTGCTAAAGCTGAAACTGCAGTACTTTGGCCACCTCATGCGAAGAGTTGGCTCATTGGAAAAGACCCTGATACTGGGAGGGATTGGGGGCAGGAGGAGAAGGGGACAACCGAGGATGAAATGGCTAGATGGCATCATGGACTCTATGGACGTGAGTGTGAGTGAACTCCGGGAGATGGTGATGGACAGGGAGGCCTGGCGTGCTGCGGTTCATGGATTCCAAAGAGTTGGACATGACTGAGCAACTGAACTGAACTGAAACTAATTGGCACAACAAATGAAAAACCCTTCACCAATATAATTCCTAACCAACCGACTATACTAATAATTTCCAACTTCCCAAAGGAATTTGCCTTTAGTAAGTCTAAAACATCTCGTGCCTCTCAGGTTGGGAGTGTGTAAACAATCACATGTGGCCGGACGAACCTATACAGGCGGGCTAGATAACCCGTCAGAGGAGTTCGTAAGTTGAAACACTCTTGTCACGCCCAGGAATTTTTTTTTAACTTGGAGCTGTACGTTTACTCCTTCTCCGAGAGAACCGGTGGGGAACAGCCCCCCATAAAGTCAGCGGTGTAGGCGAGAGCATGAAACAGTAATGTAGACAGACTCTGGTTTTGGGGGTAGATGCTCGGGAACAGGAGGTTTCCTGAGGCTTGATCACGCCTTTGCGTATGCCAAGACTCCTTCCTCATGACCTTTGCCATGGGCGGAGTTCCTGACGCTGGCTCCTGGCACTTTGGTAACCCTAAGAGAATAATAAGACATTTCTCTGACAGTCAATGAGCAGTTCTGCAATTTTTTAAAAAGCTTTTTTCTCTGGGAGTAAGGGGAGAAGCAGCAGAGTTCTGTGTCTCTTTCAATAGTAATAATTTAGCTGGGTTGTTTGTGGATTTCAAGTCTGGACTGTTTGGTTCTTTGCATTTTGGGGGCTGTTCCTCCTCAGAAAACGTGTGTGCTAAGGAGTTATCTATTGACTGATTCCCAAGTCCTGCATCCTCTACTGACATTTTATGTATGAAGAAGAAATTTACAATACCTGCCTTTGGGAATTTTATAGCCCTTTTGAGGAGGCTAGATACAATCATGCCTTCAGTTTATGTTCATTCACTCCCTTGTTGTACTAGATGCCTTGTCTGTAATAATAAATTTGGTAGATACATCCTTGTCTTCAGGGAGATTATAGTCAATTGAGTTACTTAAGTGATGCAAAACTTCTCTTCTACTTGCCTGCTGCAAATGCCCTACCTCTTTGCTTAAGGCACTTTGTATTTTGCAAATATGGAATAGAATGAAATAAAACAAGGCTTTGTAGTCTTGGGGCTTTATTAATTTTACAAGATGGTTTCAGCACATTTACTAGTGTCTGGTGAAGAATTGTGATAATTAAAATTCAGCTGTACTAATTAAAACAAATGAATAAAGTCTTTAATGTTCTTTTCCTCACAATTTTTAATTTCCTTTTTGCTTACTCCTGACTTTGCAGAATTCTGTAATAGTCATTGGGGTTTTTGCTGTCATTAGGGAAATTTATGAAGTTATATAGCTCAGGAAGCCTGAAGAAATCCTATAACAGTAATATTTGAATAAATTTAGTTTCCTTTGGGTCAGCTTTTTAAAATCAATGAATTTAAACTGATCGGTATTCTGAAAGTCAAACTTTCATAAGAAATTCTGACCGGTGTTTGTTATTTTAATGTTCTAGGGTTAAAACTGAGTCCCTGTAGGCTTTCTCAAGTCTCAGGAATTAAAAGCTATATTTGTGATATGAAATCAGCTAGATAAAAACTGCATAGAAAACAAAATGCTAATATTGGTTATCTCTGCTTGCCAAGATAATTTTGTTTTGTGCTTTTGTTTATTTGTTTGCATTTTCTACATTCTTAAATTTTAAATTTAGCAACTAGGTGACTTAGAAAATTACAATAATAGCAAGTGGGACTGGTGCTGAGGCTGAAACTCCAAAACTTTGGCCGCCTGATGTGAAGAACTGACTCATTGGAAAGGACCCTGATGCTGGGAAAGACTGAAGGTGGGAGGAGAAGGGGACGACAGAGAATGAGATGGTTGGATGGCATCATCAACTCCATGGACATGAGTTTGAGCAAGCTCTGGGTGTTGGTGATGGACAGGGAAGCCTGGTGTGCTGCAGTCCATGGGGTCACAAAGAGTTGGACACAACTGATTGACTGAACTGAACTGAACTTAAATGCCATTAATGGGCTTCCCTGGTGGCTCAGATGGTAAAGAATCTGCCTGCAACGCTGGAAACCCAGGTTCAATCCCTGGGTTGGGAAGATCCCCTGGAGAAGGGAATAGCAATGCACTCCAGTATTCTTGCCTAGAGAATTCCATGGACAGAGGAGCCTGATGGGCTACAGTCCATGAGGTCCCAAAGAGTTGGACATGACTGAGTGAGTATCAGATGCTTTTAATGGTTGAGATTTCTGCCATAGATGGGATTTACCTTTCAAAGGCAGGTGTCAACTTCCTTTTGAACAATCCTTTCACATTTACAATGGAGGCATCCTTTGGCATATTTTGTTTTATGAATTGATATTTCATTTCTTTCTTTCTTTAGAAAGAAATTTGCTGTTTATTTCTTTAGAACACTAACTCATCAGGTCCTTTCTGAATTACTTTGATAATTTGATATTGCCATTAGATAATGGAGTGTTTGGCTTCCTGTTTTTAATTTAGTAAAATTAAAATTGAAAATGTAATGCTTCCTTGTGATTTATTAATAGTATAATATCAGTAATAAGTGATGAGTCACATAAATGGGGGAGTTTTGAGGGAAATCAGATTTCCACCTGTCAATATATTGGGTTGGCCAATATATTGAACTTTTGAACTGAATGAACTTTTTGGCCAACCCAGTAATTCCTAACTCCTCTCCCTCCAATAATAGTAGGAACTTGGTAAGTGGTTTCAAATGAAATGAGAGAAAGAGTTCACTCCTGACTTCATGAGTATGTGATGAAGTTGAAGTCATGAGTTGTGCACCCAATAACTAGCTTTTGAATCTGAGAGCGGATTTCAGTTTCTTTCACTAGCTGTGTGATCTTTGACAAATTATTTTACCTCTCCGAGTTTCCTAATCCATGAAATATGGAAGGTAGTTTTTACCTTTCACAGTTGCTTTGACTAGGTAATATGCACAAAACGTTTACCACTGTACTTGGCTCACATGGCTATTGTTGGAATAGGAAAAAGATACCTGTGAGTGGAAAAAGCCTCATATAATATTCTTGACTACTGAATTTAGGAAAGTCAACCTTTCTCTAGGATAATAATCAACTCTGACAGGAAGTTATGAACTTTTGTAATAGAGGATGTATTACAAAGCACTGTTGGGGTTTTGAGTCTTGTTAATGACACCAAGCAATCTTCTGAGCATGGAGTGAGTACCATTGCCTACACAGCAATTAACTTCACCCTTCATTAGTAATGTGCCTACAGACATGATTTCTTTTGCTCTTATCTTATCTCACTAGGATGCCATCCAAGAGAACACTTAAATAAAAATCCAGTTGTCATGTCTTGCTGTTAGCTGAGCAAATGTAGGGTAAACACCATTAAGGTTAAATGTGTTACACTAACCTCTGTTGAATGAGTAACAAGAAGGCCAAGAACTCCATCTAAGCTAAGGAACAGCTGATTTTGAATGAAAAAATGGAGTCTTCTAAATTTAGACCTGGGTTTAATGAGGGGTTTCAGGTATTCTTACCTGAAAGCACAAGAGAAAAACTGAAGTTGTTTCTTCATTTGGGGTCTGTTTATTACTTATAATTATGGTCCCTGTTCAGGATCACAATCGAGGATTTTAAAATATTTTTTTCTTCCCCCTTTTCCTCTTTCATTCTCATCAGGAATTATTTGCTAAGTCACTTCAGTCGTGTCCAACTTGTTGCGACCCTATGGATCATATAGCCCACTGGGCTCCCCTGTCCATGGGATTTTCCAGACAAGAATACTGGAGTGGGTTGCCATGCCCTCCTCCAGAGAAGGAATTATTTACTGAGCATCTATTATGGCCAAAATACTAAGCTAAATTTTGAAAGCCAAAGGTATAACAGAATTGCTGCTCTTCATACCTATTCTGGCAGTTTAGGTGGCTCAGATAGTATAGAATCTGTCTTTAAAAATGTGGGAGACCCAGGTTCAATCCTTCAGTTGGGAAGATCCCCTGGAGGAGGGAATGGCAACCTACTCCAGTATTCTTGCCTGGAGAACTTCATGGATTGAGGAGCCTGTCAGGCTACAGTCCATGGGCTTGCAGAGTCAGACACCACTGAGCAACTAAAACAGAGAGGACAAAATAGCTATAGCAGGAGGTAGGTTTTGATGATGAATATCAGATAAATTTCTATATAAAATATCCTGAGTTGGCAGTTTAGTAGAGTCTGAGCTTGTCTTTCCCTCAGACTCTAATAGATCAAAACACTTTATTTATCTTCAATTTTCCCAAATCAAAGCTGGCACTGCTACCTTAATCTACTTTTTTTTTTTTCAGGCATTAAAATTCTAAGGTGTCATCTGGAATTTGAGAGCCATGCTCCATTAACACTAATGAGTGACTTTTGGTTAAATCTTCATGGATCAGGCTGAACATTTCCCTGTGGGTATTGATTCACCTTTCATTTCAGTGGGTATCACACCAGCCTGCACTGAAATTGTTTGCATCATTTAACCTGTAAGGGTGTCCAACAAATCTATGATTTATGATTTGGAAAGTATCCAGCTTGGTCCAGATTGTTACTGAAAATTTCCTGATTTCTTCCTTTCTATTCAGGTCAAATAGAGGCCTGTAAATTTCCAGGCACTCCTTGTTTCCTGTAGGGCTAAGGTCAAAATACTTTATAAATGGGCTAATATGACTTCTAAAATGACTGTTCTAATAATAACGGAATCATGTAAATTTACTTCTGAAATTTGGAAGATCAAGTTAAACATCCATGACAGACTGTATATTTTTGTCTGTATATTTTGAAATAACCTTCAGATTCACAGCTATGTGGGTGGGCAATTTTAAAAAATTCCTGAAAAATGCAAGGAACCTCCAAAAATCATATTTTTACTTGCTACATAATTCTGAATAGTGTTTATATTAACTGTATCTACCTTGAGTGCAAACTTGATGTCAGGAACTATTGTTGAGATGTGTAATTCAAGGTGAATAAGAAGGTGTTAGTCTTCCCTGGTGGCTCAGATGGTAAAGTGTCTGCCTGCAATGCGGGAGACTAGGGTTTGATCTCTGGGTTGGGAAGATCCCCTAAAGAAGGAAATGGCAACCCACTCCAGTACTCTTGCCTAGAAAATTCCATGGATGGAGGAGCCTGGTGGGCTACAGTCCATGGGGTCGCAAAGAGTTGGACACAACTGAGCAACTTCTCTTTCTTTCTAAGAAGGTGTTAGGTTCTGAGCCATAACTTTGAGGCCTCAGCCTCCCACCACTAATGAATTTTCCTCTAACGCTCCAAGATTTTGAAATTTTAAACTGCTGGCAGTCAAGTGTGGATCTTTGTGCCTGTGTCTCAGCCCTTTGGTTTGGGGACCTGGTTCTTGCCAGCATTTTCTTAACAAGTTGAGTCCCTGTTATAGTCTGACTGTTAGATGGGGAGCCATTAATACTTGGCAATTTTTCGCTGTCGTAATGATGCTGAGGACTTTCTGGATGGCTTTTTCCTTTCTTTCTAGAAGAACTATGACTTACTTATTCCCTTTGATGGGGTTTTGATCAAACAGACGTTCATCATGACCTTGATTCAGAGTAGGGACAAGACTTGGTTGGTTCACCTCTAGTCTGGGGATGACATATACAATACTCTGTCTTGTATTCCCTAGGACAGGCTCACATGCTTGTCAGAGGTTTGGCTTTCTGATACAAGGATGAGGCTTTAGGAAGGTGGGAGTCATGTCTATTAGGGTTGGAGTGTTGCCAGGATACATTCTGAGGAAAAACAGAGAAAGAAATATCCAATTAAATTTTTGAAATAACTAAACCAGCTGTGAAGGGAACAGGAAGTAGACAGATTAGGGCGTTTTGTTTTCTTTGGGCCTGTCTCTGTAGTACTCTCAAAAGTGAAAAGTGAAAGCTAAAGTCGCTTAGTTGTGTCTGACTCTGCGATCCCATGGACTGTACAGTCCCTGGAATTCTCTAGGCCAGAATGCTGGAGTGATCTTTCAAACCCAAGGATCAAGCCCAGATCTCCTGCATTACAGGCAGCTTCTTTACCAGCTGAGCCTCAAGGGAAGCCCAAGAATACTAGAGTGGGTAGCCTATCCCTTCTCCAGAAGAGCTTCCCAACCCAGGAATCAAACCAGAGTCTCCTGCATTGGAGGTGGATTCTTTACCAACTGAGCTACCAGGGAAGCTCCTGTAGTTCTCTCAGGCTAGGCACTTAGTGTCAGTTTAGATTAGGAACAAAATGAGACTTTTCTGCTATTAAGTTTAAAGGCAAATAATTGTCTCACATCCAACTTTGTTCTCCATCTTTTTCTCTTACACCTCCCACTCAACCTTAAAGAGAGAAAAAAAGGAATTTCCTATGGAGTTTTATAGTTCATGTTACCTCAGCAGTATTCTCCTTCAGAATAAGGGCAGCAGCAGTCGGCAAATCTCTCTCCTGTGGGAGTGATGAAGCTTCTGTGTCAGGCTTCTTTCTGCCTTACAGTTCTTGTGCTGGGCTGCTCTTTGACTAAAATCCTTCCCTTTGCCTTCACTGAGGTTTCTGCTTAGACATGCCCCCTCTTTCATGTTCTCCCTGACCTGCTCCATCTGAGCTGGGGTTTCTCTCACTGTCCCTCAATCTCCTCGGACTCTGCCCACTGCTTTCTGCTCCACTGCACTCATCACTCCTGGGAAACTGCCTCTCCCACGAGAGAGGAAGCTCTCCGAGGGCAGATACTTCTTACTGCTGGGCAGGGTCAGCTACCTGGTAGAGCTTCAAAATATATATATAAAGAAATATTTATTTATTTTTTTATTGGGCTGTGGTGGCAAGTCTTAGGTAAGGCACCCAGCATCTTTTGTTGCCATGCATGGGCTTCTCTCTAGCTGTGACTCTGGGGGGCTCAGTAGTTGTGGCGGGTGGGCTTTGTTGCCCCAAGGCATGTGGGATCTTAGTTTCTTGACCAGGGATGGAACCCATGTCTCCGGCCTTGGAAGGTGGATTCTTAACCACTGAACCACCAGGGAAAGTCTCTCAAAAAATCTTCTCGCCTCAGGCTCTGTGTGTAGCCTCTGAGCCTCTATATACATGCAGCTCTGCTTGGCCTATTGCCCTAATCTGAGATGTGCAGCTTTTTGCATTTCTGAAATCAGGATATGCATCAAAAATAAAGATTTAATAGGTGGTGGTTATCACCATCACAGCTGAAAGTAAATCGATATACATCTTATAAGTCAGTGTGTCTTAGAATCAAGGATACTGTGGTAGACAGAATGTACATGCGTGCTAAGTCGCTCAGTCGGGTGCAACTCCTTGCCATCCTATGGACTGTAGCCCTCCAGGCCCCTCTGTCCATGGGATTCTCTAGGCAAGAATACTGGAATGGGTTGTCATGCCCTCCTTCAGGGGCTCTTCCCAACCCAGGGATCGAACCCATGTCTCTTAAGTCTCCTGCATTGGCAGACAGGTTCTTTATCCCTAGCACCACCTGGGAAGCCCCGGTAGACAGAATGCTCCCCCACCAAAGGTATCTGTGTCCCTGATACTTGTAAATATATGTCACCTTACATGGCAAAAGGGACTGTGCAGATGTGATTCAGTTAAGGATTTTAGGATGGCAAGGTTTCCCTGGGCTTTTAAGACTGCTTGCCTACGTGCTTTTTGTGACCCAATGGACTATAGCCTGCAGATTGGCCAATGTAATTAACAAGCATCTTTATAAGAGAGAAGTAGGAAATTCAGAGTTAGAGAGGAAGATTTTGTGATGGAAGCAGAAGTTGGAGTGATGCCACAGGAGAAGGAAGGTGCCCTCTAGAAGCTGGAAATTCAAGGACATGGGATTCTTCCCTAGAGACTCTGGAAGGATCATGACTCTGCCAGTCATTTGAGACGTCCACCTCCAGAACTATATGATAATAAATTTGTATTGTTTTAAACCGTTAAACTTGGTTGATTGGGTACAGCTGTATTATTACAAGCAAGAGCATGGATTACGTTCTGGAAATTTAAAAAGTTTTTATTTAATCTTTCCAACAAGGAAGGGTGAGAGTCAGTGGGTACATGTCCGACATCCCTGCCCCTCAGTGGGAGCATTTGGAGGTACGTTTCATGCAGCCGCCCAGGGGATCCCTTTCAAGACTGAGCCCTAATTGCCCTCAGTACTCATTAGCGACCCTCTTACTGACTTGCCTTACTACCTTGCCTTCAAGCTTCCTGGATTACTTCCAAGATAAACCTTTGGCATCTTAATCCTCACCTCAGGTTCTGCTTTTGGATGAGCCCAAACTGGGATGTCATCTTAGGTCAAGAGACTTGGCCCCAGCCATCTTCCCCTCTGTCTTCCTCCTTGCTACCCTCTCTCTTGCCCACCAACAGCCAACTACAGCAGCCATTATTCAGCATCTAATTTGTTCTGAATTCCTGCCTTCCATAGGATGTTTGCACTTCCTCCAACTGCGTAAGTGCTCCTAAACTGGGTTCATCCTGTAGGTTCCCAATCAATGTCCCTTCTTTATGGAGTTTCCCTGGTCCTCCAGACTATGAATGTTTTCCCCTAATCCTCCTGCACTTTTCACGGCACCGACCACAAATGAAATGAGTTAATTATTTTATGGGAGGATGGTTATCTGTGAGTGTCACATGATGTGGGTGTCAGGTAAGATTTATGGGAAACTCACAGGCAGAAGGGACAATGTGGTGCGTATGCCCCATCCTCTCAGCGGCTAGCACAGCTGGACAAATCATGGGGAGTGCTGCAAGAGGAGGACCCTGCTGTGTACCATGTATGCGTTTATAAGGTAACTGGGGGGAGACAGGGTCAGCTAATGAACACACGATGGTAGAAGCTTCCCGGACAGAGATATATACCAGATCTACCTTATTGTGCCAGAGCTTAGCTTGAAGTCTCATCCTAATTTTCTTCCTTCCTTTCTCCCTCCCTGTCTCCCTCCCTTCCTTGCTTTCTTTTTCTTTCTTTATTGTTGAAGTATAGCTGTTTTACAATGTTGCATTAGTTTTAGGTGTACAGCAAAGTGATTCATATATATAAATATAAAATCTATTCTTTTTCGATTCTTTTCCCTTATAGGTTATTACAAAATGTTGCGTATAGTTCCCTGTGCTATACAGTAGGTCCTTATCATTTATCTATTTTATATATAGTAATATACTGACTCGATGGACATGAGTTTGAGTACGCTCCGGCAATTGGTGATGGACAGGGAAGCCTGGCGTGCTGCAGTCCATGGGGTTGCAGAGTCGGACATGACTGAGCAACTGAACTGACTGACTGAATGTCCATATGTTAATTCCACACTCCTAATTTTACCTTAAGTTTTAAGTGGAGAGCCCCAACAGTTGAAAACCAAGTTGAATTCAGACTTCCAATAAATGTATATGTATTTATGTTTATACATGTTTCACTGTCACATTAAATGTCAAATAGTAGCGAAGCTGAATTTCTTCATTGATATAAGCTTACACAAAATAAAAATAGACAAAAACAGAAATGAAATTAAAAAAATAGGAAATTGCAAAATGTCTTTGCATGTCCTAATAGATCATTTCATGTGTTTCCTGAGCGCACACACCGCGAGGTGATTACTGAGCTACAGCAGTGCTTTCCTGAGAGACAGACCCCCTGGGAGCTGGTTAACATGCAGGCTCTGATTCATCGGGCCTGGGAGGGGCCTGGAATTCTGCATTTCCCAGGTGATGCCAATGGAATTGTTTTGGGAACCACACTCTGTGTGGCCAGCATCTTGCTATCCAAAATATCCATAAGCCACTGAGATTTAGATGCTTGGGTTGAACAGATTGATATGGCTTCTTCTGTCATTTTGTAATGATTTGCTCTGTCTCACGTTTTGCTGTTTCCAGGTAGACTCAGTGGGATGTGTATGACCTTCACTGCATCGTTGAATGATTGCCCATCGGAAAAAAACAAAAAGTGAAGGGCAACTGGGCAAGGTAAAAGTTTGTTGACTCTTCATTTCTCTTGGCCTTTAAGATCCAATTATCTGTTTTTCTTCCTCTGAAGGGATAGCAGAAACCCAGTGAGCCCCGTGAGCGGGCTCTGTGCCGGGTGCTTTCCACTTACTATTTCATTTCAGATCTGACTCTAATGGCAGAAATCAGTCTGAATACAAAGAGATCTGCTGTGTGTGCGTGTGTGTGTGCGTGTGTGTACGTGTGTGTGTGTGCGTGCGTGTGTGTGCATGCGTGTGTGTGTGTGTGTGTGTGTGTGTGTGAAGGGGGAGGGCTCAGCTTTCTCTTCTGACCCTCTCTCTGATCTGTCTTGACGGATGGACCAAACCATTCAAACTCCCTCTGCTCAGGGATGCAGCTGAGAGTTTCCCAGTTAGTGACAGAATCTGAGTGATTTGTAGGCATTTGTGTGCTGATTGTCTTGCCCTCTAGGCATGAACTGTGTTGTATCAGGAGGGCAAGAGGGTTCCAAATAGATTTAATATGCCTTGTATGAGCTTCAACCATCTGCCCGCCAGCTCTCAGTGTGAGCATAATATATGTTTCCAGAATCAAACACAAAGAGTCTGTTTTTTTTTTTTTTCCTCTCCTTCTTTTTCCTTTTTTCAGAAGCTTTTAGTTCAAATCATTTGTCTTTTCCTTGTCCTTTGGGGGTAGGCTACCAGGGTCACCCTTTCTACAATTACATTGGCTTTCATTTTGTTTTCTGATTCCTCTGGCATATTTAATTCAATGGGTTTCCCTTTCCTGCTTGCCATGTACCCCCGACAGAAACATACCCTTGAAATTAGTACACATCCATGGAATCTTGTGATGCATCTATGAGGTGGTTGGAATTGAACTTCAAGCATTCCCAGTGAGTACAGATTAGACCCTGGACATCTGAAAATTCTTCCCAGGCTAAATCCGAATGCTGTTCTTCTGAATAATGCAACTTGAACCTCCTCTCTTCTCTCAGTGGAAATCGTGTGACTTTTGATGGGCCTGTTCTAGTAGCTATAACTTGTTGTAGGACTCAAGTTATTCCGGTGTTGAGTGTCCTTGCCCTGGAACCTTTGTGTCATTATAGGGATCTTAAGCTCTGAAAGAGATGAAAGTCAGTTAAGCCAATCACAGAGTTCTTAACTTCAAATCTCACTTAAGTTACAGGAATTTAGCAGAAGATTCAGGAAGCTCTTTACATGAAAGTTGGGTGGGAACACGATTAGAACTCTCCTAGCATCACTCAGCAAGCAATGGCTGGGCGGGGAGGGACGAGGGGAAAGTGAACTTTCAATATTCTCTTGTAAAGGCTCTAGGGCATAGAGGTCAAAATTCTTCAGTTCTGCTTATTTTTATTTAGTCCACAAAATTGGCATTGTTTGGTATTAGACAGTGTATGTTTAAAAACTGCTTCCTCTTTAAATGCATTTCACATTCAACTCTCCCTACAGGGGAGGCTAAGAGAGCTCCACCGCTTGTTGCTCTTCTCATCTAGTGAAGATGGGGTTTAGGGAAAGCACAGAGGCTCTGGAGGACTGCCTGCATGCCTGGCCAGGCTCCATCTCTTTCTAGCTGTATGACCTTGGGAAGGTAATAAACATCTCCGTGCTGTATTTTTTCTCAGTGGTAAAGTAGGGATTATGATAGTGTTTCATTATGAGTTGATGAAATGATCAAATATAATAATGCATAATAATATATGTAAAGTACTGAGCAAGTGCCTGCCACATAGCACTGTGTTGGCTACTGTTATTGTCATTACCATGGAGGTGAAGGATGGAGAAGATTGAAAGCGTGGATTCCCCATAATGACTTGTGCTGTTCAGCTGTGGAAGACGATGTCTGGACACATCTCTGCCCCTGGAGGACTAAGAAGTCAGGGCTTGAGCAAGGAATGAAAGAAACAGAAATAGTATTTTTTTTTAAAGCTTTGGTTTAAGTGTGTGGCTGCCATAGGTGTGTTGTTGGATGGGAACCATTCCTTCCTTCCTTTCAGGCAGGATTAGCCTTGCCCTCTCCTCCTTCTTTTAACCCCCAGGTGTTTAGACTTGATCTGAACTCGAGTCATTTTTTGTTTTGTTTGTGATGCTGATGGAGCCTTAGGGGGACCTTGTCCAGAACTCACTGAGTGTCTGATGCAAGGCAGATCTGGGGCTCTGTGGGTAGTTAGAACTAAACAACCTTCAGGGGGATGGCATGCTTTGGGCCAGAGCCCAGAACCTGTCCATTCACTGTCCCAGCTATCTTTCCTGTGGACTTTTTAAGGACAGTGGCCACACCAATTAGAATGGACCAGTCAAAGGAGGGATGTGAAGCAATGAAATGCAAACAGAGATGGTGCTTGCCTCAAGCCCCTTCGGCTCCTTCCCTCTACCCCATCTTTTGGACCTTTAGCTTTCTGGCTCCCATGGGATCTCCTCTCTCATGTTCAGCTCTGCTTTTTCCTCCTGGTTCTCTATCTCTGCTCCATTGTCTGTGGCCTCTACGGCCACCATTGTTCAAGGCGGGGGTGCCGTGGTCAGGACTCTGGTCTTCCTTTGCCTGGTCTTGGCCACATTCCTGACCGCCGCTGCCCACTTGGCTCCAAGATTTCATATCGATGCCCCACTTGCTTCCCAAGTGCACTCTGGTTCTCCACCCTTGAGCTGTGGTACTTCAGGGTATGGCATAGCCTTGATACCACTGAGGGTTTGGTTGTTATGCAATATTAACTGGTTGGATAGCATCACCGACTCAGTGGACACGAACCTGGGCAAACTCCGGGGCATAGTGAGGGACAGGGAGGCCTGGTGTGCTGCACTCCATGGGGTCTCAAAGAGTCTGACACGACTTAGCAACTGAACAACAACAACATACAGTATCAGTCCTGTCATTGTCATTGGCTCTGACCTTGGCACTTCTACCAAAACAATGATGAACCAGACCCTTTTCCACAAGCATAATGACACTTGTATTAAGCCCCAAACAGGTGACGTATAACTTACCGTCTTAGTCTCTTAACACACCTGTAATGCTGCAACTTTTCTATTTATTTGTTTGGCATCTTCAGATTGTATGTTTCTCGTGAGTCAAAATACAAGTTCCTTCCAGGGTTGGGTTGGAAGAGGATTGATATCACACTGAATGACTTAACGCCTTACACGTCCCAACTTCCTTTTGTGCTGACCATCAGCCAATTATGTTGGCCTAAGCCTTGAACCTTTCCTATACTAGAATATGTCTCCTTCCCATCCCAGACAGCCAGAGCAGGACTTTCTTCCAGGGAGCCCCTTTACAGCTTTTCAGATAACTAAACCTTGGCAGCTCTGAAGTACAAGGACTGAAACTCCAAGTTACTGCATCAGAGGAATAAGCTTGGCTGGGATGTGGGAGTGGTATCTAAAGGCTGTGATGCTGAGTCCTTCTCTGTCCCTCCATCTCCCCGCTCCCTTCTTTCTCTCTCCCTCCCTCCCTCCTTCTTCCTCTCTCGCCTTTCTCATTTTTCTCATTTGTTTTGCACCTAGCTCAAAGTAAAGCTTTTGGGGGCATGATTTAGTAAAGATGTACAGGGGCACTGAGAAAATGACTCAGTGGAAAGAGCATGGGCTATCAGGCGATTTAGAATCTGAGTCCCACTCTGCCAGTCTGCTCGCTGTGTACACTTAGGCAAAAACCTTAACCTCTCTGTGCCTCTCATTCTGTAAGTTTCTCTTGTTCTATTAGGGGGCGGAGAAGGAGGAAGTGGTAGGTTGGACTAAATTCTCAAAAACATTCTCTGATGGAAATGGGCTGTTCGCAGTTAGTGTTGGAAAAGTCCCAGTGTATATTAGACTTTCCACCTACCTTCTTGGTAAGGCAGACAGGGGTGCCCAGACAGAAGCCACATGCTCACTCATTGTGCCAAGAAAGAAGTGAGGCAGATACTAAGTTTAAATCAATAGTATTCCTGGAGCACTGAAGATGGAACTGTTTTCCCCCAAATTGTTTTGATTGCTGCCAGTAACTGCTATTTGGTATGAAATCCATTCAGATCATCAAAAACCAAAGGAACACAGAGTGCATGAAAAGATGCTGTAATTGGCACCATTGTAACTCTACACGGTGTGTGATCTTAGCTGGGAGGAAGGGAGGGTTGTTAGATAACTTGTAATCTAATTTTCTTTGTTGTAAAATAGAATGTTACCATTGTATTCCTGTGGAATTATAATTATACCATCTCAGCCAAGTAGAGCTGCCTTTCTCAGGAGGTGCTTAAAGAGCTCAGTAGACATCCATTCAGCCTTGTAAACATAGTAAAACCTGGCTTGCTTGCATTTCTCTCGACTGAAAATTCCTATTAGCCAGCCTCTCCCTTCATCCTTCCTATGGGGAAAAATGATTTTAATGCTGGTGAACCCGACATCCCAAGAGACACTGAAGTGCCTTCTGAATCATCAAAGAATTATGAAACCTTCTGTAGAGTTTCAGTGTTAATTGCAATTTATGACAGCCTAATTTTTTGAAAAGTGGTAATTCAAGTGTTGCATAAGTGATAATTAGTAGTAATAGTTGATTAATCAGACTGCTCTATTTTCTGACCACATTGAGGTACAGTATTTACAGTAACTGTAATACTGGCTCTTTCTCAGTGCCATGAAGGAGGCGGGGTAAATGAAAGTAATATTCTCTATTTTATCATCATTCAGTTCCGTTCAGTCGCTCAGTTGTGTCCGACTCTTTATGACCCCATGAATCATCATTATTATTATTTTAAAAATTTATTTATTTTTTAATTGGTGGGAAATTGCTTTAAATTTTGTGTTGGTTTCTGTTGTAGAACAACCCAAATTATTTATACAATTAAATATATATATATTCCTTCCCTCTTGAGCCTCCTTCCCCTTCCCCAGTTCCTCCCCTCTAGGTCATCACAGAGCACCAGGCTGGGCTCCTTGTGTTATTTAGCAACTTCCCACTAGCTATCCATTTACACATGATAGTGTATATCTGTCAATGTTGCTTTCTCCCCATCCTCATCTTCCCCCACTGTGTCCACAAGTCTGTTCTATATTAGTTTCATCAGTACCTTTCTTCTATATTCCATATGTATACGTATTAATATTTGATACTTATTTTTCTCTTACTGACTTACTTCACTCTGTAGAGGTTCTGTGTTCATCTACCTCACTAGAACTGACTCAAATTCGCTTTTTATTGCTGAATAATATTCCATTGTATATACAATATCCTTTATCCATTCATCTGTTGATGGACACTGAGGTTGCTTCCCTGTCCTGGCTATTGTAAATAGTGCTGCATTAAGCCCAGTAGTGGGACTGCTGGGTTTTATGGTAGATTTACTCCTAGTTTTTTTAAGGAATCTCCATACTGTTTTCCATAATGGCTGTATCAGTTTACTTCTCCAACCAATAATGCAGGAGGCTTCCCTTTTCTCCACACCCTCTTCAGCACTTATTGTTTGTAAATTTTTTTGTGATGGCCATTCTGACTACTGCGAGGTGATACCTCATTGTAGTTCTGGTTTGTATTTCCCTAACAATGAACATCATGTCATGTATGCCTTATTATTTTTTATTAAGGTATAATTGACATACAATATTACGTTAGTTTCAGGTGTGATATGGTCACTACTTACTGTAGCGTTCTATACTGTTCTATCGTGTTCTACACTGTTCTATAACTAAACGTAGTTATAGAATTTCTTTCCTGCACTAAGAAATTTTAAGATTTACTCTTGCTGCTGCTGCTGCTGCTGCTAAGTCGCTTCAGTTGTGTTAGACTCTGTGCAACCCCATAGATGGCAGTCCACCAGGCTCCCACCATCCCTGGGATTCTCCAGGCAAGATCACTGGAGTGGGTTGCCATTTCCTTCTCCAGTGCATGAAAGTGAAAAGTGAAAGTGAAGTCGCTCAGTCGTGTCTGACTCTTAGCAACTCTCACATACACAGTACAGTATTTTAACTATAGTTATCATGCTACACATTACATCCTCATGAGTTATTTATTACTTTATAGCTGGGAGATTGTACCTTTTGATCTTCACCCATTTCAGACCCCCCACCCTACCCCTAGTCCCTGCCTCTGGCAACCACCAATCTGTTCTCTGTATCTATGAACTTGGTTGGTTTTTGTTCTTGAGATGTGAGATTGTATGGTATTTGTCTTTCTCTATTGGACTTATTTCACTTAGCATAATGTCCTCAAGGTCCATTCATATTGTCAAAAATAGCACAATTTTATTCTTTTTACGGTTAAATAATATTCTATTATATTTATGTGTGATATTTTCTTTATTCATTCATCTGTTGATGAAGATAGTAGTATTCCATATAGGCTGGCAGGAGTATATTATTACTCATTATGGGCAAGTGGCAAATGGTCATTTCCAGAACTTATTTTTCAACTTTTGCATTAACTTTTAAAACAAATGAGAAGAGAAAACAAATAAATTATGCAAATATATTATATTTGCCTCTTATGGCTTTGCAATCCCCAGGGTCATTGCTGATAACTAGACTATTAGCTGTTACAGTAAAGGTGAGTAAAATGGAATTTTGCATGATATTTAGCAGAGCCTCTTCACAAACAGAGATTTCTTAAGGGGAGTATCAGTGCAGTAGACTTAGTTCTGTTAATTGGTCCATTCTAAATGTGTTACAAAAGGGATAAGATCTTAAGTCAGTTAAGATTAACTTGATAACTTTTTAAAATGCTCAAGTCCTTAACAATGGGATCTTTAAAAAGTATTAGAATTGGGGTTATAGTCAGGTTCACTGCAAAGAAATAGAAAAATTCAGGAATATGTAAGAAGAAAAATAAAAAAAAATCCATTATTCTATCACCCAGAGAGAACTATGATTGCCTTTGGTATATAGCCTTCCATTTTCTTCTTATGTATACATGCAAACATTTTACAAAGTTAGCATATACTACATGTACTATATGCTGCCACCATACAACGTTACATAAAGGACATTTTCTAGGTTAGTAAATATATTCTTTAAAAACATACTTAATGCTGAGTGTATTTATGAATCAAAATTTATCAGTACAGTCTTCTATCATCAGACTTCAAGTGGTTTACAAATTTTGGCTTTATACTGCTTCAACAATTTATGTTTGCTCATTCATTTGCCGATCCATCCAGCCAATCAGTTTTTACTGAGTACAGTGTGCCAGGCTCTGGGTCAGTAATTAAGGACATATCATTAATCATAATCTTCCTAATAGTTAACATTTATTACCATTTCTAACAATGGACCAGGAACTTTATGAGTATCTTAATTGTATGAATAGGTATTGGTATAATAATCATTCTAACAAGTTAGTAATATTAACTAATTAAATCCATATGAGGTAGATAAGGAAAACAAATAAGGAAACAGAGGTTTATCTAACTGAAGTGACTCGGCCCAGATCACTTCAAGTTAGTACTTGCAAGAACCAGAATTCAAATCCAGGCAACCTGACTCCAGTCCTGCTCTTATAACCACAGTGGCTACTATGTCGATAAAAAGCACACTCTCTTGCCCCTATGAAACAATTTTAATTGTAATGCTCTTTGAATCATTTTGTTTTTTTAAATTTGATTTCTGATTGCTTTCTTAGGATAAAGTCTAAAAACAGAAATGCTGAGTCAGGGCTTCCCTGGTGGCTTAGTGGTAAAGAATCCAGTTACCAATGCAGGAGACACAGGGTTCGATCCCTGATCTGGGCAGATCCCACACGCTGAAGAACAATTACTCCCATGCATCACAGCTATTGCGCTTGTGCTCTAGAGCCTCAGAGCCACAACTACTGAAGCCCGTGTGCCCTAAAGCCCGTGCTCTGCAGCAGGAGAAGCCACTGAGTGAGAGGCCCTTACATCGCAACTGAGTAGCCCCTGCTCACTGCACTAGAGAAAGCCCATGCACAGCAACCAAGACCCAGTGCAGCCAAAAATAAATGAATAAAATGATGCCAAAAATCTAAATTATATTATAAAAAAAGAAATGCTGGGTCAAATATTATGAATAATCCTAGTGAATAATACTGTGGTCAAGGTCCTAAATGAGGGAGGACCAGGGATGAGAAGACTGTCTCTCTATGTCTCTATCTATCCACCCACCTATCCCTCCACTCGTACATCCATCTTGGGTCTCTGTTGTTGCTCTACCATCAAGGGAGACAGCAAGAGATAGATGTAGTAGTGATTCAGACCTGGGCAGGCTTGGAGATGGTGTGGGCAATGCTCTTCCCATCAAGGCAGAGTCAGTGGGTGCCTGCCCTTCAGGAATGTTTCTCGTGACACTGTATGATGCGGGATGGCAGAGGGGAGGCAGCAGGGATATGAAGAGCTCATCAAAGGAATGAGTCTAGATCACAAGTGTGAGTGTACAGCCCCTTAAGATGACTATCATTACAAGAAGATGCCTCTAGCTCACACCAGTCAGAATGGCCATTATCAAAAAATCTACAAATAATAAATGCTGGAGAGGATGTGAAGAGAATGTAAATTGTTACAGGCATCATGGAGCACTGGACTGCACTGTTGGTGGGAAAGTAAACTGATTCAGCCGTCCTGGAGAACAGTATGAAGACTTCTTGAAAAAACTAGGACTAAATCTACCATATGACCCAGAAATCCCACCACTGGGCATATGCCCTGAGAAAACCATAATTAAAACATGTACCTCAATGTTCATAGCAGCATTTACAATAGGCAGGACATGGAAGCAACCTAGATGTCCATAGATAGGGGAATGGAATAAGAAGTTGTGATACACACACACACACACACACACACAGTGGAATATGACTCAGCCATAAAAAGGAACAAATTTGAGACAATTCTAGGGAGGTGGATGAACCTAGAGCCTGTTTTACACAGAGTGAAGTAAGTCAGAAAGAGAAAAACAAGTATCATATATTAACACATATGTATGGAATCTAGAAAAATGGTACTGATGAACCTATTTGCAGGGCAGGAATAGGAACTGAGACATAGAGAATAGACTCATGGACACAGCAGGGGAAGGAGAGGATGGGATGAATTGAGAGAGTGGCATTGAAATATATACTTTAAAAAGGGGAGGGGGCTCAGATGGTAAAGACTTGGGTTTGATCCCTTGGGTTTGATGGTAGGAGACTTGGGTTTGATCCCTGGGTCAGGAAGATCCCCTGGAGAAGGGAATGCATTGAAATATATACATTACCATGTATAAAATAGATAGCTAATGGGAAGTTGCTATATAGTGAAGGGAGCTCAGCCCGGTGCTTTGTGACAGCCTAGAGGGGTGGGTTGGGGTGGGAAGTGGGAGGGAAGTTCATGCCGGAAGGGACATATGAATCCCTATGGCTTAGTCATGTTGATGTATGGTGGAAACCAAGACAACATTGTAAAGCAATTATCCTTCAATTAAAAATAATAAAAAAGAAAATGCCTCTATTCACTAAAAATCACTAGTTCAGTTAAAGATTTTCTTATTTCAGTTAGTATTTAATATAGCCTTCCTTGTTCCTAAACCATAAATTACTCATATATGGCAAGTGACTCTCTATAAATATTCTTTCTGTTCCTTAAATTTCATATTTTTTCTTAAATTCTACTCCCCAAATGAACATTACCTGTACTTTGCCAACTTTCTGTCACGTAGTATCATGTAATAGCAAAAACACAGACCTGACTGGCAGTTGAAGTAGGTTTAATTCCTATCTCTGCCACAAACCTGCTGTATGGTGTTGGCCAGTCTTTTTAATTCTTGATTTCTTACCTTTGAAGTAATACAGAGTTGTAATGACAATCACATGAAGTGCTATGAGCAGAAAAAAAAAACAAACAGTTAACCTATATTGAGTTCTTATTTTACATATCACAAAATAAGACACTGTTCTCAGTGTTTAAAATGCAAACATGTACTTTCCTCAGAATAATCACATGGTAAGCTGGATTCCAAATAGCTCTATGGCTTTCACCCCTGGTTTTCCTTCTGTGATTATGTTACATTATGTGGGACTTTGAAGATGTGATTACGTTGACTAATCAGTTGACCTTAGGACAGGAAGATGATCTAGGTGGGCCTGGATATTATAATTGTGTAATCACATCAGCCTCTTTAAAGTGAAAAGTCTTCTCTGGCTGTTTGAAGAAAAAGAAGTTAGAGAGGTCTGAAGCATGAGAAGGACTCAAGACGATTGTTGTTTAGAAGATGGAAGACGTCACATGAGAAGGAATCTGGGCAACCCCTCCGAGCGGAGGGTGGGCACTCTGCTGACAACTAACAAGGAAACAAGGACTACAGATCTATAGCTGCAGGGAATTAGAGTCTGTCAACCTATTTGTTTTAAAAAATAATTATTTATTTTTGGTTGCACTGGGTCTTTGTTGTTGCACACTGGCTTTCTCTAGTTGCAGTGAGCAGCTGTGGTTCCTGGGCTTCTCGTTTTGATGGCTTCTCTTGCTGTGGAGCACACGGGGTTCAGTAGTTGTGGTGTGTGGGCTCAGTAGTTGCAGCTCGTGGGCTCTAGAGCTTGGGCTTCAGTAGTTGTGGGGCACGGGCTTAGTTGCCCTGTGGCATGTGTAATCTTCCCACAGCAGGGATCAAACCTGTGTTTCCTGCATTGGCAGGTGGATTCTTAACCACTGGACCACTAGGGAAGTCCAAACCTGAATATTTATAGCTAGAATACAGAAGACGAAACCAGAGATGTCAAAGAAACTTTGTTTTTGGTGATCTCTTTACTGCAAAAAAAACTTGAATGAAAAAAGTTTGAGAAGCACTGAGCTGATATATTCAAAGTAATTTACACATTTCCTTCATATTCCGTTCCCTAAATTTACAGTGAGTTTGTTGTATCAGGTAGAATTCTGGAATGAGAATCAGGAAATGGACCCAGCTATTCATCACCATCCATCCAACCATCCATCTTCTACTCGTGGTGTCCAACAAGCATTTGTAGGGTGCTCCTAAGACAATGTGATGTGATGAAGTAACACAGGCTCTGCTAGTTCTGTTTCCTTGCATTTAAAACTAACTAGGTGATGCCACAAACCTCTGTTACCAATAGGATGCTATTACAGTTCTTGTATGTGCTGACCTTTGGGTTTCACAGGGTAGGGCAGTGTTTCTCAAAGTCCAGCCTGGGTACCTGCCACCTGCAGCGGAATCTCCTGGATGCTTAATAAAAAAGCAGATCCTGAGGTTGCCCCAAACCCTCTGAATCCGAAACACTGGAGGTTGGAGCCCAGTACCTCTGGTTTTAAACAAGCTTTCCAAATTATTCTCATGTACACACTTCAAGTTCCAGATGTATAGCTATGTTGTTGTTCAGTCAGCAAGTCCTGTCGGACTCTTTGCGACCCCATGGACTGGAGCTCGCCAGGCTTCCCTGTACCTCACCACCTCCCAGTTTGTACAAGTTCATGTTCATTGAATCTGTGATGCCATCCAACCATCTCATCTCTGTTCCCCTCTTCTCCTTCTGCCTTCAGTCTTTCCCAGCATCAGGGTCTTTTCTGGCTGCAAAATAAAGATGTAAGGTAGATTCCAGTGTCCTAAAATTATCTCCCTTATTAGAAGACAAGCCTCACAGGTTTGGGAAGAAAACAGGACCATACCTGTGTGCATCAACATTTTGGCCATGTCCATCCGTCCCCCACCCCACCCCCACCCCAGCCAAGGTTGTGATTATGGAGCATATTTGTGCCCAGATAGCTCCTTATCTGTGCCCTGTACCTGCAAAGTCACCTTTCCCCTTCTGGGGCAGTGCCTGTCCCATGCATGATGAGGGGTTACAGGGAGAACGTGAGCGGGAGTCCCCCTCCCAGGCTTCGGGAGCCTTTTCCCTTCCCTGAGGGAGGGTGGGGCCGGCGCCGGCCGCCGGGGGAGCCCCTGCGGGCAGCGCGCGCCTGGCAGCCGTCACCCGGCGGGTCAGCCGCGGCCGGAGGCAGCCTTTCCCACCTCCCTTGGCGTGGAGAGGGGAAACCGGAGAAGTGGGTCACCCCGGCCGGCCCCGTCCGCCCACCCTCCCCGGCCTCGCCTCCCGCTCTCCCGCCCAGCCTCAGGCCTGGGCCGCGGCCGAAGCGGTGTGGCTGGAGCGGCGGCGCCCGGGGCCGGGCCTCCGGTGCCCGCGCCTCGGCGCTCTGCCCGCCAGTGCCCTTGCCCGCGCGCGGCGCCCGTCCTGCGGCGCGTTGGCCCTCCCGCCCCGCCCTCGGCGGGGCCCTTCCCGGTACTCGGGCGAGAGTGACATTCAGCGGGAAAGGCTAGCGCAGACGGCGGCGCCCCGCTCCCGGGCGGACCCGGCCGCGCGCACTCGCACCCCGCACGCCGGGCGGCGGTGGCGGCCGGGCGGCAGGCGCGCTCCCCCCGGGCCCGGCCCCGCCGCGGGCCGCCCCCAGCCCCGGGCCGCGCTGGCCGGCCGGCTGCGGGCGAGACCCGGGCGCTCGGGCCCCCGCGCAGCGGAAGGACGGATCCGGCGCCTCGGGAGAGCCCCTGCCTCATATGGCAAAGTTTCTCGCCAAGCTCCTGGGCTGCACGTTGCCGAGCAAGGGCGCCTCTCCCATGTTTGAGGTAGGTGGAGGGCGTGTCCCCGCGGCACGGCCGTCGGCGCGGGCGGCGACCCCTGGCCAGGGCCCTGGACCGTCTCTCTTGCTGGTTTCCACCTGCAGGTCTGGGGTGGGGCGCGAGGATGGCTGGGGTTGGGGGTCGGGGGAAAACCGGACCCCAGGGAGCCTGACATCCAGCTCCTCTGAATCTCGGTGAAAATTTTGTTTTCCTTCCCTAGTAGGCAAACACGTTTTCTGTTAATCGAGTTTTGCGAGTTGCTCTTTCCCTAAAAGGCCAGGAACGTCTGAAAATGAGCGGGTACCCTGCAGTCCTTCTCTGCTGCCTACTTTGTTTCTTGCTTTTTCCTTTTCATCTGAAAAAACCTCAAACCCCAAACCCAAACCAACCAGGACGTGCAATCTCTGGGTCGGAAGGTTTCCACCTTGCCGCCCTCTTCCGCTCCCCTCCCCCAGCCTCCCGCACAGGGCCAACTCCATTGAAGTTAACTCCTTTCTTCTTTCGGGAGTAAGATCCCTTGGGGATGAGAAGGGTTAAAAATGGGACTTACCACATCAGGTGTACGAATCGCAGTGCTAAAGGCAGGTACATCTAATTGCTCCCACCTGTCTGAGGCAGCAGTGATGCTGCGGTGAGCATCTCTGCAAGGAGGCGTGTAAGAGGAGGGTGGCGGGCTTTTCCGCCTGGGGCAAAGGGTGGCACCGACTGTTGTATAGGAAACCCATGGGGGCCACTCAGTAGGGACAGTGTCTCACTGTGCACAGCTCCCCCAACCCCACCTCTAGAACCCTGTGTGTCCTTTGTCTCTGTCTACTCCATCTGCTGACTGCCTGACTGCTGGGCCTGGACCAGAGGATGGTGGCGGTGGCCAGATTAACCTGCACTGCTGTGCGTGCTTGTGTGGCCCTCCTCACTCAGTCGTAGGCCCCTGCCAGCCTCAGGCTGCCTCTGGAGTACCTCCACCCTCAGTCTTCAGTTTCCTGACTGGCCAGAGAGAAGCTGAATTTGGTCTCTCTTCTCAGGATGCAGGAACTCATCCTTCAATAAGCCACCTCTTCAGGATTCCAACTCTTGATTTTCCTCCCTGACTGCCGCTGAGTCTTTCTCATCTCTGACAGCTGTAGGTCTTCTTACCTTCTGAGGCCCTGTGGTCCCATCCCTTTGATTTTGAAGCTCAGACTGTTCAACCCAGAATCTCTACCGCATGACAAAACCATCTTGAAGCAGGGAGATCCGGACAGTAGGTGATGGAGAGGAGCTGAGAAAATAAGAGCAGATGGGGAGAAACCAGACTGAAATGCCTGGGTACATGGTAGCCTGAAATCTAAGATATAATGAAGAGGCTGGAAAAGTCAAGGTTTCCAGGTCTGCAGCTAACATGAACTGTCTCCTTTGGCATCTCTGCTCATTTGCTTCTCTGGAAGGGCTTTCCAGGTGGCACTAGTGGTAAAGAACCCGCCTGCCAATGCAGGAGATGTAAGAGATGTGGGTTCAATTCCTGGGTCGGGGAGATCCCCTGGAGGAGAAAATAGCAACTCACTCCAGTATTCTTGCCCAGAGAATCCTATGGACAGAGGAGCCTGGCGGGCTACAGTCTGTGAGATCACAAAGAATCGAATATGACTGAAGCAACTTAGCGTGTTAGCACGACCTAAAGGTTAGACATCACTTGAGGGTTGTTCTGAACACCCAAGGTACTTCTTGAAGATGGCTTTTCTCTTTGAATTCCTCTTCACTTGTGTTTGGTTTTTTGTTCTGAAGTTACCAGAACCCATGCCAAGCAATTTCAGTTGTACATGCTGCCTTTTAATGGTATATGCCTGCCTGTTTTATCTTCAGGCCAATAGATGCCCCACCTTAATTTCTTAAAATAATTGCCTCTCAATCATGGCTGAGAGGAGGGGGCCTCAGAAACTAGACAGAGACCTATATATATATTTTCAATACTTTTATTTACTTATTTTTGGCTGCGCTAGGTCTTCATTGCTGTTCCAGCTTTTGCTCTAGTTGCAGTGAGTGGGGGCCGCTCTCTAGGTGTGGTGCATGGGCTTCTCACTGTGGTGGCTTCTCTTGTTGCAGAGCACAGACTCCAGGGCACATGAGCTTCAATAGTTGCAGCACGTGGGCTCAGTAGTTGCAGCTCCTGGGCTCAAGAGCACAGGATCAATAGTTGTGGCGTGTAGGCTTGGTTGCTCCATGACACGTGGGATCTTCCTGGATCAGGGATCAAACCTGCCTTGGAAGGTAGACCCTTTGCCACTGAGCCACCAGGGAAGCCCCCAGAGACCTGTTTAGACAGTTAAGAAAATGAGTGGCTGTTTGGTCTTTGAAGAGCTCTAGGGAGAGGGAATTCCCTCTGTCCTCGGTGTCTCCTTGTGTCTTGCTCTGGGTTATTTTTAAGCACCCAGAGGCAGGAGCTGCCGTGGCATCTGCTCTCTCCTCTCTACAACCGATGGATGCAGTGTTGGCTGAATCAACCCCAAACACTTCACCCAGGTGTCACTTTTAATCAGTGCTGCTGGAGCAGTTAAGTGATCATCCGTTTCCTCCCTGTGGGGGAAAATCTGTGCCCTCAGACAGATGAATAACTGAGTCAGGAATGTGTTTCAAGGATGCTTTCTTCTCAGGCAGCAACCCCTTCAACGCGCTCAGTCATAAACCAAGAGGCAGTTGTTGAGAGCTCTCGACGTCTGGGAGGGAGAGAAGTGTTGTACGAAAGAGATTCTTAAATCTTTCTAAATATTCCTTTTCTAAAAGTGGAAGAAGTGCTAGGATCTGAGAACATTTTAGGCAGCTTTTCATTTCTACCACGCGCTCTCTTCCTAACTGTGGAGGGTACCTTCAGTTTCAGGGAAATCAAGAGCAGAGATGGGTGTTTACATGATACATGGCCTTTGGCTTCATTTTGGTGTGGTGCTGACCAGGAATGTAGTTGCTTCCTGTGTGTGTGTGTGTAGTTGCTCAGTCATGTCTGACTCTTTGAGCCCCCATGGACTGTAGCCCTCCAGGCTCCTCTGTCCATGGATCCTCCAGGCAAGAATACTGGAGTGGGTTACCATTCCCTTCTCCAGGGGATCTTCCTGACCCAGGGATTGAACCCAGGTCTCCCACATTGCAGGTGGATTCTTTACCATCTGAGCCACAAGGGAAGTCCTAGTTGCTTCCTACGCAGGACAAATAGGTTTACACAGAAGAGATTTACCTGAAAGAGCACTGAGTCCCGACAGGCCCTCTCATGTGCTTGTTGTTAGCTGACCAGGGAGAACAGGTGCCAGGCTGTGGAGGACACGGGAGCCAGAAGTCACTATGGTTGAAAAACAATGCCAGTGCGTGTCTGGCTGCATCATCTTCAGAGGCTAAGGACAGATGGTGTATGTTTGAAACAGAATGTCTTCGTGATCTTTTTGTTTCATCTTTTTCTTAGTATTTAAGTTAACAAGCCAAGTCTTTGAGAAACAGCTTTAAAATTTCAAGGAAAAAAGAAAGCAAAGGACCATAAGTTCACTCCAGCCATGGTGGCACCGTAAGCACTGGGCTAGATGTTTGGAATGGGGTTTGCAGTGCATGAAGGCAGAGGTCCTGCAGAAAGAGTGGGCTTCCTGAACGTTCTGATATCTAAGCACACGGGTACGTGGTTTCAGACCCTACAGGTTCTACTTCCCTGTGTCCTGTATGCTTGGATGGCTGGATGTCGGGTCCTGGCATCAATTTCTTCCCCTTTAAGCTCTAACATATTAAGAAACTGTCCCCACCTCCACCCCCAGTATTGCTTTGCTTTCTTTGTGCCTCAGGGCTGGCCAGTGATGACGTCTGGCTCCAGGACAGGAAGTGGCAGGAGAATCATGTAGACAGAGGCGGTTGCCTTTTCTCCCCGCAGAACCCTCTATCTTCAGTCTGCAAAGCTGCATCTTTCATCCTGCCATCCTCCATCGTGTAACCTCGTGGGGCACCTTTCAGAGGCCACATCCATTGGGCAGAACACATCTGGCTCTACAGAAAAGGGCTGTCAGTTCCCCACCACTGTCATGGATGTTCTCCAGAATTGTCACAGCTCATGTGCATTCTACTTATTTCCACGCTCTGTTTTCTGTCTCCCCCAGTATTACTGCCTAACTGCAACTATCGTTGTTCAGTCGCTGTTGTGTCCAACTCGTTGTGACCCCCTGGACTGCAGCACTCCAGGCTTCCCTGTCCTTCACCATCTCCCGGAGTTTGTTCAAACTCATGTCCATTGAGTCGGTGATGCCATCCAACCATCTCATCCTCTGTCACCGCCTTCTTCTCCCGCCTTCAATCTTTCCCAGCATCAGGGTCTTTCCTAGTGAGTTGGCTCTTGGCATCAGGTGACCAGAGTATTAGAGTTTCAGCTTTAGCATCAGTCCTTGCAGTGAATATTCAGGGTTAATTTTCTTTAGGATGGACTGGTTGGATCTCCTTGCAGTCCAAGGGACTCTTAAGAGTATTCTCTAGCACCACAATTCTCAGCCTTCTTTATGGTCCAGCTTTCACATCTGCACACAACTGTAACTGTAGTTTGATTTAAATTTATGCATAACACAAAATAACTATCATTTATTGCCTACTCTGGGCCAGGCATTGTTCTAAGGGTATAATATACATGATATCAGCTGTCCTCTCAATGGCTTCATAATTTTGGTGTTAACAACTGTGTTTTACAGACAGGAAAAATTAAGTTTTAGAGAGTTTATTTGCTTAAGATCATTCTATTAATGTGTGTTAGAGTGAGGGTCTCAAGATTCACCTCCCTCCCTCGACTACAGTTGCTTGATATTTAGTTTTTTGCTTTGTTTTACTTTTTGTTTTCTACATCAGCTTCATTTCTAAATATACTCTTTGTCTTTGGAAGTAGGAAAGGCAAATCCCATTCTCTCTTATTCTTTCTCTCACTGTGTTACCGTTGGGATGGTGTGAGTACCTTACTTCTGGAAATGGTCAATCCAAGGTTGATTAAAGTCAGAGGAATTGTTAAAGGAAAGATTCAAGTACCATGTCTGTGACCCTTTACCAATAGCCTCCATTTGTGGAGTGTTTCCTGTATGTCGTCCTGGCTTATTCCCATGTAACGTTATGAGAGAATTGATGTTGTCTTCCCTGTTTCAGAAGTGAGGACGCCAAGGCTCAGAGTCATTACACAAATTGTCCAAGGTCACTTACCCACTCCAGGTCTAATCTGGGGGGTAAATGCTGGATTCTGATTCCATATACTTTGCCAGCCAGCTGCACTGAGTTACCTAAATCTTTTCCTGGCCTCTGATCTCTGTCTTATCCACTTGGTCTCTTGCACTATTGCCAAAGTCATTTTCTTTAATAACCCAACTGACCACAGTACTCATTTATATACCCTCAGGTTTTGGTGATTCACCTCTGCACACAGATTCAGCAGGATATGTAGCTCCCCTTGACAGTGTGTTCCTACCTAATTTTCATTTTCAGTCTTATCTTCTTCCTGTTTCTTTCCAGTGTTCTTACGACTTTTTGGTCTCTTCCCGTTTCTTAACCATATCCTCTTACCTCCAAGCTCTTCCTCAGCCTGGAATATTCTCCCACTAACATTCTCTTATTGGTATTTCCCCTTTTTTCAAATTTTAGCTCAAATCTCACCTTCAGATCCACTTGCTGGAAAACATCCAGCCCTCCCTGAATGTTACTTATGTTTGTTCCTCTGTGAGGCCTTGAACAAATTTCTCTTGTAACTCCTCTGTATTTCACTTTTCTAGCTTCAGTGGGAGTAATAGCACTGCTGATTGCAGGGTGGTGAAGGTCAAATGAGTTAGTGCCTGGAAAAGTATTGCGTTGACAAAAAATTTTGTTTGGGTTTTTCCATTAGATGGTATGGAAAACCCAAATGTACTTTTTTGGACAACCCAGTACTTAGACTGGTGCTCAGTACATGGTCATTACTGAGATTCTAGTCTGTGTGTCTCTGACCTTGTGAGCCTTTACAACTACGTCCTTTTTCCTTCCACAAGACCTAACAGAGGATTTTGCACCTAGCTTTGCATCAGATGAATGTCTGATGCTCTCAACCTTGAAGGTTCATGGTTTTCTTTGCCGTTAAATTATTTGTTTATCTGAAATTCAAATTTAACCAGCATCTTGTATTTTTATTTGCTAAATCTGGCAACCCTCGCTTCCCTTCTTCCTCCTCCTCTCAGAACCCAGCTCCTAGAGTCCAATCTCACTCAACCATGGGAAGCTTTTCCCCATGCTTCCCTCTTTAAAGCCTCTTCTGTGTCAGAGATCATGTCGCAGGCCAACTGTGTCACTGTAGGGAATTCTAGCTGGGCAGCTGCCTATCCCCACTGCCTCACTAGTATGGAAATGCTGGAGTGAGCAGGCTTTCCACGGCAAGTGCCAGGGCTGTGACTGAGAGTGGTGTATTCCTGGCATGCTGTGTGCTCATTCTTTATGTGTTCACCAGTTCACTCATTCATTCATTTACCGAATGTTGTGAAATGCCAGCTTTGTGCTGGATGCCCTGTGGAAGCCTTGCTAAGACACGTTCAAACTGTTTTGACTGTGAGTCACTGTCAGAAATATATTCTACATTACAATCCTGAAGGGCACATGGCTATTTATACCTGTAGCACTGAAGTTAAGTTTCAAGAATAATACTTCTCCTTACGGCTGGAATGTACTTGATCTTTGCAATTTTGTTCTTTCCTTTCCTTTCCATTTATTGCATTCTATTAAGCATTGAACTGGGAAGGACGCATTGAATCGATTTCATGATTTGTGACTCATAATTTGAAAATCACTGCTATGTAGGATGGCAAGATTCTATTTTTACAGAACAGTTTGTATTACTTCATTATCCCAGTACTCTACTTACACCTTATTATACTATACATTAGATTTTTGTGGCCTGTCTTGGGAAGCCATTCACCATGCATAACACTATTTTTTGGCGGGGGGGATATTTTCAGAGTTTCAAACAACTAACTTACCAAATGCCTTTTGATGACTATCCTGCCTCTAAATTGCGTAAAAGGTTTGACATGTTACCTGATAATATTTTATGACACAGTTTTTAATCTTGAACGCTGTACTCAAATTTCAGTTTATTTCCCTTTTTGCATCCACTAATAACAAATGCGCTCCACTGGTTGGATGGCCTCCCTAGGCTACATTTAATGGATCTTTCTGGCTATATATTTTAATTGACTCCATCCCTTCTCCCTTGAAGAAAGTTGTACTTTGAAGCAGCGTTTTTCCCCTTCTAATTTGCCTGGGGAAGATCTTGATTTTATCCACTACAGTGAGGTCCTTTGTCTGCTTAAATGAATCTTGCATACTCTCATCCACTTGGTCCTTCTGACCGCTTCAAGCATCTAAAGGGAGAACCATGTGGTCTGGCTGTTTTGAAAGCAAATAACTAGCACGAGTGTGGCTATTGCTTCAGTGATTGGATGTTGGTAGAGGATCATAACGGAGAGGTTTACTTTGAGAATAATAGCTGCCATTGCCACAGCTGGTCTTTCTATGAGGGCCATTTGAATTTTAAGCTAATGGATACTGAGTTTGTCTTGTAAATTCCCCATTCAGTCGGTTTGAGGGCCAATTGGATGGCTCTACCACATCTGAGCCATTGTATACACACAGGCAACTCTACTTACCTTTTGTGTTGGCTGCTTTTAAACTCTGCATGTGGTCCTAAATGCTTGCGGTTCAGTTATAGGAATATGTGGTCCCATTATGATTACATCTGTCTAATGGCTTCTTGCTGAGAACCCGTTACATGATTTTCCCCCCTTTTTTTGTATTTTGATAAGGAAATGCTAGTGTTTCACATCTGTCAGATCGCCAGTGCTGGCTGCATGTCATGGGGAGCATGTGGGAGCTTAACCCTTTGATTTTTTTTCTTTTTGCTTAGGTCTTTTCAATTCATAATGATGTTCTTGTATATTATGAATTTCTACTTTGTGAATCTTTGAAAAGATACAATAGATCTAATGGTGATGCTTATATTAGGAAAGTTCTGCCTACTTAGATTTGCCTATTGAAGTGACCAGTGAATAAAAACACAACTTTAGTTTGAATTTTGTGGTGAGTAAGGACTGTGCTTCCCACTCTTAGAGAATCTTAAATGTACTTAGGCCTATTTCTTCAAGTATCTATAATATATTAACAGTATTCTAATGTCCCTTTCAAAGTTTGCATTTTCAAGCCCAAATCATTCTCTCTGCTCCCCATCTGAAACCCACTTTTCCTTTCCAACACCATCATCACCCCAAAGCTCCCTGTGTCTTCTTTTCACCTAGAGTAGCACTTTGGTGCCAACTTTGCTTACTCTCTTGTCATCTTTCTTCATGAACATTGTCAGTGATTCTTGTAGATTTTGTCTTTGATTTGTACCATTCTTTTTATTGCTTCTAGTCATCATCTACTGATCCGGCAAACATTTATTGAGTATATGCTATGACCAAGGACTAGTGGGGTCTGTAGGGGATTTCATGATAAGCTACTAATTGACTTGCCCCCCTGATGTCTCCCTCCTCTCCATTTTTCCTGAATATGCTGCTGGGACACCACAGTGCCTTTTCATTATCACTTTCCTACAGACGAGTCTATATGACTTTCTACTCCCAAAGGGTCAAGTCTTTAAATTCCACCTGGGTTATTTGTAAGGTATTCAGTTAAGTGTCTCACTTTGCATACGCAGCTTTAGTGCTTATCATCGATTTCCTTCAGGGATCCTCACATGTTAGATATAAATCCTTGCCCTGCGTATTTGTTCATGCTCTTTGTCTATCCTGTAATATGATGACCTATCCTCATTCTTCCCATTCTTCCTACCTAAACGCTATCTAATCTTCAGAGCCATAATAAAGACCCAGTTGTTTATGAAGGCTTACCCAAATAAAGCAAAGAGGTTAAGATGACATGTGCTCATAAATCAAACACTTGGCTTCCAATCCTGGCTCCCTTACTTAACTATGTGACCTTAAAAATTTTTTTTAAATTGAAATATAGCTGGTTTACAATGTTGTGGTAGTTTCAGGTGTACAGCAAAGTGATTCAATTATATATATATATATATATATACACACACACACACACACATTTTTAAAGATTCTTTTCCATTACAGGTTATTACACGATACTGAGCAGCATTTCTAATGCTGCACCATTGGTCCATGGTGGTGTTGGTCCATGCCTATGTTCTATACAGTAGTCTATGTTTTGGGCTTCCCCAGTGCCTCAGCAGTAAAGAGTCTGCTTGCAACACAAGAGATGTGCAGGAGATGCGGGTTCAATCCCTGGGTCAGCAAGATCCCCTGGATTAGGAAATGGCAACCCACTCCAATATTCTTGCCTGGGAAATCCCATGGATAGAGGAGCCTGGCAGGCTACAGTTCATGGGATCCCAAAGAGTTGGACATGACTTTGAGACTAAAGAACGACAGCAACAGTCTAATATTTTAATCCCAAACTCCTAATATATCCCTCCACTCCTTTCCCCTTTGGTAACCATAAGTTTGTTTTCTCTGTCTGTGAATCTATTTTGATTTCATAAATTAATTCATTTGTATCATTATTTTAGATTCCCCATATATGCAGTATCTTATGATATTTGTCTTTCCCTGTCTGACCTACTTAGTATGATAATCTCTAGGTCCAGCTATTTTGTTGTAAATGACATTTTCATTCTCTTTTATGACTGAGTAATATTGTGTATGTGACCTTAATTAAGTAAATGACCTCCTTGTGTCTCATGTTTATTTCCTGTAAAATTAAAATAATAATAGTGGCTATCTTATTGCACTATTATGAGAATTAAATAATTCAAATAAAATACTTAGCATAGTATCTGGTAATAGTACTTACTATAACATGTATTTTCACCTTGATCTCCATACCCTGAGTATTTCCTCTTCTTTGACTAACCTTACGAATAATATCTTATTGTTGCTGTTGTTCAGTTGCTAAGTTGTGTCTGACTTTTTGCAACCCCATGGACTGCAGCATGCCAGGCTTCCCTGTCCTTCCCTGTCTCCCGGAGTTTGCTCAAACTCATGTCCATGGAGTCGATGATGCCATTCAACTGTCTCATCCTCTCTTGTCCCCTTCTCCTCCTGCCCTCAATCTTTCCCAGCATCACGGTCTTTTCCAGTGAGTCAGCTCTTCACATCAGGTGGCCCAAGTATTGGAGTTTTAGCTACCAGTAGCATCAGTTCTACTAATGAATGTTCAGTGTTGATTTCTTTTAGGATGGACCGGTTGGATCTCCTTGCCAGCCAAGGGACTCTCAAGAGTCTTCTCCAACACCGCAATTCAAAAGCGTCAGTTCTTCGGCACTTGGTCTTCTTTATAGTCCAGCTCTCACATCCATACATGACTACTGGAAAACCATAGCTTTGACTAGACGGACCTTTGTTGGCAAAATGATGTCTTTGCCTTTTAATATGGTGTTTAGGTTTGTCATTGCTTTCCTTCCAAGGAGCAATTGTCTTTTAATTTCATGGCTGCAGGCATTGTCAGCAGTGATCTTGGAACCCCAAAAAAGAAAATCTGTCACTGCTTCCACTTCTCCCCTTCTATTTGCCATGAAGTGATGAGACTGGATGCCATTATCTTAGTTTTCTGAATGTTGAGTTTCAAGCCAGCTTTTTCACTCTCCTTTCTCATGTTCATCAAGAGGCTCTTTAGTTCTTCACTTTCTGCCATAAGGGTGGTGTCATCTGCGTATCTGAGGTGATTGATATTTCTCCCGGCAATCTTGATTCCAGTTTGTGCTTCATCCAGCCCAGCATTTCTCATGATGCACTCTGCATATATGTTAAATAAGCAGGGTGACAATATACAGCCTTGATGTACACCTTTTCCAATTTTGAACCAGTCGATTGTTCCATGTGTAGTTCTAACTGTTGCCTCTTGTCCTGCATACAGGTTTCTCAGGAGGCAGGTAAGGTGGTCTGATATTACCATCTCTGTAAAATTTTTCCACAGTTTGGTGTGATTCACATAGTTATAGGCTTTAGTGTAGTCAATGAAGCAGAAGTGGGTGTTTTCCTGGAATTCTCTTATGTTCTCTATGATCCAATGGATGTTAGCAATTTGACCTCTGGCTCCTCTGCCTTTTCTAAATCCAGATTGTACAACTGAAATTTTTCAGTTCACGAACTGTTGAAGCCTAGCTTGAAGGATTTTGAGCAAAACCTTACTAGCGTGAGAAATGAATACACTTGCCTGGTAGTTTGAACATTCTTTGGCACTGCCATTCTTTGAGATTGGAATGAAAACTTATCTTTTCTAGTTCTGTGGCCACTGCTAAGTTTTCCAAATTTTCTGGCGTATTGAGTCCAACACTTTAGGAGGCTCATCTTTTAGGATTTTAAATAGCTCAGCTGGTATACTTGTATGAATTCTCCACAGTGCTGAGTGCAACATAGGTGCTCAGTCAGTGCTGATCAATGTTGAAAACATTATGCTGCTTTATCAAAATCTGGGTTCCAGTTTATTTCTGGATACATTTAATTGTAGTTAATGGAAATGTGACGGCCATTGTCCTTTAGTGACTTGTCCTCAATCCTTGGGATGTGTGTTAATTCTAACTTAGGCTGCTGTTGTACAAATGGTGACAATATACTTTTATATGCAACTGTGACAGAAGCAATTCTTGAAAAATGTACCAATTATAAATGTCATTTAAATGAAATTCAACCATAGATTGCAATATAATTAAACACAGGGTATTTTTTGTTTTTCTGTTGGTTTGCAAAACATGTATCCTCAAAATAGGTCAAGTGAAACAAATTCGTGCCATAAGTCAAGTTTTTATTCATCAGACTTTTGTGTTCCATGCTGTTAGTGGAGAATTCTGGCTTAAAGTCAGGTTGGATTATTCCAAAGTTAATTTACTCCAAAGGACACTTACTCAGTGGGCTTCCTTATCATATTTCCAGTGGGACAGAGGGAGTAATGATGCCCTGCTTCCCTGGAAAACTCTGTTGGATGATCTGAAAGCATGGGAATTTAATTTCATGGAGATTATCTGAATTTGGTTGAAAGAAAAGTGGGGGTACCTACAGAGAGGCGCATGGGGCTGAAAAGTAAAGAGTAGCAGCCTTATGAATTGCAAAGAACCTGCACCCAGAGTTTTAAGATCTGAATTCTGAACCTGGCTTGTCTCCGCACTGGCTCAATGCAATTGGGGGAAATCTTACCTCTCTGAGTGTCAGTTTTCATAGCTCTGAAATGCAGGTATCAGTATTCAATTTGCATTATTCACAGAAATGATGTGAGGCTCTGGTGTAATAAATGTGAAAATCCTTATAAAATATCAAGCATTCTGCTAAGTCACTTCAGTCGTGTCCAACTCTGTGTGAACCCATAGACGGCAGCCCACCAGGCTCCCCCGTCCCTGGGATTCTCCAGGCAAGAACACTGGAGTGGGTTTCCATTTCCTTCTCCAGTGCATGAAAATGGAAAGTGAAAGTAAAGTCGCTCAGTCGTGTCCGACTCTTAGCAACCCCATGGACTGCAGCCTACCAGGCTCCTCTGTCCATGGGATGTTCCAGGCAAGAGTACTGGAGTGGGGTGCCATTGCCTTCTCTGATCAAACATTCTACAAACATGAATTGCCATCACCGGTACTGTACAAAGAGGACAGAAATATCAGGTAACTATTTGGTGTCCTGGGCATGTAGGAACCTGCTGGGAAGTGTACTGTTGGGGATGGTATGAATGGCAAAGAATAGAAATGTTTCCGTTTGAAAGGTAGAGAAAGAGTATGAAGCAGTCATAATTTAGAACTAGAGCTTTAACGCTTGTGTAATAACCCCTGGAATCTCTGTATGCAGAGATTTACTTCAGGAATAATGCACTTTTTAAAAAATATTGTGCTTTACAATATTGGACTGATGCTGAAGCTGAAACTCTGATATTTTGGCCACCTGATGCAAAGAACTGACTCATTGGAAAAGACCCTGATGCTGGAAAGATTGAAGGCAGGAGGAGAAGGGGACGACAGAGGATGAGATGGTTGGATGGCATCACCAACTCGATGGACATGAGTTTGGGTGGACTCCAGGAGTTGGTGATGGACAGGAAAGCCTGGTGTGCTGCAGTCTCCATGGGGTCACGAAGAGTTGGGCACAACTGAACTGAACGGTCGTGTGTGTTTCTGCCGTACAGTAAAGTAAATCAGCTATACGTATACATATGTGGCCTCACTCTAGAGCCTCCCACCCTCCCATCCCACCCCTCTAGGTCATCACAGAGCACCGAGCTGAGCTCCCTGTGCTGTGCAGCAGGTTCCCACTAGCCCTCTGTTTTGTACATGGAAGTGTATGCATTTCTTTGCCAACAAAGGTCCGTCTAGTCAAGGCTATGGTTTTTCCAGTGGTCATGTATGGGTGGGAGGGTTGGACTGTGAAGAAAGCTGAGCGCCGAAGAATTGATGCTTTTGAACCGTGGTGTTGGAGAAGACTCTTGAGAGTCCCTTGGACTGCAAGGAGATCCAACCAGTCCATTCGAAAGGAGATCAGCCCTGGGTGTTCTTTGGAAGGCATGATGCTAAAGCTGAAACTCCAGTATGTTGGCCACCTCATGCAAAGAGTTGACTTGTTGGGAAAGACTCCAATGCTGGGAGGGATTGGGGGCAGGAGGAGAAGGGGACAACAGAGGATGAGATGGCTGGATGGCATCACGGACTCGATGGACGTGAGTCTGAGTGAACTCCGGGAGTTGGTGACGGACAGGGAGGCCTGGTGTGCTGTGATTCATAGGGTTGCAAACAGTCGGACATGACTGACCTGACTGAACTGACTGTGTATGTATTTCAGTCCCACCCTCAGCTTCCTGCACTATGTCCAGAAGTTCATTTGCTACATTAGCATCTCTATTCCCGCCCTGCAAATCGGTTCATCAGTACCAGTTTTCTAGATTCCACACGTGTGGGTTAATATACACTATTTGCTTTTCTCTTTCTGACCTACTTTACTTTGTATAACCGGCTCTAAGTTCGTCCATCTCAGTTCAACTGAGTCAAATTGAGGAAGAATGCACTTTTTGAGAAGTAAACTTGAACTAGATTTATGAATGAAATTCTATCAGCATGGGAGGAGGAATGCAGCTATCAGTGAAAGAAGGAAAACTGCAAGGTGGGACTGCTGGAGCAGACTCAGAAGTAGGGTGTGAGGATATAGGACTGTAGATGGAAGAGACAGACAGTGGTTCCAACTTTTTTTGTCCCCTGAATCTAGCTACCTTGTGCCAGCAAAAAAGAGCTTGACACATGATGACTCAAATAACCTTGCTATGGGGCCATTTCAGAGAGTAGAACTCAGACAGGGGAGCCTGTTCAACGCAGGGGGAGCACTGTGGGTCTGGCAAGGGCGCAGTGAGTAGTTTCGAGCAGGAGTGGTTCAGACATACAGGCAGCCTGGAGCCAGCAAGGTCCAGTGGCTGCCTGGACTGGTTCGAGTTTATAGGATGTCATCTCCCCCAGAGAACACCTGCTGATAACAAAGGAGGATCAGATCCTTGGAAGAGAACCTGAAGTGCTCAATGTGTGGGTAGGGTTATGTGGCTAGCAAAATTTAGGTGTGAGTGATACAGAGACTTCATTTGTAACCACATTTGGGTACTTAGAACTGGCCCTTATTATCTAGTCAATTTCCTTCTTTCCTATTCCAGTCTTGAACCAGGGTAGGCCTTTTGTGAAATCTAACCCCCAAGGCAATTTTTCTTTTTTTTAGCCTAACCAGCTTATTCTTGATGTTTATTTTAACCAAATTTCATGTGTTAACATGTATTGTGTGTCTATTTGAGAAAGGAGGGTGGTGTGGGAGAGGTCAGGCTCACATAACAGAGCCACACATAGAGAGAAAGACACAGAGACACACAGTGAGTTGCTCCTGGAGTGGTCATGATGATTGAACCACACCATGGCCAGTGGTTAAAATAAATCCAGAAATCTCACTGATTTTATTACCAGCTTTGCTCTAAAACCTCAGATGTGTTTATGCACGTGAGGCCAAGCTCACGGTACACTTCTCAAGCATTAGCAAATGGAACTTCCTTTCCTTCAGAGTTTCTCTTTTGCCTCCTTCCTCTCCTCTAGCTTAGGGAGGCCGTTTCTAAGAATCTGTGGCATCACTGTGCAGTTTTCATTTTTTTTCCCATCTCACTCTGCAAATAGAAACTGATTTCATTTTTTCTCATGTATAAAGAAATAGTGCATCTGATTTCATAGGCCAGAAAGAAATGATTGGAAAGCATCCAGCCAGGCCCTGGGGAAGCCCCTAAAATTATCCTCTGCCTTATGGACTGTCCAGATTGTTTGTACGTGTGGCTGGGGAAGATGGGGGTAGAGAAGAGGGATTTGGGAAATAGACTTTTCTTGTGCCCAGATGCTATGAGTGAGTCAGATGGCTGAGTGAATACCCCGATGCCTACTGTGATTTTTAGGAGTCCATTTGCTCAGTGCCAGGTTTGGACATCCAGGCAGCTGGGTGGACCCTCTGGGGTTCCTAGCTGATGCACACCCTCTCTCTGCTCATTGTGTGGACTTCCCTTTTTGCGTGAATACTTCCTGGATAAATACATGTCTTTTGGCTTACCTTGAGTTCTTTCTTTGATTTGGAATTGCTGCCGGTTAGAATGACTAAAAAATATGCCCTCACTTAACAGAGTTGATGGATCATAGATAATAATAACAGTTCTTCATCGTGTTTAGAATTCACCAGAACACCTCATATACATAATCTTATTAGAAATGGAGAAACAGTAGGGGGTTCTTTTACTCTATTTACAGATGGAAAAATGAAGGAAGAAGGAATTGAGAAATATTAACCTTTGGAAAGCAGCTTGGGTTTAAAATTGTCCAACATAATAATTTTTCATTTTTTTTCTGTGTTTGTCTTCCTCAATAGAATTAAGAAGATAGCACTAGAGAAACACCATCAGTTGAAATCATTAATATGAAAGTCTTTGAAACTCATAAAGTAGTGCAAAAAATTGGCTTCCCAGGTGGCTTAGTGATGAACAGTTCACCTACACTGCAGGAGATGCAGGAGACCCAGGTTTGATCCTTCAGTTGGGAAGATGCCTTGGAGGAGGAAATGGCAACCCCACTCCAGTATTCTTGCCTGGAAAATTCCACGGATAGAGGAGCCTGATGGGCTACAGTCCATGGTGTTGCAAAGAGTTGAACACATGACTGAGCGACTAACACACTCTGGAATATGGCAAGATATACCTAAATACTGTAAAATATTATTTAAATGAAAAATTTAAATGAAAAATTTCCCATTTTCTGGCCTTGCAGATGGACATGATAACAGAGGGGACCATCTTTTTTTTGTTTTTTAATTTATTTATTTTACTTGGACGCTAATTACTTCACAATATTATAGTGGTTTTCGCCATACATTGACATGAATCAGCCATGGGTGTACATGTGTTCCCCATCCTGAACCCCATTCCCACCTACCTCTCCATCCCATCCCTTAGGGTCATCCCCTTGCACCAGCCCTAAGCACTCTGTCTCATACATTGAACCTGGACTGGCGATCTGTTTCACATATGATAATATACATGTTTCAATGCTATTCTCTCAAATCATCCCACCCTCGCCTTCTCCCACCAAGTCCAAAAGTCTGTTCTTTACATCTGTGTCTCTTTTGCTGTCTCGCATACAGGGTCATCATTACCATCTTTCTAAATTCCATATATATGTGTTAGTATACTGTATTGGTGTTTTTCTTTCTGGCTTACTTCACTCTGTATATCGGCTCCAGTTTCATCCATCTCATTAGAACTGATTCAAATGTATTCTTTTTAATGGCTGAGTAATACTCCATTGTGTATGGGTACCACAGCTTTCTTATCCATTCATCTGCTGATGGACATCTAGGTTGCGTCCATGTCCTGGCTATTATAAACAGTGCTGCGATGAACATTGGGGTACATGTGTCTCTTTCAATTCTGGTTTCCTCAGTGTGTATGCCCAGCAGTGGGATTGCTGGATTGTATGGCAATTTTATTTCCAGTTTTTTAAGGAATCTCCACACTGTTCTCCATAGTGGCTGTACTAGTTTGCATTCCCACCAACAGTTTAAGAGGGTTCCCTTTTCTCCACACCCTCTCCAGCATTTATTGTTTGTAGACTTTTGGATAGCAGCCATTCTGACCCGCATGAGATGGTACCTCATTGTGGTTTTGATTGGCATTTCTCTGATAATGAGTGATGTTGAGCATCTTTTCATGTGTTTGTTAGCCATCTGTATGTCTTCTTTGGAGAAATGTCAGTTTAGTTCTTTGGCCTATTTTTTGATTGGGTCAGTTATTTTTCTGGAATTGAGCTGCAGGAGCTGCTTGTATATTTTTGAGATTAATTCTTTGTCAGTTGCTTCATTTGCTATTATTTTCTCCCATTCAGAAGGCTGTCTTTTCACCTTGCTTATAGTTTCCTTTGTTGTGCAGAAGCTTTTAAGTTTAATTAGGTCCCATTTGTTTATTTTTGCTTTTATTTCAATTACTCTGGGAAGTGGGTCATGGAGGATCCTGCTGTGATTAATGTCAGAAAGTATTTTGCGTATGTTTTCCTCTAGGTGTTTTATAGTTTCTGGTCTTACATTTAGATCTTTAATCTATTTTGAGTTTATTTTTTGTGTATGGTGTTAGAAAGTGTTCTAGTTTCATTCTTTTACAAGTGGTTGACCAGTTTTCCCAGCACCATTTGTAAAAGAGGTTGTCTTTTCTCCATTGTATATTCTTGCCTCTTCTGTCAAACATAAGGTGTCCATAGGTGTGTGGATTTATCTCTGGGCTTTCTATTTTGTCCCATTGATCTATATTTCTGTCTTTGTGCCAGTACCATACTGTCTTGATGACTGTGGCTTTGTAGTAGAGCCTGAAGTCAGGCAGTTTGATTCCTCCAGTTCCATTCTTCTTTCTCAAGATTGCTTTGGCTATTTGAGTTTTTTTTGTATTTCCATACAAATTGTGAAATTATTTGTTCTAGCTCTGTGAAAAATACCATTGGTAACTTGATAGGGATTGCATTGAATCTGTAGATTGCTTTGGGTAGTATACTCATTTTCACTGTATTGATTCTTCTGATCCATGAACATGGTATATTTCTCCATCTATTAGTGTCATCTTTGATTTCTTTCATCAGTGTTTTATAGTTTTCTATATTTAGGTCTTTTGTTTCTTTAGGTAGATTTATTTCTAAGTATTTTATTCTTTTCATTGCAATGGTGAATGGAATTATTTCCTTAATTTCTCTTTCTGTTCTCTCATTGTTAGTGTATAGGAATGCAAGGGATTTCTGTGTGTTAATCTTATATCCTGCAACTTTACTATATTCACTGATTAGCTCTAATAATTTTCTGGTGGAGTCTTTAGGGTTTTCTATGTAGAGGATCATGTCATCTGCAAACAGTGAGAGTTTCACTTCTTGTTTTCCAATTTGGATTCCTTTTATTTCTTTTTCTTCTCTGATTGCTGTGGCTAAAACTTCCAAAACTATGTTGAATAGTAGTGGTGAGAGTAGTTACCCTTGTCTTGTTCCTGACTTTAGGGGAAATGCTTTCAATTTTTCACCATTGAGGATAATGTTTGCTGTGGGTTTATCATATATGGCTTTTATTATGTTGAGGTATGTTCCTTCTATACCTGCTTTCTGGAGGGTTTTTTTTTTATCATAAATGGATGTTGAATTTTGTCAAAGGCTTTCTCTATATCTATTGAGATAATCATATGGTTTTTATCTTTAAATTTGTTAATGTGGTGTATCACATTGATTGAAGAATCCTTACATCCCTGGGATAAAGCGAGGGGACCATCTTTGATGATCTGTTTTTAAAATCTTTTCCAATCCCTTCTTTGTCCCACAAAATTAGCGTGAATTCCACCTGCCATCTCTAACCAGCCCCATCAGCCCCATCTCTTCGAGTTCCTTGTATCACTGAATGAAGAGCTCCTAAGCCAAGGCCTGTTGAGAACCAATCAATTTTTGTCTCGAGACAAACCCTTCCTAAGGTATAGAATGTGGGCTAGTTGAAAGATTCAGAAACTGAGGCTCATCAAGATAAAGCAGACATCCCGAGATAACCACAGCCAGGAGGAGAGCTGAGAGTTTGGCTTGTGTTCTCAAGTTCCCCTGTTCTTCCCAGGGCAAGCTGAGTGTTAAATGTGATGCCTCCCCTCCCCTGCCGCCAGTATAAGGAGACAACTGAGTCTCAGATGTGTTAGTCCTCTTCATTCTCTAGTCCCCCACTCTTTCCAGGGAAAGGTGGGTGTTAACTGTGATGCCCCCCCCCACCCCGACTAGTGTTAGGAAGCAACCATGTCTCAGATATGTTAGTTTTCCCTATAATGACTCCATCACCAAGGCAAAGGTGTGACCCTTCCCACTCCCTGAAGCTTTATTGGTACCAAAGTCTGCTCTTTAATGATTTTCTTCTAGAGTTTAAGCCTAATCTCTACTCTATCTCTCATCAATTATTATTGTGTGAACATAGCCAAGTTACTTCTCTAAGCTTCAGGGTCTCTTTATCCGTAAACTGAGGATGGTGATTACCATGAGGATTAAATGAGAAAATAGATATAAAGTGTTAAGTTAAGCACTATGCCTGGTGCATAATTAATGTTAGGTGTTAGGTGTTACCTTTCTTCTGCTGCTTATTTAAAAAAAAATTTCCACCTCATGGTTGGGCTTGATTTACATTTTAGCCTGATTCTTCTGTTAATTTTTGAAAGTGAGGTGGACATTGAATGGACACATGATGAGAATGGGAAATGCCCAAGAGAAGGTACCTTCTATATATAATTTGTTCCTGGTATATGAAAACTGTATTAGATGCCATACTGTAGTGGTAATCAAAGATTGGTTTTTAAAATTTTTTTCCGGGTAAATAAACTAATGTTTACTTTTCTTTCTGAAGTTTCTTACCCATCACATACTGTACTATGCTAATTACTCATTGAACAAGTATTTATTTAATCCCAATTATATGCCCTATTCATGTGCTTGGTGCTGTAACAATTACAAAAGGAAAAACGCATAAGCTCTTCCTCAAGTTTACTTGAAGAGATTTGATCTCTAAGTGCAAAAACACGGGACAGTTCTGAGCTGAGGTCTGGTAGGAAACCACCATGCCTGTTCTAGGGACAAGATTTCACAGGTTCTTTCCCAAGAATGCTTCCAAGTGCTGTGGCAACGATTTAAAATCTTTTCCAATAGGAGCTGATTTCAGAAGAGAATCTGTTTTTCTAGATGGATAATGATAAATAGGCAAAATAAATTATCATTTGTGTTTTACAACTTGCCAAGACACCAGAAATGATTTAAAATGGCAAAAGGTGGAATTATGTCTGAGGTCACATCAGACATAAAACCTTTTTAAAACCAAGCCTCTGTATTGGATTTTCTAATTTATTTTGCAGTACCTTCAGCATATTACTTTCCTCATATGTATAATGTTCTTAAAAAATCTCACTGGTCTTCCTTGTAGGTTTTATGAGTTATGACATGAAAACACTCAGTATAGGCCCCAGCACATGGTAGCAAAGTATCCAATTAGTAATATTTTTCTTTCTACGCTGATGAACATGCTCTTTGTCTTTTCTAGACCAGAGGTTTAAATTAAGTCCTCTCTTTGCAGTCCCTCCTCCTGTTATCCACTTTTATTCTGCTATCTCCTGGAACGTTTCAATATTGTCTACAGCTCAGCATGGCTTTTCCTACCCCTTCAAAGAGTTAATAATGCTGTGCTCCAGCCTTTCTAGTTTGCTGGAACTACTTCATCAGAGAAATCGTTGTGGCTCTTTTGGTGCAACTCATTGATGTCCAGAACAACTAATTAGAGAGGGGCAATATAGAAAATCAATCTTTACTAACATTGATGTTTCTTCCAGTTTAAGCAATTGGTTTGCTTACATTCTTTGTGAAAACCTGTTGAGATCTAAAATTACCTTAGATGACTACTTTAGAGAGTTCTAATAGGCTCTTGGTGTTAGAATAAAGATTGCCTGAACATTAAATACACTGTCAGGATTTGGAAGAGATCCAGCACATTATGTGAACTCACTAGACAGTGGTTTGTACTCATGATACCATGTAAGAAGCTTCAGGCAAAGGTGGGACTAGTGTACCTTCATGAGAATCTAGCCTACTTAGAGGAAAGAGGATGGTATTAGATCTGTTTCCCTTTGTACCTTTATTTCTTGATCTTTCCCCACTGTGAACTCCAGGAAATCAACCTGTACGAAATACATCCACAGAACTCTCTTGGCCTCAGCATCTAATTGTTGGCTTTAGCCAGTGGAGAGTATTGGCTAGAGATTGGAGGGAGTGGAGATCGTGAGGGCAAGATGTTTATTACTTTGACTCACAGTTTTCTAGGTTACCTTGAGCTGGTTGGTCCCCACTACCTAAGATCACAGCTCCTGTAAGATGGTCCTCTCCACATAGCCTGTCTGTCTCTAGCTTCCTGCAACTCTCCCCTTTTCTTGCTACTTTAAGTGGGGTACTGTGCTGTGTTTAGTTGCTCAGTTGTGTCCAACTCTTTGTGACCCCATGGATTATAACCCGCCAGGCTCCTCTGTCCATGGGGATTCTCCAGGTAAGAATACTGGAGTGAGTTGCCATGCTTGGGCATATTACTAGTCCCAAGACATTGTACCATGCCTTGTGGTTTTTCTTATACCTTTCCTGCATCTTTGTAAAATTTTACTGAACTTCTCTCAATTCACCCAATTTGAGTGTGCCATCTGTTTCCTATGAGGACCCTGAATGATAGAGGAACATTAGCAACATCCTCTTGAAAGATGAAAGTGGCCATCTGAATTACTGGCTTGTAAAATTTCTGCCAGTTCACAAAAATGCTGTGTACCTTGCTACCTATTCAAGTCAAAGTGGGAAGTCACAAGAATGGCGTGTAAAGATGTGGCTTGTGTTGGTTGTGATTGTGGTTACATGGAATGTTGTTTGGGTCAAATGATGTATTACTAGAACTTCAGTAAATGCCAGAATCTTAACAGTGGAGCATTTAGAGATAGAGTGGGAAGCTGAATGCATTGCATCTCAACTTCTCAGCTTGCAGATGAGGAATCTGAATTGTCAAAGAGAGTTCGGTGAGTTGCCCAAGTTCAGCTGCTTAGCAAGTATGTGGCAAAGCTGGGTCTTGAACCATGTCTTGTGACTCTGACATGATTCATAGTGCTCCCGCTTGTGGAAAGGTGTCAAATTTAGTTTCCATTAAGCAGAATACATGGATTTGACTTTAACTGGTCAGCTTGCAATGAACTAGAAATATACCTAAACACAGTGTTGTGGGTTTTGATTTATTTTAAATAGGAAATTAAGTGCAAGTGAAGAATTTCAGTTTATGATAATTCATTCATCTGTTGCATCAGTTTAGCTACATAGAACAATGTTTTGGAGATGTTAACACAGTTTTGGAACTGGTCTATTCATAAGGAGGTTTTTTTTTTTTGCTGTATTATACTTTTCATTTCAGAAAATGTAATTTATATTTGTGCTGAGTGATGGATTATAAACATATTCAGAAAGCAGTCCTAATCTCTGAATGTGTTTCACTTAAAAAGAGTTTTGGGGGAGCTGAAATCTCCTCACTGTTTCATATGACAAAAATGTTTGATTTTCTACTGTGTCTGTGGTGTGTGTTCTCTATGAACTGGTGTAGTTGTTATATGGAGAATGTAAATGTTTCTACCCTTAAGATAACAGCAGCCTAATGCTGTTATATTGGATAAAGATTATGTTCCAATTGGAACACCAACAGGATAAAATTTCCTGCTTTAGTCAACTGTTAGGAAGACCTGCAAGATAACCTCTTCAATTAAAGTGTAAACCTCTGACTTCAAGGGTGAAAATTTACATTTCTTTCATAGTCTCTTCTACCTCTTTGCATAGTGGACGGGGAAAATGATAATTGCTTAGTGAAGATTTGGCCAGTAAATAAATGAAATCCTGATAGATGTTCTTGTAGTATTTCAGGAATAGGAATGGGAATTCACTCCTGTTGTTTTATCCAGTTCATAATTGCTGGGCTTGATGGCTCACACAGTGGAAACATTACTTGGCTATACATTGTATGTGAGCATAGTGACAGCTTTTTTTTTTTTCTATTTAGGTTTGCATACAGAAAAATTGAATTGTTAATTCAATATTATCTTTTTAATAAATTAAAGACTAAAACTGTTTAGGTAAGCAAATTAATAGTAGATTGATTTCAATCAATTTTTACTATGAAACATCATCAATTTTCATATATATAGGCCTTGAAGGTTAATAAATATAAGCGGTTTGTTGGCTTCAGTTTTTGTGGTTTGATCCATAAAAACAGTGACTCACATCAGCCAGATGTGTTATTTTTCTTGTACCTTTGCAAGGTGCTGGGAGGGTCTTTTCTTCAATCCTGCTTTCCTGGATAATGCTGCACGTTATTATATTACATGCATTGTTTAGAATTTTGAGCTATCAGTTTTGCCCCTGTATAATGCAAAGCTACAAATACATACCATTCCTTTTAAAATATCATAAATGGGTCCTTTTTAAAGCAAATGCCAAGATTGGCTTAATTATCTTTTGAATGGGGGAGCTTTCAGAGAAAAAGCCCTGTTGAAAAGATAATAGTCATCTTTATGCTGACCCTTATGTAAAAATTGTACTTTGATAATGATATTTCCTCCAGAAAGAAAGTTAAATAGAAAGTTATGCCATAGTCCTCTGGGGTGAGTACTGAATGTTAACTTATTAATTACTCGTCCTATCAAATTACTCCTTTGCCTCATTTGACCCCAAGACGGAGGCCCATGAGTCCTAGAGGTTACAGGCCTGAGATTAGGCCATACCTGTGAGTGAGGGGAATTGCTCTCTACATATATCTGCCACTTTTTCCTTCTTCTTTTCTTCCTTCTAAAATGGTAAGAACTCCCACTTGGGAAAATGCACAGCCAACTCCCTGCTTTTACCTCTTTTTTTCTCTCTTTTATTGTTTTCTCTTTTTCATATATTTTTTAATTGGAGGATAATTGCTTTGCAATATTTTGTTGGTCTCTGCTATCCATCAGCATGAATCAGCCACAGGTATGCATATGTCCCCTCCCTTGTGAACCCCCTTCCCCATCTCCATACCCCGTCCCACACCTCTAGGTTGTCACAAGAGTACTGGGTTGAGCTCCCTGTGTCACACAGCACATCCCCGCCTGCTATCTATTTTATATATGATAATGTATATGTGTCCATGCCATTCTCTCAACTAGTCCCACCCTCTCCTTCCCCCAGGGTGTCTACAAGTCTGTTTTCTTACGTCCACGTTTCCATTTTCTGTATTGTGAGAGTAGAAAGCTGTGCCTTTGAAGAGGTGCAGCAGGCTTTCTTGCTGTCTCTAAATTCACTGTCTTCATTCCACACTTCTGCAAATGTGGAGTGACTGTCCTACCAAGAAGCTTAGTATTAGACAGTGAGAAGAACTGTGTATTTCTTCAGTACTGTATCCCCAGCACATTACAGTGTTTCCCGAATAGCAGGCTTACAGAACTAATAAAATGATTAAAGTCATAAAGCCACACCATACCTTTTCCACAGATCTTCCTCTTTCCCCATCACCAAGAAAACTTGAAAAACATTGGTCTCTGTGAATGTACATACTTAAAGATAGAAGATACTTTTTTTGGATGAACTCCTTTCCCCCTTCTCTTTGGTCTTGAAGGCTTACCAAATTGACTTTCTTTAAACCTGACTTCCAATTGCTTTTAAATATTGAAGTGGATAGAAAGAGATATTAGAATGTGATTTTGCCCATCTTTAGGGAAGGCATTGGACCCTAAAATATTTTAGGATGACTTTGATTGTAAATTCTAAGATATATTATGATAACAACTTTAACATTGTTTAAGTTGATTAATAATATTTATATGAATCTGACATTTTTCATTGATACAGTTGAAACTGTTCATTATTTTCAAATTACTAGTATTCAATTAAAGAACATAAAATTTAATATACTTTTAATTCACTATTTAAAATTACTTTTTGTGTATATATTTACATCTTCTGAGGAACTTTCTGTATAAATCTTCAGTTCCTATTAATTGAAACACAGTAGATACAGAAATTTTCTTCACAAATTGTGTTATATTCCAAAATGTTCATAATTTTGAAAGGTTGTTACAAAAAATGAAATTGGACAAATTTCCTTATTATCATAAACACCATATTAACTTGAAATTTTGGCTCTGTGATATCTAAAACAACCGTTGTTTTTCTGCTTGAGTCAGTGACCTCTTCAGTCTTGTTATAACTGTCCATGGTGCTGAAAGCATACTGTCTTAATAGACATAGTCACAAAATGATGACAGTGTGAGAAATTTCCAGAGTAATGTCCCAATTTTCAGTGAAGAATTGTAGAGAAGTAAACTCATTAACCTAATTTGATGTAGTTTGTAATGGCTGATCAAGACTAGAATTCATGTATTTTTTCCTTTTATGCCAGGCTGGCAAACCTGCCTTCAAACCTAGAGGACCCTTAGTAGCTTGCCAGGCTCCTCTGTCCATGGAATTCTCCAGGCAGGAATACTGGACTGGGTAACCATTCCCTTCCACAGGGGATTTTCCCAACCCTGGGATCAAATCCAAGTCTCCTGCTTTGCAGGAAGATTCTTTACCGTCTGAGCCACCAGGGAAGTGAAATGAAGTGAGGTCCCTCAGTCGTGTCCAACTCTTTGCGACCCCATGGACTGTAGCCTACCAGGCTCCTCTGTCCGTAGGATTTTCCAGGCAATAGTACTGGAGTGGATTGCCATTTCCTTCTGCAGGGGGTCTTCCCAACCCAGGGATTGAACCCGGGTCTCCCGCATTGTAGACAGACGCTTTACCATCTGAGCCACCAGGGAAGTCCACCAGGGGAGCCCTTAGTAAAGTTAAATGCACAGAACTCTAGGGTTCAATTTGAAAAAGCAGTTCCTGCATTTTGAGTCTTCATAAACCCTTTGGACACTGGAAAGTAGGTGGAGATTTTTTTTCTTTGTTGGGTACAGTGATGAGATTTCATTAGCTTGTAACAGCTCTACTCGTGAGGGCTCTGAAATCTTCAGGAAAAAGCAGTTTTAAAAAATTCAGAGTCGTTTCTCACATTTGTGTCTTTTGAAAGCCTTCTTAAAATTCGGACTGACTTGTGAGTACTTTCCAAATATGAACAGCTACCTCATTATTTTAATATTTACTATTAAAATTTAGTGTCTACTCATGATTTTAAAAGTATTTGGAAAAGGTAACAAAATATAGAATAATAAATCTTGAGATTTTTGTGTAAAAATTCTGAGATGAAGTATGAGCCACCCCTTATAAATAATGCTTAGAAGAATTTTCTCTGGTGAAGATTTTTTTTTCCTTCCTAATAGTTTGAGAAGCTACCTACTTAGTTTGTTCTTGCAGTTTGGATTGATAATTTTATTTTTCTCATTATTTTTGTCTTGGTTTGACTATCTTATAAGAACATTTGAAATCTGTTTTGGTTCCTTCTTTGAAAGATTATTAAGATTACTTGTATTTTACTTAGAATATGGGGGTATTTTTAGAAAAGTTCAGACATTTTGTTTTCCAAATGTATGTATAAGATAAATAGCAAAAACGATCCTTCAAGTTAAATCTATGTATTCAGAAAACTAAGATCATGGCATCCAGTCCCATCACTTCATGGGAAATAGATGGAGAAAAAGTTGAAACAGTGGCTGACTTTATTTTTCTGGGCTCCAAAATGACTGCAGATGGTGATTGCAGCCATGAAATTAAAAGATGCTTACTCTTGGAAGGAAAGTTATGACCAACCTAGATAGCATGTTAAAAAGCAGAGACATTACTTTGCCAACAAAGATCCGTCTAGTCAAGACTATGATTTTTCCAGTCGTCATGTATGGATGTGAGAGTTGGTCTATAAAGAAAGCTGAGCGCCAAAGAATTGATGCTTTTGAAGTGTGGTGTTGGAGAAGACTCTTGAGGGTCCCTTGGACTGCAAGGAGATCCAACCAGTCCATCCTAAAGGAGATCTGTCCTGGGTGTTCACTGAAGGGACTGATGCTGAAGCTGAAACTCCAATCCTTTGGCCACCTGACGCGAAGAGCTGACTCATTTGAAAAGACCCTGATGCTGGGAAGGATTAAGGGCAGGAGGAGAAGGGGACGACAGAGGATGAGATGGTTGGATGGCATCACCAACTCAATGGACATGGGTTTGGGTGGGCTCCAGGAGTTGGTGATGGACAGGGAGGCCTGGCGTGCTGCAATTCATGGGATCACAAAGAGTCGGACATGACTGAGGGACTGAACTGAACTGATGATTATTATAAAATATTAGTTATATTCTTGTACAGTATATCCGTGTAGCTTATTTTAAACATAATAGTTTATACCTCTTAATCCTCTACCCTTAAATGCCCTTCCCATCTTCTCTCTCTCTATTGGTAGATCTACTCTAAAAATAGTCATTAAAAAAGATAGAAATGGAAAAGGCAAACATGAGTCCATTGTTCATGCCATGTAAATTTATTTCTGAACTCTTTACTGTGTTCTGTTGATTTATTTGTATATCTTTGTGCCAACACCAGACTATCTCGAATACAATTGCTTTATGATAAGTCTTAAAATTAAGTCCTTTCATTTGCCTATTCCTTCTCAAAGTTGTTTTGGCTATTCCAAGTTCCTTGAATTGCCATATAAATTTTAGGATTAACTTACCAATTTTTACAAAAAAGTGTTCTGGAATATTTTGGGGGGATCTATAGGTCAATTTAAGGATAATTGACCTCACAACAATACTGTATATTCTAATCTATAAGCATGATGTATCTCTTCATTCATTTAGGTCTTTAAACATTTTTGTTGGCAACGTTTTATAGTTTCCAGTGTATAGGTTTTGCATCATTTGCATCTTTGTATTACATATATTTTGTCAGATTCATCCCTAGATATTTTATATTTTTAATGCTGTTACAAATTGCATTTGTTGTTGAATTTTAATTAAAATTTGATTAAATCTAATTTAAAATTAGAATTTTAATTTCTAATTACTCATTGATTATATAGAGAGATACAATCGGTTTTTGTGTATTGATCCTGCAAAGTTGCAAACCTCCCTTCTTAGTTCTAGTTGCTTTTATGTAGATTCCATTATACTTTCTATTAATACAAAGGCAATCATATTGATGTATTTTTCTGTTATTACTTTGAAGATGTTGCTCCATGTTTTTTCCTGTACCCTGTTTCCAATGAGAAGTCTGCTGTCATATTTATATTTGCTCTTGTGTATATAATGTGTTTTCTTCCCTGATTGCCATAAGATTTTTTCTTTTTATCACAGATTTGAGTAATTTTTATTATGTGGTGCTTTGGTGTCATTTTCTCAGGTTTCTTGTGCTTAAGAAGAGCTTCTTGGTTTTAATTAAGTTTGAAAAATATTCATCAGTTCTTCATTAACATTTTTTCACTCCCTATCTCCTCTTCTTTGGGACTCCAGTGCACACATGCTAGAGCTATTAAAGTTGTCCAACCACTTACTCACTAGAGTTTTAAAACGCTTTTTTTCTCCATGTTTCATTTTAGAAAGTTTCTATTAATATACCTTCAATGTAATATTTTCTTCTATAATATCTAAGCTGCCACTTATCCCTTCCAGTGTATTTTTCCTTCTAGACATTGTATTTTCATCTCTAGCAGTTTGATTTGAATTTTTTATATGTCTTCAATGTCTCTATTAAGTTTTTGCAGGTATGAAATATAGTTATCACAGCTATCATAATGTCCTTGTCTTTTAATTCTAACAGTTATATCAGTTCTTTGTCACTTTTAGTTGAATTTTTTCCCTATTAAAATTTATGCTTTTCTGCTTATTTTTATGCTTGATATTTTCAATTAGATGACAGACATTTTGTGTTCCTGTAATTTTGTGCTTTATTTTGGGGATACAGTTATTTGGAAACAGTTTATTCCCTACCAGGTTTTATTTTAAAGATTTTCAGCTCACCTAGAAGTGTGTTGTTGTTTAGTCACTAAGTTGTATTTGACTCTTGAGACCCCAGGCTCCTCTCTCCATAGGATTTCCTGGGCAAGAATACTGGAGTGGGTAGCTATTTCCTTCTTCAGGGGATCTTCCTGACTCAGAGGTCTCCTGTATTGGCAGGTTGATTCTTTACCACTGAGCCACGTGAGAGAACCCAAGAGGTGTGTTAGTCTAGGGTAATTATCCCCCACTTCTAAGGCAGCACTCCAGTGAGTATCCTATCCAATGACCTATACATTGTGATGTTTCCTTGTCTGCCTTGAAGAAAGAGGCACTATTCTCAGCCTTAGGTGAACTCTAGGTATTGTTCATTCTAATCCTTTCAAGTGGTTCTTTCTCCAGCTTCAGAGCCTTTCCTCACTTTTATGTGCAAATCAGTACCTTGCTTGTTGTTTCTAGAGAGATTTGCAGATCTCTGGAGTTCTCTCTTTGTGAAATCTGTCCTTTTTGGTATTCTGTTGTGTGTACTCTGTGTGCTAAGTCACTTCAGTTGTGTCCGACTCTTTGATATCCTGTGGACCATAGCCCGCCAGACTCCTCCATCCATAGTATTTTCCAAGCAAGAATACTGAAGTGGGTAGCCATTACCTACTGCAGGGGATCTTCCAGACCCAGGGATGGAACCCATGTCTCTTATGTCTCCTGCATTGGCAGGTGAGTTCTTTACCACTGGCACCATCTGGGAAGCACCCTGTGTGTACTCTAGCTGCCTTGATCTCCCCAGACTTTCACTGTCTTTTCAACCTGTTTAGTCAGCTGACTTCCCCCTGGCTTTCCTCTCCTTGGGCTGTAGCCTAGAAACTCTGTCAAGGCAGTATATCAGCACAAATGTAGGGCTCTTCTTGTTTGTTTCTTATGTTTCAGGGAGTGTTGTTCTTCATTGCCTGCTATCTAGCATCTTAAAGCCCACTGTTTCATACGTTCTGTTAGTTTTATAGGGTAGTTTTGGGCAGGAGGATAAATCTGGTCTCTGTTACTTCAGATGCTCTCATTATTAATGGGACAATAAATGTATGCTAGACCATGTGCTAGATGTGGAAAGTTCTTCAAGAGATGGAAATACCAGACCCCCTTACCTGCCTCCTGAGAAATCTGTATACAGGTCAGGAAGCAACAGTTAGAACTGGACATGGAACAACAGACTGGTTCAAAATCGGGACAGGAGTACGTCAAGGCTGCATATTGTCATCCTGCTTATTTAACTTATATGCAGAGTACATCACGTGAAATGTCGGGCTGGATGACGCACAAGCTGAAATGAAGATTGCCGGGAGAAATATCAATAACCACAGATATGCAGATGATACCACCGTTATGCCAGAAAGTGAAGAGGAACTAAAAAGCCTCTTGATGAAAGTGAAAGAGGAGAGTGAAAAAGTTGGCTTAAAGCTCAACATTCAGAAAACTAAGATCATGGTGTCTGGTCCCATCATTTCATGGCAAATAGATAGGGAAACAATGGAAACAGTGAGAGACTTTATTTTGGGGGGCTCCACAATCACTGCAGATGGTGACTGCAGCTATGAAATTAAAAGACGCTTGCTCCTTGGAAGAAAAGCTATGACCAACCTAAACAGCATATTAAAAAGCAGAGACATTACTTTGGTGACAAAGGTCCACTTAGTCAAAACTATAGTTTTTCCAGTAGTCATGTATGGATGTGAGAGTTGGACTCTAAAGAAAGCTGAGCATTAAAGAATTGATGCTTTTGAACTGTGGTGTTGGAAAAGACTCTTGAGAGTCCCTTGGACAGCAAGGAGATCCAACCAGTCCATCTTAAAGGAAATCAGTCCTGAATATTCATTGGAAGGACTGATGCTCAAGCTGAAACTTCAATCCTTTGGCCACCTGATGCGAAGAACTGACTCATTGGAAAAGACCCTGATGCTGGGCAAGATTGAAGGCAGGAGGAGAAGGGGACAACAAAGGATGAGATGGTTGGATGGTATCACCAACTCAATGGACATGAGTTTGAGCAAGCTCCAGGAGTTGGTGATGGACAGGGAGGTGTGGCATGCTGCAGTCCATGGGGTCGTAAAGAGTCGGACATGACTGAGTGACTGAACTGAACTGAATTGATGTGCTAGATACATAAGTATAGTTGTAGGAATAAAGTAGAAATAGAAGAGATTTCCAGAGGGACAGGAGACAGTCACATGGAAGAAGGATGAACTCATATTTGAAGGTTAAGTAGAATTTGGAGGTCTGCAGTGGACATGTCGTTGTAGTCTGAAGTAGCCCTCTTGTCACAGATAACTACAGAGACATGAATGAGCAAAACTTTGACTGTTGGTTATTTAAGGGACCAGTATACATATTTGCCTCTTTTTTCATTTGCTCATCCACGTCTTTTTGATGGAAACTATTAAGAGATACAGTGAATGTAAGGTCTAGTCATTTGGGAATGTGTTATTTGTTAATACTAGGTTTTAATTTTCAACCTCAAACCATAAAAACATTATGAGTTTTTATTATAAATAATAAATGTTAAATAAATTAATTTTGGAATCAAGCAGATCTGTATTGGAACTGGCTTTGTCATTTATTAACTGTGTTTCCTTGGACTAATTACTTCTCCTAGTTTCAGGTTCCTTGTCTTTAAAATGAGAATAGTGATAGTTGTTATCAGGATTTAGTGAGGTCATTCCTATAAATACTTGTAATGGAGCCTGGAACAGATTGAACCCTCCATAAATGTTAGTTACCCTTATATGTTATGTCGTGAAGGTAGAATGGCAGTTGCATTAAAATATTTTGTGTATTTAGCTTTCTGACATAAAATTGTTCATTTGTTTTTCTCATATATTCTTATAACTGAAAAAAGCTGCATTCAAGAGTGAAAAGTGAAAGTTTAAGTGTTAGTCACTCAGTCGTGTTCAACTCTTTGTGACCCCCTGACTGTAGCCTGCCAAGCTCCTCTGTCCATGGAATTCTCCAGGCAAGAGTACTGGAGTGGATTGTCATTCCATTCTCCAGGGGATCTTCCTGACCCAGGGGTTGAACTCGAGTCTCTTGCATTGCAGGTAGATTCTTTACTGTCCATTCATTCATAATATTGTCCTATATTCATTACTTAAGCATCATTTTATTTAGTCATTGCCCACATGATAGCAAACATCTGGATAAAAATTGAACAAGTATTAAATGTGGGTAACTGACTTTATCTTAATGGCTGTGCTGGATCGATTGGATGACCTTGCCTGAATTAACTATGTCTGTTTCCTTCCCCAACTTTTTAATCTGGATCTTTTCTTTTTTCGTCTCCATTATCCCTGTCTTGCTTAAGTTGGCATTTTCTCCCAGTGGTTTATCTTTTGTGGATTTTGTTCTGGAAGGGAGCTTTGCCTGATTAGTTTTGAGGCTTTGTAGAAACCAAGCTCCTACAGTCCCTTTAGATGTTGCTGAGAACCTCTTGCAGGACAAATGGAAATGTATTGAATTCATCTGATTTTCAGCCACTGTCTTCACATCAGCCTATTGTGTTTTCCAGTGAGTAATGTTGTTGTTTAGTTGTAAAGTTGTGTCTGACTCTTTTACAGCCCCATGGACTGTAGCTTGCCAGGCTCCTCTGTCCATGAGATTTCCCAGTACAAGAAGTAAAGCTGTGACAAACCTAGACAGCATATTAAAAAGCAGAGACATTACTTTGCTGATGAAGGTCTGTCTAGTCAAAGCTATGTGTATGGATGTGAGAGTTGGACCATAAAGAAAGCTGAGCACTGAAGAATTGATGCTTTTGAACTGTGGTGTTGGCGAAGACTCTTGAGAGTCCTTTGGACTGCAAGGAGGTCAAACCAGTCAATCCTAAAGGAAATCAACCCTGAATATTCACTTGAAGGACTGATGCTGAAGCTGAAGCTCCAATACTTTAGCCACTTGATGTGAAGAACTGACTCATTTGAAAAGACCCTGATGCTGAGAATGATTGAAGGCGGGGGGAGAAGGGGACGCAGAGGATGAGATGGTTGGATGGTATCGCCAACTTGATGTACTTGAGTTTGAGCAAGCTCTGGGACTTGGTGATGGACAGGGAAGCCTGGTGTGCTATAGTCCATGGGGTCACAAAGAGTCAGACACGACTGAGTGACTAAACTGAACTGAACTGAGAAACCCATTACTGGAATGGGTTGCCATTTCCTCCTCCAGGGGATCTTGCAGACCCAGGGATCAAACCCACGTCTCCTGCATTGGCAGGTGGATTCTTTACCACTGAGTACTTGGCAAGCTTTGGATTTTCCTGTTCTCAGACCCATCAGATACTCTTTGCTTCTTTCTCTTTCCTCCTGTGTTGCAGGGGATTCTACATGGGACTTGTGACTGCTGGTGGCTTATTCCTACCTGCTCATATTTTCAGGTTCCTGGGGAAATCTCATCACTTAATTGTCACTGTTTAATGTAAATATTGTTTGTAAGTTTTTGGTGTTTTTATCATAGTTGCTCTGTTTTTATGGAGGGTTTGGGGGAGATTTAAAAATGATATTCTGGCTGCTATTGTGTCCTCAGAATTCTTCCCTGATCAGAATGTTTTTCACATTTATCTCTCCATTTGAGACACGGCCAACAGTTTTCTGGAAGCTCTGACCCAAAGGTTAATGAAATGGAAACTAGATTGTGATAAAGGAAACTATCCTAGCTGGAGGTGGCTTCCTAGTGGAGTTATTTGAATGGAATCATTTAATTTTTCTGGATGTGTCTGTGGGTTAGGATATGTTACTTCCTTATTATTTAATTTGCAATTTTGGCTGTGTCTGTATCATTTTTATGCATTTCAGATATGCAAAGAGTCAATGTCTGCTCCTCTGTCCAATAAACATTAGACTTACTCAAAATTTTTTGATGCAGCTCTGTTAGCTTAAAGTTCAGGTATTGGTCTTATTCCCTATCCAGAATTGTAATGGGATTTTACTTGTTTCCATGTTGAGCATATTTTTCTGCTTTGTTGAGCTGAGATTACCTTCTTTTCTTTTCCTGATCTCTTGTTTTTCTTGGTCTTTAAAATCATTGAAGTTGGAGATGGAGGAGGTGAAAAGCTTTTTAGAGTTTCCATTGCCTTCAAACCTAGAAAGTGTCAATTAAACCAATCTATTATCTTTTGGAATTTTTCCTCTTTTTTTCTGAGGAAATTAATCACTGTAGAAATAAACATGTCATCTGGTCATTTCAAACCTTATAGATTTTTGTTCAAGTTTAAAATTGATTAGAAGTAGTGCCAGTAGTGGTGTGGGGTGAGTGAGAAAGGAAAGGAGCAGAATTAATTATCTCCTTAAATCTATCCTTCTCCAAGGGCATCATCTTCAGCATCATTATTTTGAGTGTATTGTTAGACCTCACCACAGAAGATAAGTGTATTAGCAATTTTACCTGATTCACGGGAGAGTAAAATAGGAATCTGAGAAATTCTTAAAAGTCTAGGGATATATATTATAATTAGTTCCCCAAAGTCTTCCTTGTGTTCAATGTTGTGCCATAGAAATAGCTGAACTTTTATGAGCAGTCATCATTTATGACCTACAATCTCTCTTACAATAACAGTTTTCACTTAATTTTCAGAGAGATGCTGAAAGCTCTCATTTTGGAAACCAGAGAAATGACTACTGACCACACAAATTTTTGTGCAGCAGTGGCCTTTGATGTACTTGGATGATTTATAGGAGAGGTTTTTCTCATTTGACTTCACTGTTTTGTCCCATTACAGCCCCTGTGCTCCTCTCTAGAGTCTTGCTGTGTGTGGCACACAGTTCATGACTGCTTAATTCCCCATTTCCCCACCCTTGCCAAGCTCTTGTCCACAGACTGAAGTCTCCTAGCATCAGTTTTGTTAGTAGGACTTTGTTTCTCCATTTTAATCTAGCTCAAAACTCAATTCTTGCACAAAGTCTTCTGTTGAATGCTATTTATGCCCTCTGAGATGCCATTGGGACAGCATTGCTTTGCACATATATTTTTGATTTGAATAATAATGCTTCTCACTGCATTTAGTGTAGCTTTTAGTCCAAACTGAGCTCTTACTTCACTTTCACTTTTCACTTTCATGCATTGGAGAAGGAAATGGCAACCCACTCCGATATTCTTGCCCGGAGAATCCCAGGGACGGGAGAGCCGGGTGGGCTGCCGTGTATGGGGTTGCACAGAGTCGGACACAACTGAAGCGACTTAGCAGCAGCAGTAGCAGAGCTCTTAATATATGATGCTTAACCAACTAACCTATTACCTTTCCTTGTAGGAATACCAGTAAGTGAGCCTCATGTATCAAACATCTATATTTATTAACATTTTGAGGGTTTGAGGGTAAAACAAGTGCTTTATGTAAACAAAAGATGGATGAGTTATGAATTGAGTTTTATACTGTAATTTGGTTGTATGCGTACCAACACAAATAAAACATATAGTGATAAGTCTATAAATGCCTTTTGGATGATAAAATAGCTGCTGTGTGTTGTTGTGTGCCACGTGTTCTGCTCAGGAACCTGGATTATCTTGTCTTATCTTTCCCATACTTGGAAGTATGTGGCTTAGTGGTGAAGAGTTTGATCCCTGAGTTGGGAAGAGCCTCTGAAGGAGGGCATAGCAATCCACTCCAATAATCTTGACTGGAGGATCCCATGGATGGAGGAGCCTGGCAGGCTACAGCCCATAGTGTCTCAAAGAGTTGGACATGATTGAAGTGACATAGCACACACACACACTATTAATATACTCATTTTACATGCAGGTGATGACCTTGGTGCTTGAAGAAGCTAGGTAACTTGCCGAAGATCACCCAGATAATAAATGACAGAGTTGTGGTCCAGTAGTTGCAGCACATGAGCTTAATTGTCCCTCGGCATGTGCGATCTTAGTTCCCTGACCAGTGATTGAACCTGGGTCCCCTGCATTGGAAGTAGGATTCTCAACCACTGCACCACAGGAAAGTCACCAGAACAACATTTCTTAAAAGGGAGGTTTTTGGAATTAATTTTAATAAGGGTGTGGCGGACATAATAATGGCTCATAAAAAGTGTCTGTGTCCTAATCTGTGGAATCTGTGAATGTGTTGGGTTGCATGGCAAAGAGGAATTACGGTTGTATATGATGTTAAGTTGCTAATCAGATGACCTTGAGATGTTGAGATTATCCTGGAACATCAGAGACGGAGTCAGTTCAGTCGCTCAGTTGTGTCTGACTCTTTGCGACACCATGGAATACAGCACGTCAGGCTTCCCTGTCCATCACCAACTCCCAGAGCTTGCTCAAACTCATGTCCATAAAGTCGGTGATGCCATCCAACCATCTCATCCTTTGTCATCCTCTTCTCCTCCTGCCTTCAATATTGCCCAGAATCAGGGTCTTTTCCAATGAGTCAGTTTTTCCCATCAGGTGGCCAAAGTATTGGAGTTTCAGCTTCAGCATAAATCCTTCCAATAAATATTCAAGACTGATTTCCTGTAGGATTGCCTGATTTGATCTCTTGACAGTCCAAGGGACTCTCAAGAGTCTTCTCCAACACCACAGTTCAAAAGCATCAGTTCTTTGATGCTCAGCTTTCTTTAGAGTCTGACTCTCACATCCATACATGACTACTGGAAAAACTATAACTTTGACTAGATGGACTTTTGTTTGCAAAGTAATGTCTCTGCTTTTTATTATGTTGTTTATGTTGGTCATAGCTTTTCTTCCAAGGAACAAGTGTCTTAATTTCATGTCACCATCTGTAGTGATTTGGGAGCCCCCCCAAAAAACGTCTGTCACTGTTGCCATTATTTCTCCATCTATTTGGCTTGAAGTGATGGGACCAGATGCCATGATCTTCGTTTTCTGAATGTTGAGTTTTAAGCCAACTTTTTCACTCTCCTCTTTCACTTTCATCAAGAGGCTCTTTAGTTCTTCTTCGCTTTCTGCCATAAGGGTGGTGTCATCTGCATATCTGAGATTATTGATATTTCTCCCTGCAATCTTGATTTCAGCTTGTGCGTCATCCAGCCCGGCATTTTGCGTGATGTACTCTGCATATAAGTTATGCAGGGTGACAATATACAGCCATGATGTACTCCTTTCCCAGTTTGGAAGCTGTCTGTTGTTCCATGTCCATTTCTAACTGTTGCGTCTTGACCTGCATACAGATTTCTCAGGAGTCAGGTCAGGTGGTCTGGTATTCCCATCTCTTGAAGAATTTTCCACAGTTTGTTGTGATCCACACAGTCAAAGGCTTTGGTATAGTCAATAAAGCAGAAGTAGATGTTTTTTAGGAACTGTCTTTTTCAGTGAGCCAAGGGATGTTGGCGATTTGATCTCTGATTCCTCTGCCTTTTCTAAATCCAGCTTTAACATCTGAAAGCTCACGGTTCACATACTGTTGAACCCTGGCTTGGAGAATTTTAAGCATTACTTTACTAGTGTGTGAGGTGAATGCAATTGTGCAGTAATATGAGCATCCTTTGGCATTGCCTTTCTTTGGGATTGGAATGAAAACCAACCTTTTCCAGTCCTGTGGCCATTGCTGAGTTTTCCAAATTTGCAGGGATATTGAGTGCAGCACTTTCACAGCATCATCTTTTAGGATTTGAAATAGCTCAAGTGGAATTCCATCACCTCCACTAGCTTTGTTCATAATGATGTTTCCTAAGGCCCATTTGACTTCACATTCCAAGATGTCTGGCTCTGGGTCAGTGATCTCACCACCGTGATTATCTGGGTCATGAAGATCTTTTTTATACAGTTCTTTTGTGTATTCTTGCCACGTCTTCTTAATATCTTCTGCTTCTGTTAGGTCCATACCAGTTCTGTCCTTTATTGTGCCCATCTTTGCATGACATGTTCTCTTGGTATGTCTAATTTTCTCGAAGGAATTTCTAGTCTTTCCCCTTCTATTGTTTTCCTCTGTTTCTTTGCATTGATCACTGAGGAAGGCTTTCTTATCTCTCCTTGCTGTTCTTTGGAACTCTGCATTCAAATGTGTGTATCTTTCCTTTCGTCCTTTGCTTTTCACTGAAAACCCCATGAACAGTATGAAAAGGCAAAAAGAGAGGGAGAGTCTCATTGTAATCACAATAGTGGAAGAGGGAAACCGAAGTCCGCACCATTGTGATCTGAGAAGGGCTAGATCTGTTGTTGGCTTTGAGGGTGGGAAGGGATCATAAGAGGAATGAAGACTCCCTCCAGAAGCTGGAAAAGACAAGGAAATATGTTCTCCTCTAAAGCTTCCGGAAGGAAGCACAGCCCTGCTGACATCTTAATTTAGCCCAGTGAGGCCTTGTGGGACTTCTAACGTGCAGATATGTAAGATAATAAATTCATATAATTTTATGACATTGAGTTGCTGGTAATTTGATACAGCCACAACAGAAAACTGATACATGAAGTTAAAAGAAATGAGGGGAGGGCGATTTCAGACAATAAATTAGTACTTTAATTTACCCTGGGATCATTTACCCTGCAAACCTTGAAGTACACGAAGGCTGTAATTGTCGTGTCTGAATGTTTGAAAATTTAATTCATTCCTTTGGAGCTTTGGTGGGTGCCATCATGACTTTTTGATATTGTAATTATGGGGTTGACGCGGAAGCACATTATACACAGAGAGTGAGTATGGGGAATGTGTGGCGTACTATTGGTACCCATTTGGAGCCAGGTCTTGATGGCCTAGAATGTATCTGAACTTCAATGAGTGGCATGCCAGCCATGAGATACATGGCATATCCATAGAGACCCTGTTCGTTTGTGTCTCTGGGAACTTATCAGGCTATCACTATGCTGGTTATGGAGGCTTGGCAGGAAACAGGAGTACCTATCTGATTGGTTTGTTTATCTTATCCTTTTTCTATAGTATTTTTTTGTTTTACTTATCTCCCAGTTCTCATATTAAAGCCTTTACATTTGCTATCATATTTTTAATTCCCTAGAACTAACTTTTGATTTCTGAATGATGGCAAAGTTCCACTGAGCCCCTTTTTTGGCTATTCCTCCTCCTGGGCTCCCAGCCCAATTTTAGCGAGAATCCTGCTAAGCTAGGTTAGAGAGGATCCCCCCATCCTTGGTATCCAGTCAAATTCCTCATCTCCCCAACCTTTGATGCCTAACAGATTTCTTCTTAGTGATTCTCCATCTGCCGACCCCCTCATCCTGCCTATGTGATAAATCCTCAACTGCTTCCAGGTGAGAGAAATGGATGCTCAGTTGTGTCTGACTCTTTGTGATCCCTTGGACTGTAGCTCACCAGGCTCCTCTGTCTATGGGATTATCCTAGCAAGAATACTGGAGTGGGTTGCTATTTCCTCTTCCTGGTCAGTGGCTCAGTGGTAAAGAATCTGCCTGCCAATTTGGGAGACACAGGAGATGCAGGTTTGATCCCTGGGTTGGGGAGATGCCCTGGAGGAGCAAACGGCAGCCTACTCCAGTATTCTTGCCTGGGAAATCCCATGGACAGAGGAGCCTGGAGGGCTACAGTCCAATTGGGGTCATGAAGAGTCGGACACCACTTAGCGACTGAGCACACATATACTTCCCTGTTGTATTCGGAGTTCAGTTCTGTCTTTCTTCTCTACTGCAAGTAGTCTTGATCCTTGTTGTAGTAATCCTGAATAGTCTTCCTCGTCTGTTTAACTATCCAGTGCAATTTCTCTCTGACAGTGCTTCTTTCATATAGACTTTGCCCCTTTCTTCTCTTATTAATCAGAGAATATTAATGAGGGGCTTTTTTATTTTTTTAAAAACATTAAAAACAAATTATTTATTTGGCTGCACCAGGTCTTACTTGCATCATGTGGGATCTTTAGTTGCAGCATGTGGGATCTAGTTTCCTGAGCAGGAATTGAACCTGGGCACCCTGCATTGAGAGCTCAAAGTCTTAGCCACTGGACCACCAGGGAAGTCCCTCTGCAGTTTTAAAAGTACTCTTAGATTTACTTGAGAATTTTTTCCCCTGGTTTTCATATTTAAGAAGGGGACACAAAAGTTCTTCTTGGAAGTTCTGTATGTGACTTGTCAACTGCAGGGCTTTAGTGTAGGATGGTAGGTGAGGTCATTTCCATCATCTCTGTCTCTTTTTACAGTCCCCTGTCGATACCTGTGGCTCCATTCTCTGGGGCTGGTGTGTTTTTCCAGAGAGAAATTTCCCAAACTCTTGCCTGTTGGGAAAGGTATAAAAGATTAGTTATGTGAGTTCTGGATGCAAGGGTGAATGAGAAACTGGGACTCTCACCTTTCAATATGTGGCTTTTATGTCATCACCCTATCTAAAGTGTGATGTCCATTTTTCTCTGTGTCCCAGGTATCCCTTAGCCATCATCCATTCCATTCCCCATCACCAGAAAGTGAATCTAGCGTCCTCTGTAGGTTAGGGAGGATCTTGAGCAGTCTTACGTAGACTCCAGTCAATCTTCCTGTTTTTAACCCTGCCTGATTTCCCATTCTTTTGGAGGTCCATCACTACTCTACTGAGTCTTTTAATCATTCTGAGGGAGTGCTTGGTTGGCTTCTTGGTTTCTTTCAATGCTGTTTTAGTATTAGAATTTCTCAGGTCTGCTAAGTCAGGATGATGTGTCTATCTGCTCTCCATCCTCCAATATTTTGTTTCTGTCTTCCCCCCAACTGTTTTTTGGTCTTTCCTAAAAGTAAAGTATCAGAAAGTGTTCAATGCATCATGTTTAACTGGAAGGTAATGTACATTTTAGAAAGGTTTCAAGATAATAGCTAATTATCTTCTGATTTCCTCTCAGTCAATAAGAAATTCAATTTACCTTAATGTCCCAGTTCCTCCCAACAAACATAGAATTAGTAAATGGTGATGGAATGATTGATTTATTATGCAAATAGACACACTGTATTTCCTTGACTCTTTTTAAAGGACATAAAGGAGTACTATATTAAATAAATCCAATTGAAGGCAAAGTACTCACAACAGAGTATAAATTACATAAATAGGAACTGCCTCACCCAGCATATTGCATTAGAGCTGAGGATTATCTCAGTAATCACCTAACAATAGGGGTCCATATTGATTTTAGCTACTAATTATGTCAGGGATATGCCCCTGAGTTAGAATTTTAAATCTAATTCTGTTTAATCTGAAAGCACTTCATGAACTCTGAGTTGTAATTTAAACAGAAAGGATTACAAACCCTGGCAAAACAACAGATCTGAGTAGTTTATCCCACCAGAACTGATTAAGAATGTTTTCATCATCTTTTATGATGACAGAGTCTGGCTTTGTATTTTGGACCAAGGAGTCACAAACTGGAATACTGAAGGCTAACCCAAGTGGAATAAAGCCTCCAACAAAGCGAGAATTAGTAAATGATGATGGAACTATTCAGTCATTAATACTGGATATTTCCCTTGTTTTCCAAGGACATTTGATTATAATTTAAGGAGTAAAGTAAAAAAAAAAACCAAGAGTAAACATAGAGGAATATAATGAATTCCTGTTTGGTAAAATCCAGGACTCATCTTTCTCTGGAATAATGCCTCAAATCTCTGCCTTCTTGTTAAAGGATACAGAGGTAAACACTGATGGCAGCTTTTTCCTCAAAGCCAAGCATGATTCTTGGCTCAATGTTATCATGTTCTTCATTTACATAAATTTGATAGTGGCTGAGATTTTTGAGATGTATTTTAGGTCATTATTGATCAGCTCAGCCACCTAAAGGACCTTGTTTAAAATAGGGTCTTGAGATGTCATTTGAACATTTCATTGTTTGGGTGTTTAGATCTAAAACAGGGCTTAAAATATCTTGTTGGTAGATAGATACGAATTTTTGGCTGTCAAGGAGACGTAGATTAGTTGAATTGGCTATTGTTTCCCTCCATTCTGAATACATGTTTTAATGTTCCAGAACATTTCCAAATTTTAAAAAATGCTTCTTATTGAAAACAGATGCGAGGTGGTGAGGAGCATAAATTTCTAAAGCATCCTGTGGTACATATCTGTTTTGATGAAGAATATAACCTTTAAAAATATTCTTTTGATAAGCTTCTTTTACCTGTAAAATAAAATTTATGTTCAGATACTCTTTCAACAAAGCCAAATAGTTTTCCATACAAGGAAAGCTATACTATTAACTGATCTGCATGCTGTGTCTTAAGTGTCAATACAATGAAACAGACTTAAAAGTTTTTTGAACTACCTTTGTCAAATACATAGTTAGACTATTGCATTGTCAATATTTCAGTCTGCCAAGTATGTATCAGTCAAGTGTTTAACATTCATGGGTTACAGAAAAACATGTTTTCTTGTTTACTTTTATGAAAACACCTATCATAGTGCCTGTCACATGATAGATGCCTATTTAACAGTTTTCTGGACTTCCATACCTGTTCAATTTTGAAAAATAAAAAGTCTTCAGAAATAAATTATTAAGCAAAACTTAAACCTTTCAGGCAAGTGAAGATGAAGCTATGTTCAAACCATAATCTTAAAGTAAATACATTATCACTTACTCTTAGGCACAATTGATAGTGCTGGATGTAAAATATCAACAATACCAGTTGGTGTATACCAGCCACTGTTCTGAATACTCACCCCTCTCTCTGTCTTTAGCATCCTGGGCCTACCTACAACCCATCAATTAAAGAATTACAGCCTGGCACAACAGGCAGTTTTCCTGGCCTAGAGTCTGTTCTGATTGACAGATGTCTGAGATATTCTGTTAGTATCTTGATTATCACCCTCTTCACTCACCAGGTGATATTTGCTTAGGGAATGCAAATAAATTTCCATAGTAGCTGGGTACAGATTTTATTAGTATGCAAATCACTTTTTTGGCGGGAGGGTGAATGAGTGGAATAGAATGTAGCATTTCCCAAGGTCTTTTTTCATGGAAATATTGTTAGTTGACTTGAAAAATGCTGGATTGAGCAAAGTTACACCTGTTATTTTGGTGTGTGTGTGTTAGTCGCTCAGTTGTGTCTGATTCTTTGCGACTGGATGGACTGTAGCCCACGAGCTCCTTTGTCCATGGGATTTCCCAAGCAAGAATACTGGAGTGGGTTGCTATTTCCTTCTCCAGGGGAAATCTTCCCGACCCAGAGACTGAACCTGGGTCTCCTGCCTTGCAGGCAGATTCTTTACCATCTGAGCCATTATTTTGGTGTAGAACCTAAAATACATGACTTTATATTTTAAAGCCCTAGGAATGGATATCTCTTATTTCCCAAACTTACTTTACTCTAAAACACTTTTTCCCCCTCATGGGACACCAATTAATATCAATTGATATAGTGTATATTAAAACTCTAAATATTTGGGATAGCCCTTGGTGCTTCTCACATATGTATGTGTGTATATATATATATACATATATATATATGTGTATATATATATATATGTTGGCTCTATTCATTGTTTTTGAATTATCAGTTTTATGGCAAGGCAGAAGAAAAATTAATGTTGATCGAGGCAAGGAAAAGTTAGAGCTGACTATTGTAGTCAGAGTAGGCTAGGTCAAACTGTTGTTGTTCAGTTGCTCAATCATGTCCAACTCTTTGCAACCCCATGTACTGCAGCACACCAGGCTTCCCTGTCCTTCACATTCTCCCTGAGTTTGTTCAAATGCATGTCTACTGAGTCAGTGGGAACACCCATTACCCAAACCCTAGTTGGTTTGATACAGCAGTGGCTCGCTCATGCAAAAGCTTCTGTGTTCCAGACACTGTCCTTCAAGTAGTGACCCAGAGATGTGGCTGCTTTTTTCTTACTTGGAGGAGCTGATGGACTGTGGTGAGCCTTGATATCTCTGCTGAAATTGTATTGCAAAATCAGTATTATGTAGTTTAGTATGGTGATTGTCCTTCATGTTGGTAAATAAATAACAAGCTATCTGCTGCTGCTGCTGCTAAGTCGCTTCAGTCATGTCCAACTCTGTGCGACCCCATAGACGGCAGCCCACCAGGCTCCCCCGTCCCTGGGATTCTCCAGGCAAGAACACTGGAGTGGGTTGCCATTTCCTTCTCCAATGCATGAAGGTGAAAAGAAAAAGTGAAGTTGCTCAGTCGTGTCTGACTCTTAGCGACCCCATGGACTGTAGCCTACCAGGCTCCTCCGTCCATGGGATTTTCCAGGCAAGAGTACTGGAGTGGGATGCCATTGCCTTCTCCGAACAAGCTATTTACCTTCCTCCAAAAGTACTTTTTCCATTCTGCACATTAGCCATGGGAAAGTATCAACCGGCTTTGCTTAGCTCACTCTTAGAGTATCTATCATTTTGCCGTTACATGCTTAGGTGTTTAGTTCAGGTTTTTAAGTATCCAGTCAATGTTGTAGACACACAGATTTGAGAATTTGGTTGTCTGATTTCTTGCTTTTTGGCATCATGTTTACATATCAGTATTGTTCATTTTAACGTTACCTATTCTTTATGACTGGTTAATTTATTTGTAGATACTTAAACAAAAACTCTACGTTTTTTTCCCTAAACATGAGAAGTGCTTTCTCTTACCATAATTATTTTCTAAAAGACTTGCTAAGTGAGAAATCTTCCCCGATTTTGTCAAAACTGACAGTCTGTTTTGAAGAAAGAGTCTTGTCTTTTGTTATCAAGGGGATAGTGCAAAGGGCATGAACACCGACAGAACTTCACAAGAGCAGCACATGGTATCCTGTGGTGCCTCTAAATCAATTGTTATTAATTTTTCAGTTTAGTGAGTAGCACATCCACCCACAG